>NW_027315724.1:13017748-13442748 GCF_026437365.1 Eucyclogobius newberryi | reverse complement strand
GAGCTGCCCGACCCGTACTGGAATAAATAAAAGATCGACGAGTGAATTATGCAACAGGCGTATGCAACAGGAACTGGTCTGAAACATTGGAGGAGAAATGAGAAGGGGAGACGTGATTGGCAGAGAGAAGAGAGGGCCGAGTATGTGTGAAATCAAAGAACTCTGTGACAATTGGACGGGAATCAAGGAATGTAGAGAAAGTGAGTCAAATATTGGGATGGTTGAATGGGAAGTATGAGATTTCTGGTGGCTGCTTGTCTCCATGGCGATGTTATTGCTTTTTCTGGAATGCTTCACATTTTGGCATTATACATTTTGCATTTGTTCAATCACCGGTGTGTCACCCAGATCTTTTATTACTGGTGGTGAAAGACAGATGGCAGTTGGCTTATTAGACAGGTGATTATATTATTGCTATTCCTGGTGATAAAAAGAAAGATAAAAGATAAAATAACCTTTATTCATCCCACAATGGGGGAAATTCAAATGTTGCAACACAGATGTGGGTACAGAAACATATTAGGCACAGAAGTATAATACAAACATATAACTTAGAAATATACCTTATTATCTTAATAATAACACTCTTATTTACAGCTGTTATATGGATTAAAAATATTGCACTAGGACCAGAGCAGACAAGAGTGTCCTGCAGGGAGTTAGGGTTAGGGACTTATGGTCCAGCATAGACGTGAGTTTAGCTAGGACCCTCCTGTCCCCCACCTCCTGCACCGAGTCCAGAGCACAGCCCAGGACGGAGCTAGACTTCTTGATAATTTTGTCCAGCTTCTTCCTCTCCCTCTCTGTGATGCTGCTGCTCCAGCAGACCACACCGAACAGGAGGGCTGATGCCACCACAGAGTCTTAGAAGGACTTCAGGACCGGAGTCTCCTCAGGAGGTAGAGCAGACTCTAACCCTAACCCTGTGCAGTGCGTCTGTGTTGTGAGTCCAGTCCAGTTTGTGGTTCAGATGAACACCCAGGTACTTGTATGAGTCCACTCTCTCAATGTCCCTTCCCTGGATGTTCACTGGTGAAGGGGCAGCAGAGTGTCCACCATCTCCTTAGTCTTGAGGAGGTGGTTCTGCTGACACCAGTCCACAAGTCCTGCTCTAGTTCTCTGTACACAGCTGTCCGTGTCATCCCATCAGATGGGACGTGAGAGCCACCGGCCTGAAGGTTCGGAAGTCTTTGGCGCATGACGTCTTGGGCACTGGAACCACACAAGGAGGTCTTGCAGACCTGTGGTACCACCCTTAGCTTCAGGCTCATGATGAAGATATGAGTTGAAGACAGACTCTCAACTCTCAACTCACCTGTGCCACTGTGACAGTCAGTGGTTGGCAGGGGGACTGTGTGCTGGGGGGATGGGTGAGTCCAAGTGGAGAGGTGAGCTGATCGGCCAAAACAGAGGTGTTAAGAGGAACGGGTGTGGGCCATTGTCCAGCTGTGGAAGTGAGAGCATGCAGCTGTGCGGGGGGAGGGGTGGGTCATTGGTCAAATCTCAGGAAGGGAGAGTTTAGATTGTTTACCCACTGAAAGTCTAGTCTCCGTCTGGACAGGGGGGACTTTGAATTCTGAGATGATTCTCAGGCTCCTCCACACTCCCTGAATGTTTTGCTGCTGCAGTTGTTCCTTTATCTTCCTCTTGTAGCTGGCTTCCTCCTGCCTTCCTCTTCTGCTCCTTCTGCACAGTCCTCCTTGTTCCCTGACCTGAAAGCTCTCTTCTTCTCCCTCAGCAGAGCTTTAAATTCAAAGATAATCCATGGCTTGTTGTTTGGAAAACACCGCACCGTCCGGGAAGGTACAGTGTTTTCAAAACAGAAGTTTATGTAGTCTCCTTCTCTCTTCTTACCGCTTTCCCTTGTTCTTGTCTGTCAGCAGTAGGCCTACGTCAAAGCTGATCTGTGCACCAGTCTTTCCTGATTGCGTCTTGTCACTCCAGGTCGGTGTTGCCATCAATTGCTTTTCAATCAAAGTGACTATTTTGGTACCTGCATGCAGCATAATGCAGCTCGTTTTCTACTGACATTGCTTTCTATTTCGGGATGCGGTTGTACTTGTGGCATTGTGGGGAAAAAAATTGAAGGAGCTTAAAACTTCTTGATAATACTTTGCAATACTTTGTGGCAGTAATAGCACTATTCTAAGTCAATAGCACTTTGAACATGATTTAGAAGCTTTTTTCCATGTTGTAACAGTTCTCTCTTGTCTTTAGCCTACTTTGAGCTCTAAATTGATGTTGACTCTTCATGAAACGCCACATTGTCATTTTTCCCCCCCTCCACAAATTAAAACTGCATAGGCTATATCCAAATCCACTACATTGAAATAGATACAGTCGGGAATGTCCACTAACAGAGGGGAAGGAAACGACCCATTCATTTGTATGTAAAAATTACAAATGCAAATACAGAGTTTAGGGGCTAAATTGTGCAAAATACAGACACAAAGACATGGAGAACGGCCCAAAGTTGTAGTTATCCAAGAATGCTAATGTCAGATGCGGGTTGAATGCTAACCTGCGATACCAGCGCTGCTGCTGTATTTTTACGTCCAAAGAACAATCTGTTTCCTTTTCGTTTTTAAGTTGAGCTTGAAATAGACATAATTCGCTAAGAAATGTATTAGAAGGAAAAAAGAAGCTCACACCTCTCCCGCTAATCAAATCAAATCAAATTTATTTATAAAGCACAATTCATACAAACTGCAATTCAAAGTGCTTTACAGTGTTTAAAACACAATTTAAAACAAGTAATGAGGTAAAAACACAATGCAGTTTATGAAAATGTAAAACAATGTACATTAGAGTAAAGTAAAGATTAAAAATAATGTAGTATTTAAAATATTAAAAACCAGGTAAAATTATGTCAGTCATAGGCGCGGCTAAACAAAACAGTTTTTAGTTTGGATTTAAACACAGCCGGGGTGGGGGCCTGTCTCACGACTTCGGGAAGTCTATTCCAGACCTTTGCCCCATAGCACTGGAACGCAGATTCTCCGTGTCACCAGCAGGAGGCCGGTCCCTGAGGTCCTTAGAGTCCGAGATGGTTCATATAGCACACACAAGTCAGAAATGTACTTTGGTGCTAGGCCATGGAGAGACTTGTACACAAGTAGAGCTGTTTTGAAGTCTATTCTCTGAGCCACAGGAGCCAGTGCAGAGACCTGAGAACAGGACTAATGTGATCATACTTCCTGGTTCTGGTCAGGACCCGAGCAGCAGCGTTCTGGATGTACTGCAGTTGTTTGATAGCTCGTTTGGAGAGGCCAGTGAGCAGGCCGTCTAGTCTACTGGAGACAAATGCGTGGATAAGTCGCTCCAAGTCTGGTTGGGACATTATGTTTTTAATTTTGGCAATGTTTTTTTAGATGGAAGAATAACTGATGTTATTGAATTGATGTAGCGGTTGAAATTCATGTCTGAGTCCATAATTACTCCAACATTTTTTACCTTGGTTACGGGTTTTAGAGAGAGAGACTGGAGGTGGTTGCACACTTTCTCTAAGTTTTTGTGGGCCAAAGACGATGATTTCGGTTTTGTCTGGATTCAGCTGGAGAAAGTTGTTTTGCATCCACTCACTGACCAGTTGAAGGCAATGACAGAGTGAATTGACTGGTCCATATTCACCTGCTGTCAGTAATATGGCGCGTTGCTAACTGTATCTTTTGCTATAAAGAAACACAAGTAAAATAAGCTGTTTCTATTTGCAATTTTTTTTTATATCAATATTACAATGTTCAATGCCTAATAACTAGCCTAATTATATATACACACATTGTAAAAACACACAGTAAAAACACTATATCATCTCATAAAAAAACAATGTTAATCCAAACCATAATGATCTTTTTGATAATAACAATAATACAAGAGATGCTAGATCGGAGTTTAAGCCTGGAAGACGGGTTCAATCAGAAATAAGACACTAAGGACAAATGAAGGGTGAGGTGCAAAATTCAACAATGTTACTCTTAAATAAAGCGCTGACTTAAACCTGCACAGTGTTAAAAGTTGAAACATGAAGCACCACCGCGATACAAGCACAAGCATAGAGCAGATTTTTTTCGCCATCGGAAACAGCCCATGTCTCCAAAAGAGCAAATGAATCCTGTCCTTCCCGCCAGCAGCAGCGGCACTCATGCATGAAGACTTCAGCATCAACATTTTAGACACATTTAAAATCGGCATTTTCACCGATTACATTTATGGCATCCACAAATAGCCTGTGTGTAGATGTGTAAATGTGTAGATGTGTGTAAATTGTAGTATTCCTTAATCATTCAACTTCCAATTGTACACTGGGCGGAAAAAGTTAAAGTGTTTCCAAGTGTTTAAAACTCTTTGTTGGTTTTCCTTTTTTTCAACCAATCACAAGACCCTGGACTGCTTTGTCTGAATGTTATGACCGGTTTGAAATTTAAATGGAGGACGTCGTTTTGTCAGACTGCATTTCTCAACACTTCACAAATCCACCCACATAAACACTGTCAGTGCTTTGTCCGTTTTTACCTCATGAACATGTTTGAAAAGCAAAATCGTCACTTTTATCCTTCAAAGTAGGAGTCATTCCATATGTATTAAGTCCGGGAAATATTTGTGTCATCTCGATCCTTCAAAAATGTACTTTTTCTCCCATTTGAAATCAACTCCAAACAAGGAATTTCCATGCGTTTGATGTGTCCTCCTCCCACTTGCATTTCATTTCCATATTAAAATACACTTACCCGGACTTCTACCTGCCGGCACGGAATTGTAAGGAATTCCTGAAGGGGGGACCTCGATATCTATGTGTTCCATGTTAAAAATAGTGCCTCTCCTGCAAACGGAAAGGTTAACCAATTAAAAGTAATTGCCTGCAAAGAGACAAGGAAAACCAGTAGTTTAAAGTTAAAGAAATGAATAAGTAATGACAACAAGTAGCCCTGCCTTTGAGAGCGTTGTTGCGTCCCTTCCCTCGATCTCGTGCTTGACTCCCATATTTTAACATGAAGAACGTGGCACTTCAAAGATATTTAAATCTTAGTTCATGAAAGGTGTGATATTGCGAGACAGGGTGGAATGGAATAGAAAAAAAAAAGACACCTTAAGCTCTTAATTTGAAGGTATAAAGGCTCGCCTCTCCACAGATCTAGCAACAGATCATTTACAAAGTGAGAGTACGTACAAAAAATGTTTTGTACGTGACATAAATTTGTGTATAAGAAAACAACTGAACTTAAAATATGCAGTCCAGCCAGCAAATGTGGGCTTTCAGACATGAGCCAGGATTGGAAGAACTCAAAACGGGGAGGTTCTCACTTCAATCTGCAAGTTTGTTTAAGTTTGTGTTTTGTGCTTACAATTTTAGTCAGAACTCTGTGTAAAGTTTCATAAATGAGACTCTGGTTAGTAACATGGTGGCGTTACCTGCTCGTCAGACTATACTGCGAACATTCTAGACAAAACAACACCATCTCCATGAAGGCAAGCAAAATCTACTACAAATAAAACTCATTTAACATGAAATTGATTAATTAATTCATTATTATTTCATTTTACTGCCAAGTCGGTTTTATTGTTATTTTGGGGTTCCCAGCCTGAAAAGTTTGGGAATCCTGCTCCACCAGAAAGGTACGTAACCCAAATGGGATTCTTGCTTTAGTTCAGCTGTACACTTTATATTTCAGTATGTTAATTGGATTTGTATACTATGAAATGGTTTTGTTTTCTTGCGCTAAAATCCTGATGTATTTCCATTAAATGTGTTAATGTATTCATTAAAGTTCTATTATTGTTTAAAATTGTATTATTTTAGCCTGTTGTTAAATGACCAGTGTGTCACTTTTTGCTCTCATTTACTCTCAAGACATGTTTAGCTCCCAACTTTCCAAATCACCAAAGTGGCCAAATATGCAACAGGGTGAAGGTGCATAGCGGATACTCGGAGCGAGGAGAGATTGAGCCCAAACCCAACCGTTTCCCTTCCAGAAAGAGCTGAAGAAGAGAGGGAGCGAGGGAGGGAGAGGGATAATGTGGCTCAGCGGAGGGGACAAGCGTTCCTGGTACCAGAGACAAACATTAGCATTCTAACAGCGCATTTCCAGCTTTGCTCCGAATAAAACGCTCAATAATTGCAGACAGCACACTGCTACCTCATTTTGACCCTAACCTCTTGCTCAGATTGTACCCGGTTTAACTCCTTCCACACGTCCTCCCCTCGCACCTACTCTCCACGAGAACACAAGCCTCCGTGTGTTTTAATAAATGATCATAAATACTTTTTTTTTAGTAAAAGTAAAACAGCAACTTAATGCGCTAGTTTTCCAGGGCAGGAACGAAGTAACGTACCGAGTCACTGAATGTAAGCAAAGTTAAACCCCAGCCCAATTCCCCAAGTGTTCTCCCCTTCTGAGGATTCTCCTGTTTTTAATCTGCGTGCATCTTTTCAAAGCTGACAGCACACGCTTTATCTGAGACTCTTCTTTGTGTTTGTGGATGCTCGGTGAAAGAGTTCCATTTGTTTTCGTCTGCAGTGTCTCGCAAACACTTCCAACAAATGCATTGATTCTTTCAAACCTGTTCCTCTCAGGCAGAACATTTGCAAGCCGCCGACACGTATGCTTTTGTTTAAACTAAAATCAATCTTAAAGAAAATCACAAGCAGTCACAAGCATTGGCGGGTTTTGTACAGAAAAATGAAGGTATTGACTGCTCTTTCCAATGATTCTGTACAGGTCCTTTGTTCCCGTGGAGACGCTTCACTGTAATGTGTTCAGTTGTGACAAATCGCCCGTCACTTGTTGTAAAGGAAAATCAAAACGGTATAAAAAGTCTATTGGAGAGGTATCAAAAGAAGTTCTTTAGTTTAGAAAAAATATACAATTGACTGAAATATTGATTTTAAAGATGCACTGTGTAACTTTTCTGGTCTTATCTTACTTGCCTGGAAAATTCAATATATCTTGCATTTATTCATTTATAGACCCGTAATATTATTATTATTATAGACGCTTTCGTTATGGAGGCCATTGGAGGTAAAATGAAGAAGACCATAACACATTTTAATGATTAACAGACATCAGATTGAATGTTTCTTTGTTTAGGGTAAAAATGAAAGTTTGTTTGCTATTCTAGTCGTGGGTTTCAACTTCCTTATATTTTGAGGACTTTTTCCCCTTCTAAAGAAATCAAATTAAGTTTTAAATAGTTAATTACTATGTCAAAAGGTCCTTAGAATACTAATCTCCAAATTGCATTTATTGAGTATTAAGTTCATATATAAGTATTAAAGGTGGAATGGACGATTTTTTTCAGCAAATTTTTTATCATATTTCCTCGTGGCGTGGATAAATCATTAGTCCTGCCACGTATCAATCATAAAACGCACCTACCGCTCACCTGCAGCCGCGTGCGGTTCGTCCCCACGTTTCCGCGTGCCTAAGCGCATGGATCTATCATAATATAGTTCCCTCAGTGTACGGGGCAAAATGAAGACGGAGAAAGACAGTTCGAGCTGACGCAGAAGTGGACAGAAATCTACGGGAGACGAGAGATGCGATGCGCTCCGTTGCGCTAATAAACGAACGCACGTGTGTGTTGTATCAGTCCGCACGGGGGAGTGCGCATGCGCACTTCCGCCTGCGTTCTCAAATCGCCGAAAAATCGTCCATTGCGCCTTTAAGTCAGGTATGCAATATATCTGTAGAGTAAATGGAAACACTTTTGATGTAAAATAACTTTAATTTAATTAACTTCAAATGTACTGTGTAATGTGTTTAAGTGCTCGGTGGCAAAGGCGGTTAGCGCTCTTGCCTCCCAAGAAGGAGATCATGGGTTTGATTCCTGGACCAGACCAACATCACATGATCTCTCTGGGTGGAGTCTGCATGTTCTCCCCGTGTTACCGTGGGTTCTCTCCGGGTTCTCCGGCTTCCTCCCATCGTCCAAAGACATGCATGTGTTATTTAAAAATTGGCAACTCTAAATTGGCCCTAGTGAATGAATGTGAGAATGGATGTAATGTCTGTAATTGTCCATGTCTCTGTGTTGGCCCTGAGACGAGTTGGCCACTGTCCAGGGTGTACCCCGCCTAAGGCCCGAAGTCACTGGGATAGGCTCCAGTCACCCGAGACCCCGAAAGGGAACAAGCGGTAGAAAATGGATGGATGTATGGAACTTTAAATGTCATTAGACCAGGTTCTGATATCACTCACACGTGGTTATTTTTCAAAAACATCTAAATGTTTCACATTTTGTTGTATTCTGAGGAGAATCCCAGTTTCATCATCAGGTTCTACTTCACTTTCCCCTCCAGTTTCCTCCATTTAATCATTTGGAATGTTATTTGTTAATAAACCTTTAAACGATATATAAATACCTTGGAAAAACAAATCAAATCTCAGCTGTAACATGGCCTGCCAATCATTTTGTTTAGGTTTGTGTTTTTCCCTTATGGTAATTTCCTGTGTGAGCCCTCGTTGGTCATTGGAGGACTGTTTTCAGACTGTGGCTGTCGTGTTCTGTGTTTCCCGGCTCCACGTCTGATCGGGTCTTTGTTCTTGTCTCTCTCTCATGTGTTTGTCAAGCACTCGCCCTGACTGTTCGTGCCGAGATTCTTGTTTAATATTTAACGTAATTGCGGGTCTCGTTGTCAGCCACGTGTCTGTTTTTTCCAAGACACTTGTAGCTTTGTTTGTTTTCTATGCATGTCTCTCTATATTGTTAATTATATTTCATGTTTTGTATTTGTTCTTTAAGCCTTTGTGGCATGTTTTTGGAGACACTCGATTTGGCTATTTTGTAAATACTTTTCTTTGTTTAGGTTCCTTTTTGTGTTTCTATTAACAAGTCATTACTTTTTTGTTCATTATTAAATTAATTCTTTATTCAAACCCATTTCAATCTTTATTTTTGTTATTTCTCCAAACCCTTACTGTAACAGGCAGTAATAAACTAGCACATTTGAATGCAGAAAATCTGAATAAATATAAAATAGTAGTTATACTGACTGATATTTGCATTTTCATAAAAAAAACAATATAAATATTGCTTCACTGCTTCTCCATCCCATTGTTCCATACTGTAATGTTTAAGTTAATAGCTAGATTTCACCCACACTCGCTAATAGCCACCCATCTGCTTTTTTCCACGTGAATCAGGATGAAACGCCTGTTGTGTTGCGAGACATGAAGATGCCGTCTGAGTCGATCATGCGGAAGTATGTTGTTTAATTGTCCTCTTTGTTCTTCCCCTTCTGTGCGGCTCGTGTGGCTGGAGGCGAGCTGATAAAAGGAGAAGGAGGCCATCAGGGCAACACGCTGCAGATGTCCTCAGCAGATGCGCTCCCATGCTAACAAAAAGCTGTCGTCTGTGTGGACTGGAGAGCTTGGAGATTATCGTTTCATTTTGTATTCATTATTGTAGCTTTTTTTTGGTTTCAGTGCGAAGGACATGGACGATGAACTTGAAAGTTGGTAGATGTTTTAAGCGCTGGCCATTTGATCATGAAGGGACAAGTTGGTCGAATTATTTTTTGGTACGACAAGGAACAATCCTGTCTTCTGTGTCAGTTAGAACAGATAGGGAAAAAAAGGCAGAAAATATGGGTGCATGAGGTCAGAGGTGATTCTACAGTGTGGCTATAAAAGGGAGAGAATGGCGGCCAGTGACTATAGATGATTTTTAGAGCAAGAAATGTTGGCATTGTGTGGTATAATAACGGTCGACGCTTGTCTGTTGAATCCTCTTTAGTACCGTAAAATAAAAAAACAACACACACAAAAACAGTCAAAGAAATGAAAATAAATAAATAGATAAAATATCCGGGCATGTCCCACCGAGAAGAGGCCCCGGGGAAGACCCAGGACATGCTGGAGAGACTATGTCCCTCGGCTGGCCTGGGAACGCCTCGGGATCCCCCGGAGGAGTTAGAGGAAGTGTCTGGGGAGGAGGAAGTCTGGGAGTCCCTGGTTAGACTGCTGCCCCTGCGACCCGGCCCCGGATAAAGCGATAGAAAATGGATGGATAGATAAAATAAAGCCAGACAGGACTAAAGGGGGGAAAATGGCAGAAAACATGTTATAAAGTCACATAAAGTCCAAGATAAGCGTCTCATTCAGTCCAATTTCAATTCAATTTGTTGATTTATAAGTTGAGTCCGTAAGTTATATTTTCCATTTTCCATATGTCAGTTATGGTGGTTTGTGTCATCTATTTTTTTGTGATTGGCTTTTTCCCATCCACCAGAAGTATGTTCCAAAGGTATCCATTTGTGTTGTCTATGGCAGGGGTTTTGAGGCCCAAATACATAGTTCTGAAATTGAGTGAGTCGGTGGTGAGTTTTGTGCAACAGGACGGTCCCAGAACACATGATAATGATGTGCTTCCCGACAACAAAACCGTGTTCATTACAGCTATGTGCTTGTATTATCATGTCAGGCCAAGCTAGCATTCGTTTATTTCCCCATGGTAATTATCTCCAAGTGCAAGTCCAGATGAAGACTCACTGATATAAAGTAATGTGTGCTTTCAGTAGAAACAGTATTATTATTGAAAAGTGTCTTTTAAGTAGCTGCAACTCAACAATCTGTAGAATATTTTAACATCTCTGTAGATGTTCTTTTGAGATAATTTTATGTCTTTTTTAATTTTTAAGGGGAATTTTCTAAACTTTTGTAAAATGTGTACACTGTTGAATTTTTTTGTTTAACATTTGCAAATTATACAGTAGTCTTAACTTTTGCCTCCATATCTACATAAAGCCCTACAAACTCACTCCATCATGAAAAATACAGATTTGGAAAAGGCAATTCGGCAGACTTTGTTGGTCTTTTGTTGGTTTGTTGTAAAAGGCTTTTGGAAATTGTCATTGTGGACCTATTTTTTCACCCTCAAATATCTGACTATGCAGACTCCATTTCTTTTATTTTTGTCTGGGTATAAAAACAATTTCTCCTGCAGACACGGATCAGACTGTACCTTAGTGTGCATGTTCAGGACACGATCAGGACACGCACTGGAATCGCTTTAAATTAACTTGTTTTGACTTTATTCGGCTGGATTGAGTGTTTTCGTCGTGTCGTTGCGATGTGTCTTGGCTCTGAGTCCCCCGGCCCCGCCCCCCGGCCCCGCCCCCCGTCTCCGGCCCCGCCCCCGGCTCCGGCCCCGCCCCCCGGCCGGCGCCGTACCGCGTTTACACAAAGGAGGAACTCATGAAACTGCGGAGAACAGTCGTCTTACCCGGAGATCGTCACGTACGACCTAATCTAATACTGATGTGCAATTCTGTCGTATGTGCAATTGCTGTTGGAATTCATGTGCAATCTATGTGCTGTCGTGACACATATTCATGTGCAATTACTGTCGGGATCACATGCAATGGTATTTATTTATTTATTTGTCTATGGGAGTTTTTATTTATTTATAGGAGATCTTCTACTGAAAGTGTTTTTCAGACTTCCTATAAGTGATCTGTTCTTCTGTATCTACCTCTGTATCTACCTGCGTTGCACCAATGAAATTTCCCCATGTGGGACAATAAAGGAATATCTTATCTTATGTTAGCTCTGGGAAATCGTTAGTTTCTCAAAACCAATAGAAGGAGATTTTCAGACAAAGTTTATTTACATAAGTTATACAATTACTTTCATATATTGTGACTGTGTGTGTGTGTGTGTGTGTGTGTGTGTGTGTGTTTTGATCAGTCAGATCTAAACATCCTCTTGTATAATTTTAGCTTATTGTGTGTGGATTTAATTTTATCCATTTTTTAAAATCTATTTAAGCATCCAGGTCACACACATCAGCGCTCGTGACTTTGTGCCCCTCCCTCTGATCCTCTTCTATTATTCCAATGTATCTTCTAGATGGGGGTATCGAGGCTCGGGAGCATGTTTATGTGAAAACCAGAGATGTGCCAGAGGATTTGTGAGAGCGAGGAATGAGTAAGAAAGGGTTAAAAACTGACATCCTTAGCTCACTGTTAGAAAATTAGGTTAAGTATATAAAATAAAATTTGAATGAGTTTTTAACCATGTTCTAATGGTGTTCCGTAATAATTTGCTCACTCAGAGTTGTATTTCGTTGGATTCATCCGTGTTTGACTAGTCCTGTATTGTCTTGCATTTGAGGCTTGAGTGCTCAGTAAATTTCTGATTTCACCTATACCATATCTCCGCCCACTGCTCTGTATGAATTTGTGATATTTTTTTTTTTAAAGAGCTAACTCAGGGTTATACATACAGGGTTCAAAAATGGAATTATTCCAAAAACTAAAATAGGCAAATCAAATCTGCTGCTTGTTACAGCATCTGCATTTTTTTGAGATCAATTATTTTAACGCGCGTTAACGCAGGTCGGATTCCCCTGGTCCGCACCAGTTCTAAAGCCTCGTACAAAACCGAATCGCGCCCGACGCAGAATTTGAGCACGTGTACATTAGAACAGTGGTTCTTAACCTGGGTTCGATCGAACCCCAGGGGTTCGGCGGAGGTCAAGACACACATCAGACTCATATGATTCGTGACACGCCCCACTTGTCTACAGGGAATTTGGTGCGCTCAGTAGTCGACTTGTGACGTCGTGATGTACGTCCTGTGATTTCTTTCTTCATATTTAAGACTGAATCACAGACCACCTTTCTGGGCAAAGTATGTGTGTGGCTGAGGTCTTGTTTCTGCCGATGGTATTACTCCTGTACTTTAATTGATGAGAAATAACTCCCACAGAACTCCGATGTAAAAAATAGTTAACAAAGTTTAATACACAGTTTTGTGACACTTCTTACAGGAGTAATCAAATACAGCTATTCTCAAAAAAATTTAATACTACGGTAAGAAAACCATTTGACTCTGTATTGTGCGCCGTGTCTCCTGCGCTCCTTTGCGTGTTCCTTTGCGCTGTCTCTCTTAAAGTAAGATATTTACGTCAGAGTAGGCAAAGACTACAAATACATTCTACAAATAAAACAAATGTAATCAAATACATTTTGCTTATTTAAACAACCAAATTATTAATCCGTGAAACATAAAATTACACATTTTTAACAAAATATCAACACTGTGTAGATTTCCATACGAAAGTATACATAAACTAAACTTGGCTCGCACAGTCTTTGCACCGACCTGGCCCCAAAAGGGCCAAAAGGACCACGGAAAAGGCCCTTGAGTCGAGCCTGTATCAAAGCCCTCCTTTTAGGGTCTTTAAGTCTTGGCACCAGCCTGGCCCAAAAAGGGCCAAAAGGTCAGCCTCTGGGGCCATTTCCCTTGTCCTTTTCTATAACTACTATACTATAATATACTATCTTTGAAGCAATCTTTTTTGAGGATGCTGGACATAAAAATTAAGAAAAGGAACAGACTTTGTTGCGAAAATGACAAGAGAGTGGCACTTGCCACGGTGAAGGTGCATTTCTGAACTGGTCTCTGAAAGGCAACTGCTCACTGCGTGAACAGGTCCTGCCGGGCGCCGTAGCTGGGGAGATCCGCGAGAAGGGCCCGGCGCGCGTCTTTATCAGCTGAAAATGTGAATAATCTGGTGCCTTAGCAACTGGCTTAGTGCAGAGGAGCATTTTCAATGCCCTGGCAGTGGCAATAAGCTTTAGTTTTGTGTTTGATAACATTGTTTAAGTGAAAATGTACACAATGTATTTATTTGCATTTAACTGGTTAAGTGTTTGTTTGCACAACTAATGTTATGGCGCTTTAGTGTCAAGTTCTAAGAATTTACAAACTGTACTGAAGTGTTTTCTGGTTTAGGGACATTTGGCACTAGACTGGTTATGCTGCTCTAAAATGTGTTTTGAGTGTCTAATGTTTAATGAGATTACAATGTTTCTGACGTTACTTCCGAAGTGGCCTGTTCATCTTTCATGATTGTGGCTCAGGATTTTGTGGCAAGTGAATACTTAATATTTTATTTAACTGCTACTGAATAAAAATACTGATGCACTTTACACTTCTTTTGAGTTCATTTTTAATTTTGCACGTAAAAATGTGATTAATCGTGATTAATCAGGGAAATAATGTGATTAATAGCGATTCAAAATTGTAATCGTTGGCCAGCCCTAATTGCAATTTCTAATGAAAATAAAGTATATATATGTTTTTTTAAAGTCCTTTTGTACGTTTTATACTAAATACCTGAAAAAAGCAAAACGCATGATAAAATATTTAAAAAAAAACATCACACTTTTATTTTATGTTAACTTCTGTATTTATTAAGTGAAAATAAATATACATTTAAAAATAAAAATAAATCATTAAATGTCTTCTTTTAAATCATTTTGAAATGTGTGTTACCTTCACTGCTATTTAGTTCTGATTATAGTGCTGTATTTTTTTTAACATACATATTTTATCTTCTTCTACTTCTACATAAGATAAATTGTGGCTACTTTGCCCTCCTTTGTTCATTGATCATTTTCAGAAGTGCTCCCTCTATTGTCAACAATTGGAAGTCAGGCTTTTCACATTCAGTAATTTTTGGAAAGTCAAACCATATTCTCACCAGCAGCTTATTGTTTATAACACAAATGCTTGCCAAAATTACAGTTTTCTGTCCTTCCCTGCCAATGTTGCTCTAAAATGTAATACCCTCTATTCCCTCTGCATGAAAGGCTAATTGGTGCGCTAAGCATGCTTCTGCCTGTTAATGTGCTGTGCCGGTGAATAGCATGAACTGGTTGAAAAAAAGTAAGGTGCCAAAACAAGACGGCAGCCGTTCCCCAAGGCTCAGCCACCCCCTCCACCACCTGTGTCCTGGCTGGCTCTGACAGGTTCCACTGGGCCCACCTGTGCCACCTCGGGGAGATGCAGTGGAAGAGGAGAGGCCCCCGAGGTGTGGCTTGGCTCACCCATTCCTGTCCCTCCGCTGTCCCACAGAGCAGAGCCGGAGCCAGCTACTTAACATGCGGCGGCAGTAAAGAGAGCGGAGAGGGTGAGCGGAGAAGGGAGAGCTGAGAGGGGAGAGCAGAGAGGGTACCACGGGGGCACTCAGGCACAGCTTCAGCTCGCTCTGTCCAGCCCAAAAGACATTAGCCACAAACAGCAGAAAGCTGGTAAGGTTCAGCTTCAAGTGGTCCAAAAAACATTAAGCAAGTGCTGGTAAATCGTTTAAAAGATATTGCACACCAAATGTAGTTGTAGAGTGTTTCAGTTGTATGGTAACACTGCATAACAACTAATAATAATGTTGGTAAAGCATGAACAAAGACTTCATAAAGAACACATTGTTTATGAAGACTGATTGAGGCAGTCCTGTCTAAGTTTCACCTGAAACAAAGAGTCTTTGTTTACCCTAACAGCCCTGTAACGAGCCATATAAATCCTGTTGTTAGCTGACCGCAGCTCCCTCATCACTGATGGGTACCAGTTTAGCATCTGAACTTTTTCAAAACATACTTTTACGATCTAAAACATGTCAATCATTCTTTATTTGTAGAGCACTTTACCACAGCAACGACTGAAGCAGAGAGACCAAAGCAAAGGTACTTTTAAAGGTTAATCGCGATACAAATGATGCATAATGCTGTATGTGTCATTTAACGTACAGCACCCATTAACCTTGTATAGTAATGACCAGATCTATAAAATGAATGTTTGAGGTCACAGTGACATGGCTGGCAGCAGTTTCCTTTTTCATGTTCAGTCCAAAAGGTCAGATCGCACACTTGAACAGAGCGTGGCTAATTGATGTGAGGTTCAGACCGAGTGCATCACAAGTCAATACAGATGAAGAGTACAGAGAGCAGCAGGAGGGAGGGTCCTATGTAATTGACCTGACATACTGGAGAGGAGAGAGTCACCATGTCGAATTAAGGCCGGCGCGTCAACAGGAGGGTGACTGGTTCAAACTTCATCACTGTTTCCTTGGGTGAATCTGTCCCTTTGTTTAACTGTCCTGCTCCAAAAACATCATTTTCTATTGCCTTAAAATTATCCTTAATAATACAAAAGAGCAAGAATACAAAAACTTTTCAAATTAAATTAAAATTACAAGAGAGTCAAATCCCAGATAATTAGCGATACAAAAAAAAAGTTAAAACTTGATACTAATTTAAACAATTTAATGTTTTTTTCTCATACAATATGATTTTGCATTAAAAAATAATGTGGTATTGGTCTTGAAGTCGTGCTTGAAATGTGACAACACTAATGGGGAGCACAACAATTTATCATCTTTTTGTCATGATAATTTTACTGTTAAACAATCATTTACTCTATAGAGGTAAACTACAGTCACAGCTGCCCAGGGGTGGATTTGGTGCCAATGAGGCTGTAAATCTGTACTATTGGCACCTCTGACCAGCATGTTGGTGGGTAAAGTGGACACAACGTGTATGACCTGGTCCGAACCCTGATTATTTGGGTTAGTTGAGGAGTACCCAAATATCTAAATATGCACTTTTGAAGAAAAAAAAAAGACTGTGACTATATACCCACTAGACAAATGTAGACTACATCAACGCTGCTTCATTCTATGTGCTCTTGTGTGTTAGTGTGTTGCTGGGGAAGTTATTGGAGTGACGACCGTAGTGTGACAACAGCAGTCTGAGTCAATCGAAACAGGCCCCTGCAGGAAACCAAAACACATTCAAGATGAAGGCAGCGGCTCAGAACAAAGCCCCTGGTGTGCACTTGGTTAAAGGGCCATTTGTGTGGATACTGGTTCCACTGGGCCGGGCGGAACAGCCTACGTGAGTAAATGGAATTGGTGTTGAACGGTAAGATGAAGAATTGCCGACATGTTTATTTTGACTACCACAGAATGAAACGACTGTAGGTAAGGCAGTGTTTGGATGTTAGGCCCTCGTTGGATTGCAGCAGTTTAGTTTTGCTATAAACTTAAAAGCAGTTCTCGTCCTGGCACGGTTCTGGTTAATTCCAAGTTTAGTTCTGGATTTGTCAAGTTGAGGCATAACGAAGACTCTTTTATAACAATACCATTTTAAGTCAGTCATGTGAATGCATACACGTTTGACTCTCCTTCCTATTGGGGCCTCTAAACATGTTTTAAAAGTTATTCTCATAAAAAGGCATTCATAGTCGGGCTGTAGTAAAGAACTTCTCTGCCAACTGAAAACATTTTTTGTGTTTCAATTAGTTTACTTACTTAACTTTACTTAATCCTCCAGGAGCAACTTGAGCTTGAGCAGCATGAGACAAACACCAGTTTAACAAACAAATCACACATAAAATATGGCTCAGCCCAATCATAAATATAAGATAAGATAAGATAAGATATTCCTTTATTGTCCCACATGGGGAAATTTCATTGGTGCAACGCAGGTAGATACAGAGGTAGATACAGAAGAACAGATCACTTATAGGAAGTCTGAAAAAACACTTTCAGTAGAAGATCTCCTATAAATAAATAAAAACTCCCATAGACAAATAAATAAATAAATACATAAATACCATTGCATGTGATCACGACAGTAATTGCACATGAATATGTGTCACGACAGCACATAGATTGCACATGAATTTCATAGTAATTGCACAGTAATTGCACATGAATTCCAACAGCAATTGCACATATGACAGAATTGCACATCAGTATTAGGTTAGGTCAGTATTGCGGGTGTTCAGTACTAACAGTTTTTGTTATAAAATATCGAGTTTGATCTGCTATAAAAGACACTTACAATAATACAATACAGTGCAGAGTACCTCAAGGCCTGCATAGAGATTAGTAACCTAATAGCAGTCTGAGTGTTCAAAACACAGTCTGATGATGCTAATGTCACTCTTTGATCTATGATCTGCCGGTTACAGGAAGCAGACAATTCCCTTTGCTGCACTAAAGTAAGTTTTGAGCACATTAAACGTGTCGTAATGGCAAAACATCTCAAAACCATCTTTCTATGATCAGACATCGTATCTGACCCAAAGAGCACCGACAAGACCCCATGATCACAGGAGTACACAAAATTGCTAATATTTTAAAATAAAAATGCCAGTAATGTCCTGCGAGTGTCTGTTAAACGGATTCACTCACTTCCAAATCTCATTCCAAGACATACAAATATACACATTTACAAATTTATAATCCTAACAAAATACAAATGGTTGACTAAGACTAATTTCTTTGACTAAACGCGTTCACAGGCCTACTTCATAGTGTTTGTAGAGAAAGCAGACAGAATGACCAACGTGACCTTGAAGAGTCCTTTATTAACACAACGTTCAATACCTCATGTTCTGTTCATTTCTGATCCATACTGTGTGGGCTGGAGTTTCAATAGTGTGAGGCTAAAAGGCATAATTATGCTTAAGTCAATAGGCATATTTTCATGAAGTAGAGTTTATTTTCAAGCTAACTATAATCCAACAGGAAATGAGATGGTTGCCTTAGGTCTCCAATGCATTGTATTTCTTTGGTCTCTGGGACAATTTCAGATTTGCTAAATGTTGTTTAGTTTGCAGGACACAGACCTCAGTTAAGCAACAAAAAAAAGACCAAAAAAAAAGTCAACATGGTTATAACATTTTTCTGTTATGGTCATTTTGTTATTAGTAGGTCTGGATGATAGGGCGAAAAAGAAAACATCTCTTCTTTCTCCAAAGTTCTACTGACTGAGGATTGGCTGTAGATCTCTTGATTAGAAAAACACAATCCTAAAACAATGTAAGAATATCATGGACGATTAAACATGACAAAATCTTAATCTCAACCCTAGTTATTAGCCATCACTGTGCCATATCATTGTTTGAACAAGTCATGACAGGTGGTAAAAAAGTATGACATCCAATGGTGTCAGCGGAACCACCTCGTCATCAACGCGTGGAAGACCAAGGAGATGGTGGTGGGTTTCCGCAGACGCCACCCCACTGCCCCCTCACCAGTGAACATCCAGGGAAGGGACATTGAGAGAGTGGACTCATACAAGTACCTGGGTGTTCATCTGAACCACAAACTGGACTGGACTCATAACACAGACGCACTGTACAGGAAGAGCCAGAGTCGGCTCTACCTCCTGAGGAGACTCAGGTCTTTTGGAGTGACAGGGCCACTCCTGAAGACCTTCTATGACTCTGTGGTGGCATCAGCCCTCCTGTACGGTGTTGTCTGTGGCCTGGACCATGAGTGCCTCCCCCTGCAGGACACTCTGTTCGCTCTGGAGAGCAGCTTCAGTGAGAGACTGATCCACCCTCGCTGTGTGAAGGAGAGGTTTCGCAGGTCTTTCCTTCCTGCTGCTGTCAGACTTTATAACAAACACTGTTAGTCCTGAACACTCGCAATACTGACCTAACCATGTGCAATTACTGTCGTGATTCATGTGCAATTACTGTGCAATTCATGTACAATTCATGTGCAATTACTGTCGTGACACATATTCATGTGCAATTACTGTCGTGATCACATGCAATGGTATTTATTTATTTTATTTTTATTATTTTTCCCCTCCATCCCTTGTTGGGAAATGGGAGGTTTTGTCTATAGGAGTTTTTGTTTATAAGAGTTCTTCTGTTCTTTTTCTCTGTATCTACCTCTGTATCTACCTGCGTTGCAACACTGAAATTTCCCCATGTGTGGACAATAAAGGATTATCTTATCTTAATTCTGCCATTTGAAAATAGATTTAAAACAAGAACTCTTTGTCAGATTGGATGGCACAATGTGTGGTTCAACTTCAGCCAGACGTTTCTAGGATACGGTCTGGTAGGTTCTCCCTGTTTGGTAACATTTTCTCAGAATGGTTCCAACAAAAAATATTAAAATTGTATTATAAAATTGAGTCATGCTTCGTAATATACAATTTCTCTATAGGTCTTCTAATCTAATAGTGGCCAAATAAAAATGTGATTGATTAGGTTTTAGCAGTTATTTCTGTTGTATTTGCGTGTGATAAAAAAATATTAAAATATACATTTAAACACCTTGAGTAACAAGCCCTAAACGCTTCTCTTTAGAACCACTTATACTTTGTGTCAGTATAATCTCCAATTTCATTATTACATATACAGGACTTGCACTTTCCGCAACAACCTACAGTATCGACTTGCTTTAATTGGTGTTCAGTGTTAGAGTGTAAAGCAGGTGAATGGTCTTGTAAACTTACAGGTCAAGTGTTGTGGGCTGTAAACTGAGATATTGGGGTGATATATGGTCAGGACAGTGCTGCCTCCTCATAACCACAAATCACAATCTACGACTCGATCAATAACCAGCATCATTGTTTGTCTTTGTTCACGCTCAGTTCTTATAAGAAGGAAGGAGGACGCTCATCTGTAGTTCACCACTGGAGAAATAGAAGTACAACTATTTGAAGGTTCTGTAAAAGATTTTTACTGTCATAAAAACATGAAAAACAGGAGTAGTTCATTTTAAACCCTTTGCAGCAGTCCTCATACTTTGCTCACTTATCTAACACTTTCAGATCCTCATAATTATTCACCATGATGAGTTTATAGGCGCTTTTCACAATGCCTCACATACACGGTCTTCAGCGCTGGTGTGGTTCGGGACCCGTGCAGGTTACTCGCAGATTGCCTCTTACATCAACTCTGGCCCTCTGTGGTCCATTACCACGCAGATGCATCCGGTTTTGCGCGAGAACTCGTCTAATAACCTGGAAGCCGCACCAGGCTGCTTGCGGATTCTTTCCACAAACCCGCGGCCACAGTGCTTGTGAGGTCAGTGTAACTGGGTACATTGATTTTAAACACTTTCATGACCCACGCGGGTTCCGAATCGCACCTGGACCAGAGTCAGTGTGCACCCGGCGTACGGCCAGACAGAGATTTGCCGTTGCGGTAAAGCTAGCGACAACAGTGCACTTCCTGCCTTGCGGAGAATAAAATGCTTTATAATTAGATGCGGTCATTTTGATCCTAATATTCCTTGCTTGTCTATTTAACTCACTATCCCGTTTCACCTGTTTCAATTGTTGAACAAAATAATAATACCACTTTGTGAATACCCAATATCAATGCCAATCGGAAGCTAAGCAGAACTGGACTTGGTTAGTACAAGGATCGACCACTGGCAATACCACGTGCCATAGGGCAGCAGTGGCACTAGTAGGACTCCGGACTGCGATACAATATAAAACTGTAAGAGTAAAATTGTTTATTCAAATATGTAATAATATAGCCAATTGCCACTGCCTTTCTGCTAATCATCGTTTTTAACTCATCGTAGTTTTATAAATTCTTAGTTTGCCATTTCTATTGGCTTATTATTATTTATTCATTACAATAACTGAATTGTTCATTAGACTAAATGGTGGGCTTGTTTATTGCGCTTGCTTGCATGTGACTGCAGCCTACGTGTGCCTTTGCGACAAAGAGTTTTTATTTGTGCAGCGATTTATGTTACAAGGACAGGTTTAATGCAGGTGGAAACAATAACAGCAACTCCATTCCACCTTGGCTCTGTGTGGCTTCATGCTTTTAGCTCTTTGACAAACTTTGAGGGAAAAGACATGCTTCTGTTCTCTGCATGGATACAATGGAGGTAGTGAAGAAGAGCATTTTGCACTTAAACTGCTTTTCAAATGAGTAACATGACACAGTCTGCCAACGGGACTTGCGCTGCGGCGTTTGCCATGGGTAAACGCATTTCCTTGAAAACTCAAATGTGAACGAAATAGAGCTGTGTCACTCTTTAAGTAGCAGTACTGATAATATGTGTGATCGATGGGCCTCTCCACCACCTGCCATGTGGAGATGTCCCTGTGGAAAAACTCTAGCTTAGTCCAAACCATTGTTGCAGTATATTGGTGTATTTGTAAGAGTAAATATGGGACAATAGATGGAAATAAACTCACAATCAAAAGAGAGACCCTCATTTCAGGGTTAAAGAACACTGAGTGCTTCCTGATTGGTGGGGCATTTTTGGAATATTCTGTTCCATATAAACCTTGCCATGATGAGACTGGTCATGTGCTTGACTTTAAAAAAATATTCCACAACTATGCATTTTAGAATGATTTGTCAATTTTCTTGTCATTTGGAAACATTCCAAAAGCCCTGAATCAAAAAAGAAAAGATACAAATCCATATTAAGTGGTGATTCCAAAATCTGTTCAGCATTTCATGAACTGTGTATAGTACACAGAACTTTTAATATCGCTTCCTCGCAGGACTGCTTACTCACCTGTCTTTGACTGCCCACTGATGTTTGGCTATAACAGATCATCACGTTATTGGTTTTGGCCCAGCCTTGGTCAGTGCAGGCAGGTGTAGATCAATATATGTAAGGTATGAGGTAAAGAAGCAGAAATTTGAGGATTGGGGCAGAGTAATGCTAGCATATACGGAGCACAGAAGTGGATTGGTATGAATCATAAGTTCCCTCATCACACTCCCAAGGTCTGAGGGATCAATATCATAATACATCAACTGTCTCATCTAATGTCTGGGCTTTTTGTGAGCGAACTATCCAACTCAATGTTCAAATGTGCTATGTAAAGTGTCCAATTAATGTTATCGACTATACAGATGAGAGCTAGAATACACTTTTATTTGTATGTAATAGTATTTAAGTACTCCTAGATTCTCTTGCTTTTTATTAAAGCGCATTCAGCTATTACATATACATTAGTTACATGTTGCTAATAGCTGTGCTGCTCATAGACGTACTGAAAGGTGCAGTGTTGTTGCCGTTGTTTTTGTTGTTATTGCTGTGTTACTTATAATGGCGGTAGGCAGCCAACTGAAAAGGTGCATTTACCGCGACCTACTGTAGTTATCCATCTTCAAAGTATGTGTTTTACAGTACGCCGTAAAAAAGAAAAAAGAGAGAAAGAAAAAGAGATGGTGCAGTGTAAAACTATTAAAAAAATGTAATCACCCATCATCATTGCTTTTGCCTGGAATGTTCCATGGAGATACGTTAATTGCAGTACAGTGGAACATTCTATGCAAAACAATAAGGCTCCACCAGAAAAATTCAAGGTGCATTGCATAATAAGTTCAAATGCAAAATGCGAAAACAAAAAGTTTTATTATAATGCCGTATAACACGCCTCTCTGTTGGACGCATACTTAGACCATGGAGCTTTCATTTATGGACATAAAAACAACAGTAGTTTCTCAGTGCCATGTCTTAGCTTGAGAAAATGTCAGATCAAGGGAATGCAGAATGGAGTGTTTTTGACTGTCTGAGGGAGAGAGGACTTTCCAAACAGATTTAATCAAACTAGCATTAAGTTATACAGAACATGTTATTTGAAAAACAAAAGTGTTACAAGTCTGACGTTTTGTGGATAACAGGGGCTTCTTCTTTTTTGAATGTGTCCAAAAGAGTACCCCAGTAGGTCCTATTTTATTCTCTATTTATATTAAAAATGTTATCAACAACAAATTAGGTTTTGATCTCGATGGGTTTCTTACCTGGTTGAAGTCTAATAAATAAATAAACTACCATACCAGGGTTTTTTCACCGTAGAACTCTTCAGTTCCATAGTTCCTGGTACTTTTTTAGTTCTAGTCAGTTGGAACTAGGTACTGGGGCTAAACTGGGGACTTTTTTCTTAGCTCTTGCTCTGGGGCAGGTACTTTTTAGTCAGACCAGGAACCTGTTAGTCCAAATAATAACTCCACTTTGATTTGGTTCATTTATTTCGTGAACACCACGTTCAGGTTAGCCACTCAACAAAGTCTCCCTCGGTCCCACCCAGACACGTATAACAGGTAAACAGAACAGTATCGCCCCCTAGCTGTCAGGCATGAGACGTGAAACTTAGAGAAGTGAAACTTAAGAAACTAACAAACTCACTCTCTTTATAAATAAAAAACAAAAAAACACACAGCAACACAACATAACATGAGTGTAAGTGTTGTTGTTGAACAGTTATTTAACAGTCCAATGTCCTTCATGGAGAGCCTTAAGAAGCATGGCCGAGGAAGCTCCCTTTTTAGTAAGGCAGTCTGTAAGCTGCTCTTTAGTTTCAGACCACAACACTTGAAGGACCTTTTCAGTTTGAATTAGTTCTTTGATTGAACTGATTTCTAAACGCAGTCGTTTTTCTGTGACAAACTTGGTAGACTTCAGTGCGTCAACGAGAGAAAAGTTATCAGTGACACAGATTATTGGTAGAGGATGTTCAGTGCTTCCTGCATTAAGTTCAGAGATCAATGTTGAAAGAAAGATTGCATTGTCAATTCCCTCTGACATTGCTAGAGTTTCACCTGCAAGTGTACTTCTAACAATTCTCTTGATTCTCTTTGACTGCCAGTGTGAAAAACATCCATTGTCACCCATCAAAACAATGAAGTGCCCACCTTGAGTTCCTCCATCTGACAGATTACCAAAAGATGCATCAGTGAAAGTAACCAAGTTTAAGTTACTGTCTTTACCAAGATGCTGGAAATTCAACTCAACAGACTTAGCCTTCAGTTTGCACACAACTCTGTTTGCTTCATTAATAGTCTGTACAGTAGCCTGTTTAAGATTTGATGCTAAGTTATTTGCATCAAACATGGCATCAGGTCTGCTCTGTCTGGCAACCCACAGAAGTTGCCCTATCTTAGATCTGAGCTGATCTTGTTCTGCTTCAGTGAGGGGTGAGCCTGTCTCTGCTGCCCGTGAGGGTGTGAGAGGTATGGGATGTAAATGTTGAATGTATGTCTCTTGGTGTATTTGTACCTTTTTACTCAAAGTAACCAACTCCACACCCACATAAGAAAAGCTATCCTGAGCTTCACGACCAACATTGAACTTTGATCTGAGATGAGGCATGACAGTCATAGAAAACATTTGTGTACCTCCCCAAATGAAATCATCAACATGACAAGCTAGTACACCAGTTACATTTTTGTCCTCATCTAACCAGTAGAAAACTGTGGGTCAACTTTAGATATGACAGCTCCTGCTTCAATCATTATGCTTTTCACTCGGTTATACCAATAGAGTGAGGCATCAGCTAAACCATACACACATTTTCGTAGTTTCCAAAGTGCACCAGTGCTATTAGCCTCTGGAGGAGGTCTGATGAAAATGTCTCTAGATAGTTCCAGTCCTTGTAAGAAGGCAGATTTTATGTCCATTGAACGAAGTTGCCATTGTTTCTGACAACTGACTGCCACTAAGAGCCTCAGGGACTCTGAAGCACAGGTTGGAGAGTCCTTTTGTAGCTCAGAAACTTGTAGCTCCTCAAATCCTCGTGCAACAAGCCTGGCTTTTGGTACTAATCCGTTCTCAGTCTCTTTTAGAGTGCACACCCACCGAGTGGAAATGCACTTTTCTCCTTTGTCCTCAACTTCCTCAAACACGTCGTTTTGTGTCCAACTTTTTATTTCATTGGACTTGGCTTCATCAAATGACAAATCCTTAGTGACAAAAACATCCTTGCATGTGTCACCACCAGGAGCCTGAACCTGAACTTGAAGATCTTCCAGCTGTAACAGATCCACTGCTTCATTGTTTCCCGCCACCTCAGCAGGCTCAAGCAGCTCAAAGTTATACCAGTCCTTAAATTTTCCGGTGGCTTTTCCAGCACGTCCTGACACTTTAGCAGTACGTGAAACACCACTCTCTGCGTTTCTGAATGTAACAATTTGGCCAGTCTTTATATTTCCAGCACCCCGACTCTCTGCCCCAGCATATTCATGAGCGGGTGGAGGATCATTGTCATTGTTTTCAGCATTTGTCTCTTCCGTATCCTCATTTATGTCATATGAGTGTTGTTCGTCCTCATTGTTTTCTTCATCACAGCTGGTCTGAGGTTCCTCATGTTCCTGATTGGCTTTCCTCAGCCTAAGTCGGTGAACTCTGACACAGGTGCCACCATGTCTAACAAAAACAACAGCATCGTCCTGCCCAATGACCACCGCAGGCCCTTTCCACCCTGGACAGTCCACACGTTTGTAAAACACTTTGTCTCCCTGTTCATACCTTTCATCGTTGTGACGTATCTGTTTCTTTAGCGCTCTCCGTATTCGTTCGGAGCATTCTGCTTCTGTAAAGGCCTTCCTTGCAGTGTGCAGAGCTGTAATGTGTTTGGCAACCCACTCACTTTTAGTGGTGCCCTCTAGAGCAGGTGGTCTGTCAATCAACACCGAAGGTAGGTTAGGATTTTGCCCAAACACAAGCTGATGTGGGCTGTAACCATGGACACTTTGCATACAGTTCTTTGCCATAAGAGCCCAGTCCATGGCAGTGCTCCAGTCACATCTAGTAGTAGTTTTCACTTTGAGTATGATCTCTGTTAAAGTTTGGTTGTGGCGTTCTAACAGCCCATTACTCCAGGGGCTGTATGCTGGTGTGGTTTTTACTTCAATATTAAAGTTTTCAGCCATGTCTCTCACTTCTTCATTATTAAACTCCCCACCATTGTCACTGAACAACTTTCGTGGTGGGCCGTGCACACTGATCCAATCATGAATAAAATGTTTGACGATCTCAGAGGATTTCTTGGTGGTCAAGACACTTCCTGCACTAAATCGAGTGAACTGGTCAATGATATGTAGGTACCACACCCCTGGCTCAAGCTCGTGCAGATCTACAGCTACAGTCTCATTATACGTTGAAGCCAGTGGTAGGCCAGCCGCAGGTTTGGGTTTGGTCTTACAATACTTTTGACATGCTTCACACTGACCTACAACCTTTTTTAGTAAGCCAATGCATTCTGTGTCTTTGTTTCCAGAACTACTTAAAAGCCTTTGTAGTTTCTCAGCAGAAGCATGCCCAAACTGCTTATGAAGTTTCTCTAAAACTTTTGTCTTCTCGCTTGTGTCCATTTTGTCTGTGCTTGTCAGCACTTCTTCCTCAGTAGTTGTTAATATCTGATCAGCATTAACAAAACATTTATCTTCACTGTCGATTATGTTCACACAGTAATGTCCCGAGCTTGTAAAGTCCAGTTTGATAGGTTGATTGAACATCACAGCACTGTCATTTTCCATGTCCAGAACTGTTCCTGCCCTTTTTAGAGATGTCTTGCTCAAAAGCAAGGGGATATTAACAGGGACAACTTTGGTTTCTATATTACACTTTGTGGTGCCAATCTTAGCTGGTATCGTAACCTTTTTGACAGAGTTCACCACTTTTCCATCTCCAAACTTGAAGGGCCTATGACTTTGTGTTTCAGTTTTTATCATAGACTTTATGTTTTTCTTTCCAGACACATTAATGTAGTCGTCCAGCCACTGTTGTCCACACACTGTCCTAGTGCAAGCAGTGTCTATTATAGCGGAGCCAAAACATTCAGTCATGAATATTTCTGCATCTGTTGGCGATTCTTTTGTATACAGTGTAATGTTACACTCTTCCACGTTTGTCTTTTCTTCAATTATTTGAACACTCTCACCTTTGTGTGGACAGTGTTTTGCCCAATGAAACGTACTTTGATATACAGCACACTTTGACCGCCGTCCGAACTTGTCCAGCGGGTTTGTACCGGGCAGTGGAGTTTTCGCTCTGGAACCCTGTTGCCAGGGCCTGTTTTGACGTCGCTGCTCCGTTGCAAAAACAGATTCTTGACTAATTCCCTCTGTAGTTGCAATCGTTTTCCCGCTAAATATTCTCTTCAAAGCGGACTTCATAGAGGCGAATGTCAAATCCGTGCGCGCAGTTAGAGCCAGCTGTCTGTCCGTCGTATCCAAGCACGCAGTGTCCAGCAGTTTAAAAGCCAAAACTGCATCGGGAAGCTCCATGTTGTAATTGCGCATGCGCGAATATCGCTGTTCGAAATCAATAATATAGTCCACCATGGACACGTTTCCGCTTTTCATCATCCGGTCAAAGTTCGTGTACGCTTCATAGCTCCGATCTTTTTCTTCTTTTAGGAACAAACTATCAAGTTTACCAAAAAGAGTGGCAATTCCCGTGTCTTTGTTTAAATCATCAACCGGAATTTCCATCGCCGTCTCCCGTGCTCTTCCAGATAGCGCCAACGCCACGGCAAGAGCTCCTTTTTTTTTCTCCAAATCGGTGACTCTAATCCACATGCCGACTTCATTCTTCCAGCTTTCATAGGGTTTTCCCTCTTCAAACGATGGTGGGACTCTGTAGTTACTAACCATCCTCTGCTACCAGTGTTAGTCCAAATAATAACTCCACTTTGATTTGGTTCATTTATTTCGTGAACACCACGTTCAGGTTAGCCACACAACGAAGTCTCCCTCGGACCCACCCAGACACGTATAACAGGTAAACAGAACAGTATCGCCCCCTAGCTGTCAGGCATGAGACGTGAAACTTAGAGAAGTGAAACTTAAGAAACTAACAGAACCTTTTGGTGATGCAAGGTCTTTGTTGTAAAATATTTTTAACTCATTCTCAGACAAAGGGTAAATGACTTGCACACAGTAGCTCCAAAAATAGAATTCTTAGGAATATCTAAAATTCTAAATAACACAATTGTTGTGTGTCATTATTAATTTCGTTGTTAGATCTTTTTGCGCATCCCAGTTTTATGTGCAGGTTTACAGTGCTCATTGTAAGTTTTTTTTTTTCCTAAACTTAATTAGTTATTTGTTAAAACCAGTTAGACCCACTTGAACGTGAGCAAGGGGGACTGAATGGTTCCGAAATCATTCATACTTGTTCAAATATTGTATAATATGTTTACTGAGTAAGTAAGTACATTTTATTTGTGTAGCACCTTTCACAGACAGAAGTCACAAAGTGCTTCACAAAAACACAGAATAAAATAAAAGAGTACAGTGGTGACAAATGCTGAAAAAAATTGCCAGAAATACAACAAATCTGGTTGTTAGAGGTTATGCTCTGGTAAATTTAGTTTGGAAAACTTGCACCATATTGACTGTTCACGGCTGACTTGAGGCTTGGCATCATGGGCTCCTGTAAGGCTCCTATTGGGACTCTGACAGGTGCGTGTGCATGTGTGTGCCTACTTCACAGAGGGAAGCAGAGAATAGAAACTGTAAACGGGTGGAAATTACACCAGCTGGAATGATTTTGATATGAATTCAAAGCAATCTAAATAGGAAGGAGACGTTTAATTTGGGGTCAACTCCTTCAGCCCAGCTACAAGTTTGTAGCTGGGCTGAAGGAGTTGACCTTGTGGTCCTATGTGGTCAAGGATGCAACTGTTTTTTGTGTGAAGCCTCATTTACCGCCAATACATAGACTTAAATAAAAACCTTTATGAACAGGCCGAGTTATTAGTCAGTTCTGTGCACTCGTCTTTAGCCGGCCGATGGCACCACTATAAGAATGTCCAATACTTCCTCTGTCTCCATAATTCTGCCTTCCTGTTCAGCTGGGCTGGACCAGGTCGTGTTTTGTCCTCTGCAAGACCAGATAAAGATGTTTGTCACTGTTAAGTCCCATTGAGATGTAGCATCGGTTTTTCAGCCTGTATATTTTAGTGCGCTTTCCAAATTTGTTTAGAGATTGTTTGTTTTAGACTTTAGTTTGCTTGTCAATGATCTGTAGTGACACCATGCGTCCTGTGTCACACTTTACCGCCACTTCATGCTCCTTCACGCCATGTTCCAGTCGTTAGCAGTCCAGGGGTCCTTTGTCATAGCCGGTCGCCAGGCTGGTCTTGTTCACAACTGTGATCCTGTGTTGTAGTTGGAGCTGGGCGAGCTGAGCACAGCGGTGCAGCTAATTCAGGTAGCTAGCCATTTCAGGACCCTAAGCAGTGCCCCCCCCCCCCCATGTCCAAAGCCATCTTGGGAAGTGTAAAATGTGTCTGCAATATAACCGTAAGGGGAAGTTAAGTTTTTAAATACATTTATTTAGTACATTTAGAATACATCACAATCCTATGTAGGAAGTTTTCAATAAAAAATAATTACATTTTCTGTATTCTAGTGCATTTTAGATGCCATTATGAGGACCCCCACAGTGCCTAAATGTCCCTGGTCTGCTCCTGCTCCAGGGTCACCGAAACCTCTTTCTCCTGCTCTTCTGCAGAACAGATCGAGGTTCTGTAAAACACTACAGGCTGCAAACTATTTACGATAATTTAGACATTTGTGTGGTTGTCAGCTTGGTATCAAAAACTATGTGGCACATGTCTTGACTTGTTGCCACCAGATCTACTACTAAACAAGTAGTATATTCTTCACTCCTTGTTATGTGACGTGAATGGGCATATATGACACCTTTTTCTAGACTATTGAGCAACCTTACCACAAGGTTTGGAGTAAACAAATGAATCAGTTCAGGTTGCACAGTCTATCTAGGCATGGAAGGTGACGTGGTCATTGGAGCACTATGAATCTATGAAGAAAGGAACAATTTTGGTACAATTTAGCTTTTATTTATAAAGAAAACATTTGGTACATTTGGGCGACGCCACTTAACTTAATAAAGGTGTTCCTCAAGGCTCCGTCCTTGGAACACTGTTTATTTACAATTTAGTTTTTTACAATTTACAACACAGTAGCATGCACTGGTATGCAGATGATTCAATTCTGTATGCTAAGGTACCTTCTTGTGCAAGATTCAAAATATTCAAGAGGATTTTTTCTCCATCCAACAAAACTGTTAAATTTCAAAATGCATGCTGTTCTCCAAAAGACCCTTTAGTGACCCACAAAATATATCTATTCTTACACTTGATGGTAATATGATCGAACAAGTACTCTATTACAAATACTTGGGCATCTGGATTGATGATAAAAAATTATGATTAAAGCGAGATTGTAATTCTTCTTTAGAAATAAAATGTGTTTTCTTCTTTATTGTATAAAACATTCTAGAAAGAATTCTACAGCAACAGTGTCAAAACCTCAGAACTCGGTTTATCATTCAGCTCTAAGGTTCAGCTCTAAGCTTCAGCTCTAAGGTTCATAACAGGAGAAGGAGACAGAACTCACCGCTGTGTGAACTATATTCTAAAGTAGAATTCAATCATTGGATGCAAGAAGCGCTGCCTTTTGTTTGTGTATAAGGCTCATGTTTGCATTTTGCCTGATGATATATTTAAGTTTATTGCACATGAGTTCAGGTATTCACCGTTTGAGGTCTCAGGCTAGTTTTATCTTACAATCCCATCGTATCAATACAGAGACAGGAAAAAAGGCTTTCAAAAACTTTGCTCCCTCCCTGTGGAACAAAACAGACTTTTTAAATCAAATAATTGTATGACTTGTAATGATTTTAAAGAACTGGTCAGGACTACCTGCAGTGCCGATGCACTTATTTTATATCATTGTATCTCCTATTGTGTGTATGAATGTGTTTATGTATTGGTTAATTCTAATGAATTTGTGTTTTAGTATCTTGTGTTTGTTTGTGTTGTGTTTTAACAGTGTTAAATGAAAAAGAGAACTTTTCTCATTGGGTTTGCCCTGTATAAATAAATACAATGAATGAATTTTGTTTATTCGAACGAAATCGCACCACTCCTTTGATCAATAGAACTCTAAAAGCTTGTATTACATAGCAGATAACTCTGTACCCCATCAGATTGAGGAAATTGTTAGTCTGCAATTTCAGTTTTAGAAACATGAATTTGCACACCTCAACTCGGAAAATTCTGCTTCGAACTCAAGCTGTTTATGAATATGCCTTTGTCCCTTGTTCGTATCGGCCACATGGTGCTAACAGTCTCACTCTCTGTTTGGCACCCATTCTTGTTATAGTCTACCTGTCTGTCTGTTCTTTTGCTAGGTCTTCAATTCATCAAAGCATGTGCCGCAACCGTTGGCAACAGCCTTTGTTTACACTCCAGATGAATGGGACAGATCGTCACGCAACTCCTGCCTAAATAGTCGCCCAAACCCCCAGACAGGTGGTGGCTACGTCGTGACTGGCTGTGTGTACATTTCAAAGATCGGGTGGCAGGTGGCAGCATTGTATTTGTTCTTTTTTTTTTTTTCCCTTTGTCCCTCTTGACTTCCATCCCTTTCTTCTTTTTGTATTTTTTCTTCTAAAGCATGACAATGTTATAAGCGTTCTATAAATTTGGTTAAATTTGATGCAAGTTGGAATGCGTCCAGTCTTTTGGAATTTGACTTGGGAAACGCCATATGTAGCGGTAAGATATGGGGTATTATATGTTCCCTGTGAAATGGAATTCTAAAAAAAGCAATGTTCAAAGACAATGTGTTTTATATGGAGTGGCGGACAGAGAAAAGAAGAGGTTCAGGGAGGGAGAAAGACATTAAATGAAGGTGAAGCATTGTTCAAAAACCGATTGGTAAGGTTGACTAAAGAGTGGCCACTTCGATGAAAAAAGCAGCTGCAGTATCATTCTGGGGTCTTGCAAAAATGAATCAATGCGTTAAAACAAGGTGAGTTTTTCGACAAAATATGAAAAGCATAAAATATAATTTATAGCATCTAGCATAGGTATGAGTACGTCATGTTATATTAATTCTGTTCTCCTTTGGGTTAACCATTATTTAGAACACTTATCTATAGTTTAGTCAAATTTCAGACCATATTTGGTCATGGTACCAGGAAAGCCAGCTTTTATCTTTGGTGGTACAATGAACACGCAATACAACCATGCCATTATAACAACTAGTAGTATAAGTAAATGAGAAGAAGAATTCATTCAGAAGTCATAAATATTTTCATTAATTATCTGTGCTTCTGGTGCAGACGGGTCCTCTTCGGGTGCTTTCTCAACTGGTCCATAGGTACTCATTATATTGTCCATTTTTAGTGTGTGTGAAGGTAATTGTGTGTGGGGGCATGCGATTGTATAGTTGTTATGTTGCATCTTTTTTACTTAAAAGCAGTTGTTTTAAGTCATCGTTTTCTCCTCCTCTACCTTCGGACAAAACACATGGAAGGGAAAGGAAAAAAAAAACTGCCTATGGTTTTTGCAAGCAGCACATTGAACTTAGCCGAGCAGCAACCTATAGTAAGATTTATTTTTTTATGAATTTGGTCATGGGAAAGAAGCAGAATGGAAGAAATTGTACAAAAATGGCAGGCAAATCTAAATGGATGTGGCTAGTACAGGGCGTCATCTGGTATGATGACCATTTTTTCTCTGGGGACCGAGCTCCAAAACTGCAATTAGTCCTTAGTCCCTACTTATCTCTTATACCGCATTCATGGAACTGTCGTGACAAACTATGGGGTTGCCAATGTCAATTCTCAAAACACCTCTTCGCAATCTGATTTCCTGTTAGAGCGTGGTACAAAAGCCTTTTAATGCAAGAGCTACTTAAAAAACAATGGGACAAACATAGCTTGAATCCAGCCTCTTGTGGATTTAATTAAAACAGCTGCAACTTCATTTGAGGTACTATTGAAATTACGTCAACTGCGTCGAGGGTTCTAGTGAGGACTGCAAGGGACATTCAGCTGAAAAAACATTCAGAGATGAGTACTTTCAGAGAAAACCATCGTACTACTTATATAATGTTTATAGGTTATTTCGATCCAGCAGTGATTTGAGGTGACTAGAACTACAACTCTTGCACAGTGTTGGGATAAAATTGCAGTTTATACATAAGGCAAGTTTGTGTACATGTGAAGTAGCAGTGAACAAATGTGATGCTTTAATCTCGCAGTACAAACAGTGGTCGGAGACCGCACCTGCCATAGTAACAGCTTCCCAATAACGAGAAACACACTGGACTATCAAAGACTCTGGAAATTTCCTTTACTTTCATCATGTCTTAGAACATAAAAGTTCTGCGCTTCGCATTTTATCGCATTTTAAATGACACTGACAAGGATTCAACAGTCTGCACTCTTCTGTTCCATTTTCACTTCATTACATTTCATATGGTTTGTCTTTGTATATTTCGCTTTTCTGTTGAATCAGCAAGTTGCAAATGTGTTTGATTTGCCAATGACCATTCTTTCTGTGGTGAGGTCGCATGTTCTCCCTGCGTTTTGGTGGGTTTCTGGGTGTGACTAGTTTTGGTATAAATACAAGGAGGCATATCCCATTTTATACATATATTTTATTTTTTAAAACCTTATTTGTTTCAGTTCAGTATTCAATATTATTTTTATCATTAACTTTTTTTTTATTTGCAGCCAATAATTTACACATACCAAAATAGATCATATACAGTATCCCACATATCCCATTCTACGAAAACATAGAACTTTATAGAGCTTTATTTTCATGCTTTTCCATTAAAAACAGTATTTTGTTAAAACGAGATGCTTCAAGTTTTAATGACTTTATGATCTTGTTTAACATGAACATATTTCACCCATCTCCATTGTCGTAAAGGGCAAGTCGCTAAAGAAAGTGAGTGATCAGTTCCCAATCTGCCGGAAAAAAACACTTTTCATTTTTGGTTGTCTTTAGTGACACACACCCACACATCCAACGTGTGGGCATAGGTCTGCTGTAATAAGTTCCTGGCCTAGCTTTTAGTGCCAATGCTCCTTATAACAGGAGCACACATTCAGATCGCACCTCGACTCTGTCAGTTCTGCATCTGGTAATCAGCCACGATTCCCCTGGAGCGCACAGTTGGACACTCCGATCTTGCTCCAAGTCTTGAGGCGCATTGGCAGAATGTCTAAAAGATATGCCTGGAGCTTATTAAAGTAGACCTACGCCCACAAGTTCAATGTGAATGTGTGTGCGTGTCACTAAACATAGGCGCCTCTGTTGGTGCGGCATCTGCCACAATTCCTCTGGAACGCACATGTAGACACTCCAATCTTGCTCCAAGATGTTCAAACTCTCATTTCCATGCACACTCTTGGGTGTCACTGGCAACAGGATTTTTTCCCCCGCAGATTGGGAACCAGTGGAATTGTGGCAGATTACGAGACGCTGCACCGACACTCGTGCTCGGCATGTGCACTTCTGTTTCAAGGCGCATTGGAACAATAGCTAAAAGATGCACACAAGTTGAGCGTGAAGGTTCATGTGCATGTGTGTCACTAAACACAAGAAAAAAGTAAAGTGACTTTTCCCCTGCAGATTGCAAACGGACTAGGCTCTTAATTTCCATTTTCAACAATATATGAGCGAAATTAATTTATAAACATTGACATAATGTGTAAGGCAAGGAGGCAAGAAGACAAGGAGACAAGACAGCGCTCAGTGGTGACTATTCCACAGCCTATAAAGTAAGACCACAAGGCATTCAGTTACAGAATCTACTTAACCATTAATTCTTATGTCACTAAAATGACATAAGCATTAGTGACAGGAGGATGAATTATTGGGGAATAACACTAGTGAAATCTGCCTTTAGCAACGTAGGACTGGTGCAAACACCAACAGAGGCGCAGGCAGAAGTAAAGGATGATCAACTTTAGAGTTTAATGGCGCCACCTTCAGGACATATTATATGGTAGAAACCCATACTGCCAAACAAGTGTAATGGATAAAAAAAATGAAACTTAAAATATGTCTAATGATACTTTTATAACATATATGCCTTACTGTGGAGCTTTCCAGGCAATGCAAAAACATCTCCATAGAAACAAGCAGGTGGCAGACTTACACAAGAAAAGCTACATAGTGTACTTCTAAGTGTATGTGTTACATGACATTTTGTTGTATTCAAAGAAAGGAAAATGTCCAGGAAAAAAAACTTCAGACCTGCAAATGACTCAGGTGTAATTTTAGCAGCATCTTTTAATAATCTTTTTCCTTGAAGGTTGTAACAAAGACATTGTAATTCACAGCCGCTGAACAAATTGATTTGGCATTTGGATACACAACGGGCACAAATCAATGTGCATGTGGCTTTTGTGTTTGATTTAAACTTAAGGACAAAATCTAACCTCATTATCTGTTTGGACCCGCATATTTGCAAACTCTGTAAATAAACAGTTGAAATACTGTAACAGGATGAAGGAGAAGCTGAGAAATTATTGGAAAGCAATAAAGAAAGATGGTCTGTAAAATATTGTATTTTAGACTCCAAACATACCCAATATGCCATAAGCTCTACCAAGTAAGTCATAATGTTACGTGTTATGGTAGGGACATTTTTCTTCTTTCAATGCCACTGGCAAAACTTTTTTTTCCAATGGTCCTTGAATATATTGTAGAATAGCTTTTGTTGACATCAATTTCTCAACAGATTTTGATATTTGATAACAGTTTGCCTCACATTCCCTATGGTCGTCATTCCACTTAGCAACTTTATGCAACTCTGACGCCACATCGACAAAACAACATACCTGTGTTTAATTCTTCATTAAGAGCATATCCCCTGAGCCTGCGTGTGTGTCGAGGTTCCTGCAGGTGTGTGCGCGGGAAACAGGTCACACTCCGAGCTGTCAGTCCTGGTTTCTTCACATCTTTCTGAAGTATGAAAAATTCAAACCTATTACAATGAGCCCTCATCAAGTATTTACAACAAACCTGCCCACACCTCTTTGAGCTTTGGGATATTAAATGAAGGAACAGTCGATCAACGGCTTTGAATAATGCAAAAATAGCCTGCATTACATGAATGATAAACAGCCATTGTTGATTCATGCTTTGAGAGCAATGTCGTATATGAAGTGATTCAGTTGTTCAGTGAGTGGAATTGTTTGGTGACATATAATATATATGGTCAACTCTACATGAGGGTCTGTGGTAAGTTAGGGGTACGTACTTATTCCCTGTTCCTCCTTTTCTATGAACAGGTATTCCCCGGTTCATCCATTCCATGCTTGTTGTTGAGTGTAGGCCGGTTGTCATGAATCTCTTCAAATGATAGAATAGGCTCCTGGTTCAACCACATATAGTTCCACATCCCCAATCCCCAATAGTTGTGCATAAATGTATGGTTTTAGAGCATTGCATAACAGCAGCATATCCAGCCACGGTGCTGGTCCCGAGGGACAAAGGTTGATGCATGCCAACTTACGGGGACAGCCCTAACAAAGTCACTTTTCCTAACTGAAAACCAGCATACCTGCATTATGGAAGAATTGTCACTTTAGAATGCACTTTAAGCTGCTGTACAAGAGCCTTTGCCAATGGAAATTACTGTTGGCGGCATGATCAGGTTTTTCCACTCAATCACATAGAAAATTGTTTATGCAATCACCAAGTGTCTTAAAAATGCATTACGCAACTTTTCTGGTGAAGGGCCAACTGCTTGTTTCAATTGAGATGTACTTGTTTTACCTAGAATGTTCCACAGTAAGGCATTAAGCTTATACATGCATCTAGATTGAGACAACCATCAGGCCAAGTTACATTTTTTATCAGATGTTCAGGTACTTTTTAACAATAAAAATATCTGTACTGGAATAAATTGTGAATATATTTAATGTGAAAAAAACTGGAAAGGCAAGTTATTATTAAGTGTATGATAAAATAAGGAAGTAATTTTGATCTTACAGCACCAATGCAACAACTCGAGTCAAGCGCTTTCAAAAGTTGTCATGAGCAAAAGAAGTCTACGCAGTGAATGGAGCAAAAAGTAGAGTTAGCTGGAAATGGGTCGATTTCCATTTCAATTCCACTATATATTTTTTCTAACCAACTTAAGCCTGCTATGATAACTAGGACATTGTCGGACTGAAATGGTCAAATAAAAGAGGAAGCTTGTGAAGAATGGTCTGCATGATGGAGGATGTGCAAAGCCTCGTCAAGCAAGGAACAAAATGTACATTCAGCAATTTCAGCATTAGATTTCTTTAGTTATATTATGCTAAATTTACCTTTTCGGTTCATCGATTTTTAAAGACTATTGGAGGCGAAGTTTCTTTCAGAGCAGACATGCAGGTTCAATGGCAGACATATAAGTTATTGTCTTTATTTTGCACGAGTGGGTAATGAGATTTTCTCCTGTAAGAGCGCAAAACAACTAAAATGTGAAAGAGCTGCTCCATTCTGATGACAGATAGCCTATAAAAGTCTACAACTCCGCCAAATATTTAGTAGTAAACCAGATAAACAGCAGGAACAATGCTGGCTACGCTCACATTTATCACTGATACAGACTTTGGAATCAAACACGTTGAATTGATTTGATTTCCCTCCTTAAATGAGATGTTTCTGGGTCCATTTATTGAGGAAGATAAGCTCTGCAAAGTCTGAGCAACATCGGATAAACTATTTTCAGGCAAGTTAAATTGAGCGAAACAACAACTCCGCGGACAAAAATTAGACAGACAAAATAAAGCGATAAACGCATTTTTGTTTTGCTGCCCATAATTCTGCCACTCAGTCAGAATGTTGACGAGCCTATTTCAAATGAAACTGATGGCAATACATAAACTTTAATAGAGAGCTAAAAAGAAATGCCTGGAAAAACATTTTCTTCTCCGCAGATCTGAACAGTAACTTGGTCTGTTGGTGTCACCTGTTTTGAACATACTAGCAACATATCAATGGAGACAAGTGGCGGACCCTCTACGAGATAAGAAACATGAAATACTGCACCATTAAGTAATCAATATTAAACAATACTTAAGTAAATGGCACAACAATCGATTCATTTGGTAATTTCATCTCACATCAATCCTTTTTTAAAGGCCGTAGCTGCAGAGCCGCGGCGTGGTCAAATGGCCCAGCAGTTTCAGGAACCGCGGCATTGCCATATAGCCTCATGGCTAACCTTAACCTTAACCCTAACCCTGACCTTAACCTTAACCTTAACCTTAACCCTAACCCTAACCCTAACCCTGACCCTAACCTTAACCTTAACCCGGCGCGGTCTAAAACGGCGCGGTCAAATGGCCCAGCAGTTTCAGGGATCGCGGCACTTCCATATAGCCTCATGGCTAACCATAACCAACCTTAACCTTAACCTTAACCCTAACCCTAACCTTAACCTTAACCTTAATCTTAACCCTAACCCTAACCCTGACCATAACCTTAACCCGGCGCGGTCTAAAAAGGCGCGGTCAAATAGCGCAGCAGTTTCAGGAGCCGCGACACAAAATAACATGGCAGTTTCGGCCGTGCGTCGCGGCTCTGTAGACACTCTCTAGGTCTCTAGGCTTTATTCGATAGGACAGTGAAGTGTGACGTGGAAATGAGATTGGAGAATGACATGCAGCAAATTGTCAAGAGCCACATCCAAACTCCCAACGCTGCCTGACCACACAACTGACATATGTGCTAGCCACTCCACCACAAGCACCACACAGACAAAACTACATTTCTGATGGCTGTCCAGAGTTTCATGAATATCTGGCATTTCATGAGACAGTTGAATTGATGGCAACTGGTTTTAGGACTATTTATTCAGCTTCGTTTATTTTTGTGGGGGTACTTGCATTTACCATTCAACCTTGACTGTGGTCCAAAAGACCATTGATCATTTGAGTCTGTCTAGACTTTAGAAATGTGCTTCTTCTTGTGGCGTCTCTCCAAACACTGAACATTTCTACTATTTTGCACTGCTGTGAGAAGAACTGCTCTTCTAAATGGTAAACATTTGTACTTTTCATAAGGTCTTTGAACAGCATTGCTGAAAAACATATACCATGATTTTCATTCAGAACTGGACTGAATTGCGCTTCCAATAGTGAAATTTCCTGAAAAATGTTGAAACTTGCTGGTTTCAACAAAGCTGGTAGTTTACCAACACCAATGTAAAACAAAATTTCATCAGATGTTTTCTTTAGTTTTTTTTTTTTTTTTTAAATTTGTGGTCCGTAGGCAGGAGAGGAAAATGTGAAATGAGGGATGAGAGAGAATAGAGGGCATGCAGTTAATGTAAGAATCGGGATTTGAACTCACAACAATGCTGCCGGCTGCAGCAGGAGTACTTCATCAGATGCTTTTATTAAAAAACAAACAAACACATATTTGGGATTAGGGCTGGGCTCATCGTCCGCACCAGTTCTAAAGCCTCGTACAAACCGCTGCGGACGAATCGCGCCCGACGCAGAATTTGAGCGTGTGAACATTAGAAAGACAAACGCACCAGACGCGCGTTCTCGACGCGCCGGACTCGTAGAATACACTCAGCAGCAGACGTGCGTCTGAGTCGTCCTGCACATGCTCAGTGGAGGAGTTGTGCTGCGCTGCTTTTCTCGTGGTGTAAATGGATTTTAATGTTGGACCATGGCTTTGGTTTATTAACTTTACAAAGTCTATAGGCGCCAGCCGAGGCAACCCGCCGGGCCGGGGGCCCGCGTGAGCAGCAGGTCCCGCCGGGGGCCCTAACCCTAACCCTGCTCGTAAAAATGCAATTAATCGTGATTAATCAGGGAAATAATGCGATTAATCGCGATTAAAAATTGTAATCGTTGCCCAGCTCTATTTGGGATATATACTTAGGAAAAATGCACAGCGCCAAGTTATAATTACTTTATTTTGTTGACAAATTTGAAAAAATATTGTCACAGACAGTCACACAGAGAGAGAGAGAGAGAGAGAGAGAGACAAAGACACACTTTATATTTTGCCATAAAAAAAAAAAAGGTTTGGGAAAAAAATGTACTATCCATATGTCCTAGGTTCTCCTTTAAGGGCTGATCTTTTCTCATAGGAGAAAAATGTGTGGCCGGCTTCTCACAGGGCTGAAGACACACCCGCACTTCCTTTCATCCACCTGCAGTTCAATAGTGCTGCTGAGTTTTGCGCTCTTGTACTTATGAATTAACTTACCTGCTTCCTCATCATCAGGTCCTTTGTGTGTCTCACCCCAGGTCCTCTTCTCTTCTTCTTCTGTTCCTTTTAATGGCGGTTGGAAGCCAGCTGAAAAGGTGCATTTACCTTCACCTTCTGTAGTTGTACGTCCAAATTCTTCTTCTTCTTTGGTATTTTATGGTGGTTGTTATCCATAAAGTGTTACCTGCCACCTACTTAAGTTGTATGTCTTCATGTGTTTTACACTATACTGTTAAGAAAAAAAATTACAATTAAAGCCGCGGGAGCGGCAATGATGGCTCTTGCCTTCCCGCGCGACCGCCTTCCCTCCTGTCCATGTTTTCTGCTGCGTTTTGCCGCATACCAAACGAAGCTCAGTAATTCACCGTTGATGATTGCGTAGTTTGCAATTCAAATAGTAGTTTGTCCTGACAAATTGCAAGATTGTGCTGAACGCAGACCTGAGCAGGGAGAAAGAGAGAGAGCCTCGGTGACCCGTGACTTTTCATTGATGTTCAGGGGGTCAAAAATACCCGAGTTGTGGCAGAGAGAATAAAGTCCAAAGAATAAAGTCAAAATAATAAATAATAAAGTCTAAAGAATAAAGTCTAAAGATTAATAATTCTAATGCGGCACAAGAGGAAATGTCCCATCAAAATAAAAGAGGAAGAGGCCAATTGTGAAAAGACACAATATCTGCAATGCACTTTTTTCATGGCGTCTCGAGGAGAATATAATCCATGAGTTTCAAACAAATCAGACAATGTTGAGTTTTTCACACAATGGGTAGGGGGTGCTATAGAGTAAATTTGTTACATGGGTATTTATTTCCACTCAGACCATAAAAATGCATTAGTGAGTGAAATATGAGCTCCGTAAATCAATTCCAATAGGCGTGACTTGTTCTTGAAAAAACATGTCTCATGACTCTATTTTGAGGTTCAGCCTGTAAACCATTACATCAAAACTGCATAATCAATGAGTGCTCCCCGGTTTGGAAGCCCCTCTCACTCTCACCAGCAAACAGTAATTTAGTAAATTGGACTTCGAATCCAATCCCACAGACACATCTGTAATCAGACCTACAGCAGAAAACAGCCATTAAGGGCAGGGTTTGCAAATGGAATAATACTATACATTGTATCTCATATTTCCCGAAACATGGAAATTGTGGAACGTGGAAATCTCATCTGTGTTCCTTGTTCATTGGATGTTTGGGTCAAATTGGTGGCATATGAAGAATATGGGATTTCTATTATAGCACATTGCTTTACATACCCTCTCTGTCTGGTGAGATCTTGGACATATGGATAACTCCAATCCACATGTTAGCATTCAGATCATAACTGTATCGCAATTGTTCAAATTGCATATGAGCATGCCTGATATTGCCAAAAAAAAAAAAAATACATTAACCACATGAAGCCTAATGTTCCCTTAAAGCTGTCAAATTATAGTCATCACATATGATGCAAAATAGAGCATTATAACAACATTATAAGATTTTTCCATAAAATTTTCAAGATTTTGTTGAATAAATGGAAATACGGAGGTCTCCATGGCTGACTTTAAGTCTATAAATCATCACCAGACTCGTTTTGAGCATTTCTGCGTTTATTACAAATGTGTGTTTACATTAGCATGTCGCAGCGAGCAAACTTGTGTTTGTTTTCCAATGGATATAAGAAATTTGGATTAGCTCAAAACAGAACCGACTTTATGCAAGGCTTGTGAACGCGCACCCTTGACGGGTGATGGCTACAACACTTGGGACCCCAGCTTTAAAAGGTACAGCAGCCACCAAAGCTCTGGACAACAAGCGCCATGAGGTGGTGTGACCCAGGGCTCAGCCACACCGCTGCACTATGACAATACAGGTGTTAAACTGAAAACAGTTTGAGCAGCTACATGGCGCAGCAGAGGACTGGGCATACGCAGTACCGGAAGTGGAAAGGCACGACTCACAGAGTGCCACCTACTGGACTTTGAGGTCCAATCTGTATAATCTATCCACATCTTTACTCATTAAAACATGTTTGTATTGTTCATTCAGCAAAAGATAAACATTATTACCATTACTTCAAGTACAAAGACGACAATTGGAGTTTCCGGTCTCACGAACCTGTTTCTGCTAGCTCATCTATTTGCATTAGAAGGTGAAATTCAATTAAAAGTCTATTGTTTTTGGTGAATGAATCCGCTGAGCGAGAGAAGGGTCTTCTCCGAGTCAATTAACTCCATTCAAAAGAATTGTAATGGTCTCACCACTGCCCCAGGAAAAGAACCTTATGAAATAAAGTCACTGCCAGGACAATGCAGTGTCTGTCCCTGTTTAATTCTTACAATAGGGACATAAAGCTCATGTTCATATTATCTTTTAAATGTAGTTTCCCCACAATAAATCAAATAGTAACATAAAGGCACAATAAAGGCTGCATTCCGTTTTTAATTTGTATGTGCACTGTAATTCAGCTCAACAGCCCCAGCCTTAGATTTTACATATTTTTTTTTAATATCACTGCAGCAGCGTCAGTCATACCTTTAACCTATTGTTTTTCTAGGAAAATATCATGCATTATTTGTATTGTCAATAGCCTTTAAACATGCTCTTGAGTACATTTAGTTTGGTATTTCATGTTTTAGAACTAAAAAAGGTTTATAACATATACTGCCATAGCCATGGCTAGAGAGGGAATTACAAACATTTTAAGATAAACATTGCAATGCATATTTCAAGCTGGCCTCTCACTTCGGAATCTCAGCACGCAGTTGTACTGATGGTGATTAGACAGGAGAAATGCACGAGTCTGGTGACAGTTAATGGACTGAAAAAAACAAAAAAGATCTTCGGAACCACGTCACAGGCTAAGAAAACATTGATTATTGATGAGATTCAGAATGTTTTTGACCCTCAAAGGGGTCTTACTAACCAGGATTCTTCTAACTAGCGTGTATGAAGCTAAATGCTACTCCAGGTATGTTTTTGATGAGGAACATTGTTAAAACAGGGTTAAAAGCTAAAAAATGTCAATTTTGCAAAATGGGTTTTGCAAATGCTTTAAAGAGAATGGTTGGTGTAAAAGAGAAGTGAAGGGGGAAATGTGATTAAGAAAACACTTATTTAAATGTGAATGGGGTGTTTAAAATACAACTTCCTCTCAGTCTACAATATCCTCAAAAGACCTTTGCAGGCATCAAATCAGTCAAATAACAGTAGAAGGTAGAGGTGGCCAGACCTCAATAGGCCTTAACAACCGAAGCTGTAAGAGTGAAATAGTCAGACAAAAAACATTTCATCAGATTGAACATTACTTTAGAATTCAAATCTAAATGTCTTGATTAACAGTGTCCTTTGAAACTCTTTCTACCACTATTAATTAACACGGATGGATAAGGTTATCCCTCTAAATGGCTTTTTAAAATGTGATTACAGAATACAGATGTGTCTTGGCCATTTGTTGTTAGCCACGTCCATTTGAAAAACTCCACGTCCTACCTTGACAGAAAATATAGGAGCGGAACAACTAAAAGAACTGCCTCCCGACGGCCTCGACCTTAATGATCTAGGGGGACCACAGACTTCCACACAGAACAATAATAATTAGGGGATGTTCGGCAGATTGATATCCTCTGCGGGTCGGGCTTGGTTGTTGTGCTTTTCTCCGCCGTGCGTTTTGGATAGTTTGTGTGTTGGCGGTTGTGAGCTTCCCTCCTGCGTTCACGTGCCTCGGGGGGATATAAATCAATGTGTCACGTAATTGCTTGAATGACCTTTGCTGATAAGAAACGGTAGCCTTTTGAAATCTCTATCGGTCTCTGTCAGTTTGGCCATCTTCACCTCTCCGTCGGCTCCTCCCCCCTCTGCCACATGCCCTCACATCATTATACTCACATGCGCAAACTCCCAAATAACCACTTGGCTTTCGTTGGCCCCGCCATTGATTTGTCGAGTGTTTTGCCTGATCGCAGCTTAAATTTGCAGTCCGCCCCAGATGGTAAATAAAGAGAAGAGAAACCATTTTTTGGCGTGATTGTCGGGCTCCCATTGGCCCCATGTTAATCGATTTTTGAGGTGGCGCTACTGAGCAGTATTTCAATATTTTTTCACAAAATCTTAGGACTCACGGAGTTCTAATTTTCGATACCACTCACTAACATATCCGTCCTTGTTTACTACTCGATTTTTGCGTTTATCCAGCTAGATACAAAAGGTAGACTGAATTTTCAATTGTACCTTGTCACAAAGTTCTCTAAATAACAGTAATGAAGAGATTTCAGGTTGCTAAATTACCGGTAGGTGTTCTTAAGCAATAAAAAATTGAATTCAGTGACTTGATTAAGTACGCGTAATCCAGAGGAAACATTTGTTTGTGCAAATTGTTCATCCCACTTGAACAACTAGACTGCTGAACTACATTTTTAGTTTAGTTTTTTGTATTAACGGACAATAATGCTGGCATATAATATTTAAAGTGATTGTGGCATGGCAAGACAAGAAATTCAATGGTGCGACAGGACTTGGCAGAAATTCTGGTGGCACAATTTTGGAAAAATATAGAATTGCACGTTTTGATAATAAAAGATTTTTTTTTTTTTTTTACTTGTCCAGGAGAATTTACAAGTTCTCTGACAGGCAAATAAAAGATTCTCGTGGATATTGTGTTTGGTGATGAAGTTATGGTTCTTCAAAAATTGTAGCCTTTGCATTTTCATTGGGCATTTTGCCTTTAATCTTGCAGCATACTAAGCAACTAATGTGATTATGTGATATCATCCTAAAGGAACATGACAAATATTTGTAGGTATTCTTTTGGATTTCTTATAGCAAGACCTGTATTTTAGTGTCGCACCTGTTTAAACAGATTTTGGTGCAGTAACACACGGCCAAAACGAAAGTACGGCACTAAAATACAGGTCTGGCTGTAATAAATCCAAAAGACGTATTAAAACATGGAGACTTAATGAACCTAATCAGACAGTTTGTAGATAATATTCTATCCTCAGTGTCCAATAGGGATGAACAATATCTGAAGTATTGATATCGATCACATAAGAATTTTGTCAAAAGAAAAAAAAAAAGTTGCCACAGAAAAAGGGGCACACGATCTAAAATTTCAATGGACTGCCTTTAGCTTTGATTACAGCACACATTCGCTGTGACACGGTTTCAATAAGCTTCTGCCTGAATGTCTGAATATTAATTTCATACCAATGTTGCATAATTTTTTCATCAATATCTTTAATTGCCTTTTCCGGCTCGTCTCAAATTCGTTTCTGCTTCTCCTTAGATGTCTTCTCTGTTTGATGCCAATGATTTGACCCTTCTCAAACACACAGACATCTTTTCCATGACCACGGGATTTGTCTTTCCACATGGTTGTTTAAAAATGAGAAGCCTCAGTTGGGTTCAAATACCGTGTTGCAGTTCATTACCTGCAGCAGTTTTTCAGAAGGAGGCTTGGACTACTGTATTTGCTCAGTTGAATCCAAGTTCAAACTCTTTTTGGACAGACAATGTATTTGGGAGTCAATATCACAAATACTAATACAAATTCATTTTTCTTCAAATAGAAAAAAAAATGGGGTTGATGTGTTAAAGTATGTTTAAATAGTTGCTTAGAATTCAATTGTATAATAAATTATACAAATACTTATTTCCCAAATGTTGTACTATATCTTGAAAAATGTTGTCTCAAATTGGACAAATTGGACCGACTTTGGACCAATTGGGACTTTTGATTTAATTCTGTCGAGATTTGTTTGTATTCATGATCAGTTGATGTCTACTTGTGCTTTTATTTTGAGTTATACTCTCTGGTCATTTTGTTCCATTTGTTTGTTTATAAAAATTGAAAAAAAAAAGTATATGGTACATTGCCATACATGTGTCTCTCCTCCTTGTCCCTCACCTCAGGCTGCACAGTGCCTTTTGACGGTTAGAGCCATCTTTGTGTTATAATCTCAAAAAATGCCCTTTAGTTTGCGAGGAGGAAAGAGGCGGGGTTAAGTGCTGCCAGTGAAGACGAGCTGATGACTGTTCAAATGAGCCAAAACTGTTGCTAAATGTAAGAAATTGCGTAAAATTAAAAAAAAAAAAGACTAGTATAAATGCAATACCAATACTCAGTTCAGTATTAACATATCGATATACAGGATCGATCTGCTCAGCCCTGGTGTCCAGCTTAATCTTCAAATGTTGACTTTTGCCGGTTGACACACATTCTCTGAGGGGGCTAACTTTTTGGCCTCGGCTGTGTAATTTGTATGATAATGATGACAAATTTCACACCAATGAGTAATGGGCAGAACATAATGATGTGATGACATTTTATAGCCAAAGGTCACCAGCGCTGTCGCATCCGCAAAATCTACAAAACACTTTAGTAAGACACAGGAACAGCAGGCTCCGAGTCAGATGGTAAAAGTAACACCTTCAAGACGCTCATTTCATGCCACTATCTTAATGTTATGTTTTTTTATTCTAGAATCTATACAACACATTTAAAAAAAACAAAACCAAGTAAAAAGCCACTGTAAAATTATTTTATATTGAAAGTAAAGCTAGTATTATAGATGTTTCCCCTCTTCTCTTATGGACTTTGCTTTAAATCCTTATATTTACTGTACTATTGTATGTGTTCTAGTAATAGTGTATAGAAAACTAGATTGTGCTTTTGAAAACTAGATTGTGCTTTTGTGCTAAACATAAACATTTCTCACATTTTAGCATGAATCCTCTTCTCCTGATCTTCTGCCATTATAGAGGCTCTACATTCTCGTTACACTTCCTATACTTCAGTCAGTCTCTTCCCTGTTGTTGTATTGTTGGCTGCTTGATCGCCTGTTGTTTTTTCTTCATTTTCAGCCTTGTGTGGTGTTAAACCTCCTCCCCGCTGTGACAGAAGCAGCACATGGAGACGCAAGGAGAAAGAAAGGAGGAGTGATGAGCAAAGATGTGGTTTATCGTTCTCGGTCATTAGTCCTTGAGGAAAAGTAACAACAGTTCGGGCATTGGAGCTCAATATTGACAAAAAGTGATTTCAATCATTTGGAGGGACTCAGACAGAGACACAAAAACAAAGATTTATGGGATGATGCACGTGCTGGGATGGATGAGATCGGTCGGATCGGGTGAGAGGGTTTAAATGTGGGGTGCTGGGTATCGGCTGTGAGGAGGTGCTACTGCTGTGGATTTTCTGTAAAAACCATCAAGAACTTAACAGAGCCTGTCCATTTCGAAAGGTGGATCTTTATTTTTACTCACGCACAGTAAAAATCACTGTCCCTGACAAAGTTGTCTTTCCTTTACCTCCTGAACAATGATAAAACACATCCGTTTAGAGACAAAGTGGGGTGTCACATAGCCACTAAAAAAAAAGTCTAAATCAGCCTTGGAGAAGTAGAACAACCCCAAGGCCGGAGGGATAAGATTTAAAGGTTAGCAGACAAAAAGACAGCTTGAACATCTGCGGTACATCTTAAGATATGTGAGATATGGTCACTCTTTGTCTTTATCTGGGACACATTTTAGCTATGACATGAACATTTGCGATTCAAGTTGTAAAACCTATACTTACATAACATTTTTACATAACACTGCAAAGGAGGTTTGCCGCATACTGAGGGAGACTCCGAAACTTGAATTTTAGCCAAGGTTTCAAATCTCACAACTTAATAGGAATAGAAAAATAGAAATAAGAAAATATGTTTGCAATTCAACAGAAGGGTTAGAGTTATTAAACAAAACAGTAAAGCATTTAGGGAAACTTTCAAGGAGAATACTATCTAAACAATATAAATACATAAAATACGTCAGAAAGAGAAGGCAATTACAGTATCATCCGTCAAAACAAATTTTGTTTTGACGGATGAAGAATGGGCACATATACTGTGTATATATTCTCTACGGAGGACAACCAGGTCACATGTTTTTAAAGATTTCTATTGGAAAAATGCATCACATTTTTATAGTGCCGGTTATTCACAGGGAAATACTAGTTGCTGGAGAAGCTTATTGCATGTTTGGGACCGTCCTATTATCCTGAAATATTGATCCGAGTTTAATAAAGCACTGCAGATTGCTTTTGACATTGCCCTTCCACTGGATTTCAGAACAATGTGAATTTGGGCCTCAAAACACTTGCCATGGACTGTTAATGGATATCTTTGGAGCTTACTTTAGACAGCAAGGAAGGAGGTCATCACAAAGACATGGATGACACAAACTGCCCCAACAATAAAGGAATGGACGGATGTCATAACTTACAAAATGGACAAATCTGACAGACTTTGTTTCAAATGGGACTTTTACTTTGGACAATTCGCCTTAATTTTCTTTTGACATATTTTAGTTTGTTATTTTTATTCCCTAGTGTCTCTGGCTGTGTTCTGTTTCTTCTGTTTTCTGTTCTATGGTTTATACTTGGGTGCTATGAGCATGTCCCCCTCTGTCAGACACATTCACATGGGCCTCCTGGTGCAGCTGCCTGTCAGAGAACTTGTAAATTAGCATTGTCCATGGGTGATCATGCGGTCGGCGTTGGCTTCCTCGATCGCTACAGGAGACGGGAAGCGGCGAGCGCTACGATGGTAAAAAGGACAAAGAAAAAAAGTTGTGTGTAAAAATATCATGTCAGCTCAAATAACCACAGCGGATTTCCTTCCTGCACAGTCTGAACAGTGGCATCTGGGGGAGCTTTTTCCTCAACGCTCAATGGTGTCATTGGACTGGATATCAATTTTGACAAAAGAAATGTGACACGGATGAAGACAGCAGTGGTCTAAATGCACTTGAGCTAAAAATGTGGAATTTTCTGTCTCTGGAAACAAAGCGCACATGAACAAAACTAAATTAAAGAGAGAGCATTAGAGAAATTTAACATGAATGAATGAATAAAAGGGCAGCAGTGGATGTTATTTCCAACTCACTTAAAGCTGACAAACAGTGAAATAAGGAAGTCACAAATCCTTTGGCACATCACTAGTTTTTCACATGCACTGATATGTTTTGGTAATTAGCACAGTTTAAGGTCAGCTTTTTAAGACGCAGAAGTGAAGCATGGTAAGATCCCAAAGTGTCATACCCTAAGATGAAAGTTTAATAATTGAATAAGAAAACATGTAGTTTGATTTTGTTCACAAAGTTCTGTTTTTACAATACACTTTTTGGGGTGGAAACAGAATTTACCAATTATGAGGAGAAAAAAAAAGTGAATAAACATGTCATTTTATTAAACACTTTTTAAAGTTTAAACACTTATTTTATTTTATTTAAACGTCAGTAATGATTTACAGGCTGATCCTCAAAGCAGAATTACGAGACAGAGATACGTTTATTTTACAAAACTTTCTGCTGCAGGCAGTGGAGGCAAGGAGCAGACCGACCGGAGCGAAGAGCAGAAGCAAGAGGACACTGGGAGCTGGAGCGAAGGACACTGGGAGCTGGAGCGAGACGCACAAAGGACCTGGACAAACGAGGAGCAGCAGGTAAGTTCATATGCAAAAACAAGATAAGTACAAATGCGCAAAACCTCAATCAGTCACTGAACGTGACAATTATCTGCCAGAGCGGTGGTGAGAACACCGGTGTGTAACGTCTGCAGCCCTGTGAGAAGCTGGCCACGCCCCAGTAATATTATTATATCTTAATTCTGAAAAAGGTGGAACATTGTACTTGAAAACTTTATCTTTTTGTGACATAACAAACCAAAACATGACACAGAAAGAAACCAGAAAATAAACATTTTCAAATTGAGTCCACATTTTTTTTTTCTTCATTATTATGTTAGTCCAGTCTTTGATCGTGGGATCACTTTGTGTCATCCATTTTGAACATATCAGAAGTATAGCATCCAGTTCAGTCCAAAACACATAATAGTTTTCCTGCAGTTGGAAATCCCTGTGAATAACGTGCACTTTGACGTGGGGTTATGGAAAATTGTGTCTGAATCATCTTTCCAACTGAATTTTATGTGCTTTTGTGTTTATGTTACCTTCTCTTTGCCATTTATTTTGTATATATTTAGTACCTCACCAGCTTATTAATGCAGTTTTATAATTCAGATGGCACCGGTAATCCTCTCGGATATTCCGATTAATCATAAACCATAATAATGAATTCAGTCACAGGGTTATAGTGTTTTTTTGTTTTTGTTTAATTTCATATGTCTTCATATTTCTTTCATATTCATAAATGCCAACATATCTTTTCATTTGATTTTCTTTCAAAAATTTGATACCACTTTAGAATAAAGTAATAAGAGAAAAAAAATAAAAGTCTTTGCTAATGCTTTAATAAGGGGGGGAACATTCAATGCTCAATGTTTTGCCAGATAAAATAAAGGTTGAATAAATAAAATTTGAATTCAAATTGAATATTGAGTGTTTAATGGATAAATCTTAAATCGGACGAATCATGACTTTCTGTCCTCATTCCTCTCCCAGGCCGACGCTTCAGGTTTTGTGTGGGCTCAAATATATGACGCCCATAACACCAGCTCACATTCATATATATTCAGATGCAGTGTGAAATGACTTAAATCATTGTTGATATATTCAGCAGAGGCAGCGATTGCCCATAGAAGAACAGAGTTAAGTTTTTTTTTTTTTTTTTAATCTGGAATAGTTTATTGGACCAGTTTGTTATGTACATTCTTCAAAATTAAAGCCATGCATCAAATATTGACATCTTCCTCCTGCTCTTCCACGCACACTTCCTCCAGCTCTTCACGTTCACTTCCTCCAGCTCTTCCACACACTTTCCTCCAGTCCTTCCACGCACACTTTCCTCCAGCTCTTCCACGCACACTTTCCTCCACCTCTTCCACGCAGACTTCCTCCAGCTCTTCCACGCACACTTCCTCCAGCTCTTCCACGTACACTTCCTCCAGCTCTTCCACGCACACTTCTTCCATCTCTTCCACGCACACTTCCTCCAGCTCTTCACGTTCACTTCCTCCAGCTCTTCCACACACTTTCCTCCAGTCCTTCCACGCACACTTTCCTCCAGCTCTTCCACGCACACTTTCCTCCACCTCTTCCACGCAGACTTCCTCCAGCTCTTCCACGCACACTTCCTCCAGCTCTTCCACGTACACTTCCTCCAGCTCTTCCACGCACACTTCTTCCATCTCTTCCACGCACACTTCCTCCAGCTCTTCACGTTCACTTCCTCCAGCTCTTCCACACACTTTCCTCCAGTCCTTCCACGCACACTTTCCTCCAGCTCTTCCACGCACACTTTCCTCCACCTCTTCCACGCAGACTTCCTCCAGCTCTTCCACGCACACTTCCTCCAGCTCTTCCACGTACACTTCCTCCAGCTCTTCCACGCACACTTCTTCCATCTCTTCCACGCACACTTCCTCCAGCTCTTCACGTTCACTTCCTCCAGCTCTTCCACACACTTTCCTCCAGTCCTTCCATGCACACTTTCCTCCAGCTCTTTCATGCACACTTTCCTCCACCTCTTCCACGCAGACTTCCTCAAGCTCTTCCACGCAAACTTCCTCCAGCTTTTGCACGCACACTTCCTCCAGCTTTTCCACGCACACTTCCTCCAGCTCTTCCACACACACTTCCTCCAGCTCCTCCACGTTCTCTTCCTCCAGCTCTTCCACGCACACTTCCTCCTGCTCTTCCACACACACTTTCTCCAGCTCTTCCACACACACTTCCTCCAGCTCCTCCACGTTCTCTTCCTCCAGCTCTTCCACGCACACTTCCTCCAGCTCTTCCACACACACTTCCTCTAGCTCCTCCACGTTCTCTTCCTCCAGCTCTTCCACGCACACTTCCTCCAGCTCTTCCACGCACACTTCCTCCTGCTTTTCCACACACACTCCCTCCAGCTCTTCCACGTTCACTCCCTCCAGCTCTTCCACGTTCACTTCCTCCAGCGCTTCTGGAAGATGCCAAGGCATTCCCAGGCCACAAAGACGTAGTCCACCTATCAGTGGAAAATGCCTGGAACATCTCTTCAGGGAGGCATGCAGGAGTCAGCCAGGATGGATACACTGAGCTCGTCCCAATCACTTGTATCTTGTCCTTTTGGCCATTACCCAAAGCTCATGACCATAGGTGAGAGTAGGAATGCAGATTGACTGGTTTTGCCTTTTCCTTCACTACAGCACAACACCTCACTGCAGCTTTCTGTTTAATATACAGTACAAATAAGCAATAAAAACATGGCACCATAGAGTCTAATATAATATCACAAATACATATATGGCATTATTTCCATCTCCACAGCGTTAATAAAAACTAAAATGAAAAAGATCTTGATCACCTTTCATTGTTTTTCTTGCTGTGATTTCTGACAGCTTAAGGTACGGCATTGTTTATTACAGCTGTCAATCAAAGTCATAATTACCAGGGACTCGCACATCTGCACGCATTCCACCACATGTAATTATAGTATAAAAGAGCATGTCTGCACAGTCAGATCCAGCATATGACACAGTAATAACCATAATTAAGGATGGGGAGGATGCTGCTACAGTTCTAACAAATCGTACTTCCCGTACCCATCATTTACTAAAAGAGGTGTGAATGCAAATGTGAGGATAGGATAAGGATGGCTTATTGTGCATAGGAAGAGGTGCAATGGAAAGAACTAACACAGAAGTAAAAACAGGAGTTGAAGGTTTGTGTGTGTGTACTCAAATAGAATGCCATTGGTAGGTAAAAGTATATAGTATGCAGTGCAGTGTGTAACCTTGTTTGTCTCCATGGATATGTTTAGAATGTTCCACAGTACGGCTTCAATCGATCTAGTATTGTAACTTGAATTGTAAGTTGAAACATTTTTAAAAAGGTAGTGATCCAGACACAGTTTTTGAAATCAAGTAATTTCAATTTCCATCCAGAAGTCAATTCCAATCACAAGGTACTGGTCCGAGTTGCTAGATGTTATACTACTATGGACATGGATATCAACCCCCATATAATATCTATTAAAGCACAGGCGTTTTATGCCTCAAAAAATACCTAGAAAAACATTTTTACTTAGAGTCGGGTCTCTACTTGTAGACCTGTAAATTGACCTTGTGGAGCTTCCCATTTGTCACTGTGTAAAAAAGCATGCTTGCTGGGTAAGACCATTCTGAAGAGATTCATATTTCAGTCGAGCTGAAGTTGAGATGGAGAAAGGTTTTTCTATTACTATGAATTATGTAAGGATTGTTCAAAATTTTTTGCTGGCCCTAAGACTTCTTGGTAAATTGGTAAAAAAAACATATTAAGTGAAGTCTGATTGTCCAAACACAGTCTCACAACTACCTCAGACCTTATGAAAAAACCCCAAGGGTAAAGGAGTTAGGGGCAAGGAGCAGGAGGAGCGCTAATCAGAATTTTTCCGATTGAGTCTTAAAATACATCACACTTTCCACTTCCCTTTGCGTGCGTCTTCAGCCCTGGTGTGTTCTCTGCCCTACTGTCTTTTTCTCCATGTCAGACATGAATGGTAATTGCGGCTTTTGTTGGCAGGTGGTGTGCCATCTGGAGAGGGGCAGGTGAGAGGCGAGTGTGGCAGGGCTTTGGGGCCAGATGGGTGCTCGGAGGCAGAGGGAGGAGAAGGATGGACCGGCTCGGTATCAGTCACATAGATCTGAACAGCAGGAGCGGGGCGACCGAGGCGGGAAGGAAGAAGGGCTGCAGAGAAGAGGATGGAGCTAGAGAAACACACCCATGTGAGACGGCGGGTACATTCACAAGCCAACTAATGATCATATCCTGACAAGTTGAGGAAATGAGTGCTGTTGTGGTGCTGGGTGATGCCACTTCCCACGCTCCCCTCCCTCTTGCTCAGCTCACATGACCTCTCCCCTCTGACGTCAGATGCCAACAGGAGCACAGTCGCGTTGAGCCCGGTGCATGCAAAGATGGACAAAACGGCTGTGAATTCACATCAAGTCAGACTTTTGAGCGTCAAGCATGTGTGGACTGAGATATGCGGGTCAATGTGGAGAGTTGTCCGTTTTTGATCAGTGACATCCATGTTGACTGTAGGTCTCGCTCTTCCTGTGGCTCAACAGTCTGACAGAGCCATGGAAAGTGGGTGGTGCAAGTGGACATGTTGGGCCTGCAGTTGAAACAGACAAGATGCACTCCCGCTTGCTAAACTGGACCAGTATGACAACTCGTGCGTCACAATGGAACTTTTACTATAATATAGTAAAAGTATTATCCCTGAACTTTGACCCAGGCTGCATAGATGACACCACTGTTGAAGGTTCTGTGGGTATTATAAAGAAATCTGAAATCATACAAATCAGCTTCTGCCCTGGTATCAAGTCTCTTAATGGCAGAGCGAGAACAGAGGGATGTAGAAGTGACATTACATATTTTGATGATATTCATGAATGCCTTTTGCTGACAATTAAAACAAAATAGAATAAATTATATTAACAATGCTAATACATAAATCTTACGGTAAATATTTCTGGTCGCAGATCAGAGAACATTTAAGATTGATACAAACCAAACTCAGTAAATGATCCTTTCTACATTGACATTGTTATAGTGAAGTAGCTTTGCACAAAGACATTCAAGAAGTAAGTCTGCAGAACTGCCTCAATCAGTTCTGATGGGCGGAATGGACATGTATTATGGTCTTGTGTCATTTAGTGTTTGTAAAATGCTGGAGACATGCTATTTGCCTTGAGCCTTCACTTTGGCTATATAATGAAGAACGCTATTGACCTTATTACGCCCCGCCCACTTTCCTCTTATGGCCACGGGTCAGCACTTCTGTTGTAATCGCACGTCCGGTCCAGCGGAAACTCAGTTGGTTTAAATGGAGAACGAGGGAAAAGTCTTGGCGCTAAAATGTTATAAAATAGATTGATTTATGTAAAATATCCAATGGTTATGTGACCAACAAGTCAATGCACTGATTCCCTTCGACCCGAAAACAGCTTTTTAGTCTGTTTATCGGCAGCCCTGTGTTAATTAATAAAACCGGAAGAAGGATTAGGTCATATGGCTCCGGAATGAGGTGAATAGACCATGTTAGTGTCTTTCAGCTTGACTTCTGTAGAATACCCCAGTGGGATCACCCCAGACTCCCCAGAGAAGTCACGTCAGTGCAGAAAAGACAGACAGGGACCACATCTACAGTGCGCTGACAATGTAATTGTATTTTTGAGCATAAATAGTGATCATCATAAATGAATAATCAATCAATTATGTCACATATAATTCAACAGAACTATAGTAATGAATAAATAAGTGAGTGAGCTTTAACATTCTAAGACTGTTCCTCAACAGCAAAACATGGAAATGATTGTGATACAAAACTTTCATTAATGTCGAAAGTCTTTGACAGTCATAAACAAAAGGTCCAGTGAGTTTATTGAATAAGCTAACCTTATGCTCCGTGGATAATTCCAATCAGTCATTGTGAAGGACAGTTTTATAAAAAAAAATCATCATCAGTCATGAGCTATTTTCATCTATAATTATATGCTTCCAGCACATGTGCGACAGGTGGATACACACAGTGCATTTGGAGCCTTTGAAAGGCAAAAAAACAAATGTATCTCACACCTGAAAATCATATTTCATTGTTACAGATGTAAAATAGGAGTTTTTTGTTTTTCCTCCATTTTAACTTAGTGGTTAAGTAACAACATAGTACAACAGGACAATATTCAGAGGTTTTATGCATATATACTTATATCTCTGTAGCATGCACCACAACTCCTCTCCTCCACTGCCACATTCCTCTCCATTATTTGCGTTTTAAGATGTAAAGATGCTTTCTGCCTGTGCAACATGTGCACCGTGCCAGAACCACCATGACACTAAAAGGCTGAATCAAAGTTGGTTGTGGAGCCACGGCGCTCTGGGGAAAACGTCCAAGGGGTAAAAGATCTTACCACCGATTAATTCAAGATTCTATAAAATAGATTTTTAAACTTGCCTTAACATTGTTATTTCACTTTCTGCAGCTTAAAAATATGTGAGTATGTAAAACAAAACCAGTGAATGTTAGAGACCCAATTAATTTGCATCAAAAAAGAACTCAGGAAAGACCACATGACAGTCAGCAGCTCCAATCCTGCTCCTTGTTCTGCATGCTGGGCTGGAGCAGCAGCGCCTCCTCGACCCTCGTCTTTGGCCCAGGTGGGGAAATGGACAGTCACAAGATCATACAATAACGCAGTTCAAACTAGGCAAAAATGTAGCAGATCTGTGGAGAAGCGACCACGCTCACTGTGAAAATGCACTTTTTCATATTTGTTTAGCGATCCAAACACCTAAAGTTAAACAAATGCATGATATAGAAGTTAAATGTCATACTGTGGTACTTTGCAGGCAAAACCTCTCCATGGAAACAGGCAGGTGCTCTGAAAAATTATGAAGAGCATTTTTGATGTTTTCTCTGTGACAGCGGTTTCCATCGAAAAGGAACATATTCTTAGGCTAATCCTGGTTAAAGAAGGCTTTAAGTGGAATTTGGAAACACTGCCCCCTAGATTTGATCAGTGTTGTTTTTAAAGCTCTAAAGTCAATTCTTAACTTTCTGAATTGATGGCATGTCAGTGGTCAGACGCGTGTTGTCATTGAGCTTATTTCTGGCCTTATGCAAATGCACCTTGGAGATGTCGGTATTAGCGTCATTTCACTGCAGCTGAACTTTGCACGGCAGCTCTTTGATTGACAGGGCAGTCACAGTCATGAATAAATATGCATAAGAGGGTGAGTGTTAGGTGGAGTGGGCAGGTGGTGTGCTAGCAGAGGGGAGTCCACACGGCTAGCACCGAGCAAGGGTGGGAAGAAAAAAAAGTGGTGAATGTCAGGATTCAGTCTTCTATCACTTATGGAATAATAATGTGCTTCTGAATAATATTATGACCACTGTATTGTATTACTTGGGCTTTGTAGGAGCATAGTGGTATCACTATTGGGTGTTTAGTGCTTTAGGCCTTTCTATTGGGGGTTTCTCTGAGTGAGCAGGAATCCGCGATGCTCTGGTTTACCCCATCAACCTAAAGCAGGTGTGGCCTTCCGGGGGTCATTTCGCGCTGTTCGTAGTGTCCGTAATGGCTAAACAAGATTACACCATGATATGAAAAGAAAACCCAAAAACAACACCACCTAGGAGTTGTCCCAGGATGAGCTATTTTACATGGGTTGTTTTATCATTGTTTATAGTTTTATGTTGAACCGAATCACCAAAGCAAGTTCCTATGTTTGTGAATTCTGTTCATTGGCAATGGCAATAAACCTATTATGATTCTCCTTGTTGATAAGCAGATACTTTATTCAATAGATAGAAAAAGTACACATTTATTTAAACATAAAGTAGTTTTTCGTTGGAATAAGTTGGGCACAGCACGTTTATTTCGAAACAGTTTTCTTAGGGTTAGGGTTAGCCTAACCCTAACCCATTTTATTCACAAAATACAGAATCAGATGATCAGAGCGGTAAAAGAAAGGCCTAGACAAAGCAAGGCAAGGCCGCAACAGTAAACACTCATGCTCCATCGCGCAGATCTATAAAAGACAATACAGTCACTGCTAAATGTACAGCGGGCCTAGTATCTGTAGTTGTCGTTGGGCAAGTGCGGCAGAGGCTCGGACAGAGGCCAGACAGGCGCCCAATAGTCGGCATGGGGGACGGCACACAGTGAGAGTGATACTTAATAAGTAACAGAGTAGGTAAAAAATGGTAACTTATACAAGATAAATAAATAAAGAAATAGATGAACAAAAAGGAATTCCCAAACCAACTGGGACTTTTAATATCTCACAAACAATTCTAATAATAACCACAGAGAACAAAATGAGACACGTCTATCCTGAAGGCGAGCTGAATCATGAGTCCAAGTCACCTCGACCAGCAGTAGGGCAGGACTTTTGACAGGTGGAGCGTCAGGATTGGCCGGACCGGAGAACAAGCAGGGCCGACAGGACTGCAGGCAACACAAAACCAATCCAGCGTTGACAGCAGCAGAATCCACCAGGAGCCAAGCGCCATAACGGCTGGGTTCACAACTTGCTCCATCGGCTCCAGATTTTCTGAATAAAGCTGTATGTATGCACAGAACAGGGGCGGGGTCAGTGCCAGCCAACCAATCAGAACAATTGAAAAGGGAAGACCTACACGAGCAACAATCAATCATCAAAATCACTAAATATGAGGATTTTTAAAATAAAATGCATTAGCCCAAGGAAACATAGACTCTGCGTTTATGTGAAGTTGGCACTTGGCAGTCAATCATGCCCACACAAGGTGCCCCACGGAGACAGTTCATTTGAATATTAAGATGATGTAACTTGTGCTATTGCTCATGTCTACGCTACCCACTTTCTCTGCACACCCGCAGCTAGCTCGGTCGTTCTCAAAGAGTTGTCTCTTATGTTACACAAGAACTTATAAGCTTCGTAGTACCAGGGTCAACTCGATCAACTCAGCGCGTTTCCTCGTTCCTGGTTTGGATCAGGGTTTAATCCCAGTTTAGTTCCAATTTTGATGTAGTGTCTGGACTAGGTTTTTATATTGAAGATGAAAATGATGAGGCAAAAATGCTACCTTTTCTCCTGGGGACTACTTTCTGAAACCCACCTGTAAATGTACTTTTACTTGAGTAAAACAGATTGATTAAGACATCATATCTTCCTAATATTTCAGTCTCTCTCCACAAGAATAGAGCTAGTTAACAATGAAAGCAATTGCACTAGTCTAGACATATTTATCTCCAAACAGCTTACAAATAAAGCGGGTAGGTAAGCGCATGCAGATGTCGCTTTTGCTTGTACTGTGCTTTTCCAGGAAAACGATGTCAACAGTGTAGGTGTCTGTAGTTTTATGCAAACGTTTACTCCCAGCTTTCTCCAGCGAGCCTTTTGAACTGCGTAATATGATTCAGTATTTTCCCATAAAGCTTTGATACGCCAAAGGGTATTGTACACAGGCAGCTCCCTTATGCCTTCCCATACAGCTGTCCCTCTGTGCACAAGGGACGGATGAGAAATCCCATCTGGGAGAAGTTGTGACACCCGCCATCATCAAGCGTGTCTGCATGCATTTGTCACTGCGTTATTTCCACATTCTTACCACCTGCCAGTTTGTTCGAAGCTTATCGGCATTGTTTGTACAGTGATAGCTAAGTACAACAGGATCCAAAGTACCTGTTACATATACGCTTATAAGAAATTGTACATCACCGAACAGTTTTATGACACTAACATTTTTGTTTTATGTTTTGACAAAAAATATGTATTTTGATTATGCTTCCTATTGGATATTTTCATTTTCAGACAATTTTTACCACTTTTGAGGAGTACTTTCTCCCAAGCAAATATTCCGGTCTTGTGTGTGAGTCGGCGGTATGGCAGGCTGCCTCTGGCCTCGGGCTGATCCTGCCAGCTATCACAGCTTTGCACACTTTATTTGATGGGATCTGAGTCTGCCTGTTAGTCCTCTCTTTGTGAGGCGTGTTAAATCTGCTTTCAATCCATGGCAGAGTCCAGCTTTTCTTACAGCAACTCATAGAAGTGCAATATTGTAGCTGGTGTTTCACATTTTTAACATGCATGTAATGTGGCCGTTCAATTCAAACAAAAAAACGAAATAAAAACCAGAATGACACCTTTATTATCAGGGATTAACAGACTACAGCACATTGTGCGCTTTACTGAGAAGGTGATCGGCTGCAGACTTCCATCTCTAAAGGGCATGTCGGATCACAGCCGACCCTTCTCACCCTGGTCATGGACTATTTGAGCCACTCCCCTCACTCAGGCAGGAGGCCATGGTCCATCCGGACCATGGCCTCCTGCCACAAGAACAGTTTCATTCCCTCTGCTGTTGGACTCATTAACACTTCCTAACACCTGTAACTGATTTAATCAATCACTGCAATGTTCACTTTCTGCACTACATCTGTACATTTACTGTAAATGTTGTGTACATAGTAGTACATAGTAATATTCTTCAATGCATGCCCTTTTTGATTCTATATATCTTTATTTTATTATTGTTCATCGTTGTATGTATCACCAAAGCAAGTTTGTGAATTTTGTTCATTGACAATGGCAATAAACCTTTTATGATTCTGATCCAATTCTGAGCATACTCAATAGCTAAAAAACGACAGCTGAATACAGTGTATCTATAACAAATCACAAGAATTAGATTCTACAACATTAGAATTTGCTCATGATAAATCTGTCTTCAAAGTCAAATATTTCTATTACATTTATGAATAATAACATATATACTGGAACTATTTTGTAAGATTTTGGTAGTAAATATTGGCTTAATTTCATCTGATTCCCATCCAGAAACATCCCAAAATGTCACTTTCACTTAAAAGGACACATTATGGATCATTTGCATCGTCGTTGCCCTTTAACATGCCCTTGAGAGCCTCTGCTTCTGAACTTACAATAAAATATTGAAAACCACATAATTACTTTCTATCAGGCAGACATTTCTTCATCGGGATTTGATGTGAGCACACCATCTTCTGGCAGACAAGGGAATTATGATATTTTGCGTAATTTGTATGTGTGCCCTTTAATGTCCCACACGGGGGTCCTGACACCAGATCAGACCCTTGAGTACTCCCTTTCAGTGGTAGAGACTTGGCAAGATTCAACCTAGGACCTTCTTGTTGCGAGGCATGATTGCTAACCATTGTTTCACCTTAATAACATAAATTCTGAACCTCCAAAATGACTCATGACCCCACCAACTGTAAAAGTAAAAACAGTAAATACACATTGAACACAGACTACATTGCACATGACAGTCAACAACAGCTTCTGGACTCTTCATTGTTGCGTGACAGCACTAAATGACCTGACTACACATACACATTCTGGTCCCACACTATGGTAGTCCCGGGGAGTTAATGACGGCACTCGGGGTTGCTTGGTGGCACTGGCTTGTATATGTAGCTGTCACATAGAGTTAGCGTTAGCGCCGGGGGTCAAGCGTAGCTGGAATGAGCTCCTGACTTCCTCCCAGTTAACAGCAGCTCATTAGACAAGTGGAGCAAGGCAGTCAGACCTCACCACACACACACACTCTCTTCCTGTACCCCGTGTCTGTGCGCTGCATGCTGGCCACCTACTCACCTACTCCTACTCAGATGGGCTTTAAAGAGTATATTATCTGTGTAAAAGTATATGCGTCCTGAATTGAGGGTTTTCATTTTAGTTTTTAAATCAAACCTTTAGTGGCCTATTGGGTGTTACTGGATGTTAGCTTCCTGTATGTGCATATTTCTTTTTCTTTATTCCTAAATGTTTTTTTATAACAACTATACAAAACAAACATTTTCAATTTTTTCTCGTCATCCAACCCCTTGTTGTTGTAGAACAGAAAGTGCAAAGCGCGGCCCGTTGACGAGGCTGAGGCGGTATTTAAAAGATACATCGACCCAAAGCGGGACCGTTCATTCACAAGTCCAATGGATTGCCAAAAACAGAACTGGTTCCCACCCCTAAGTACACTAGAACTTCTCTAGTAGCTAGCGGGCACACCACATGCTTGTCTCCATGGAGATCCTATTGCTTTGCCTGGGATGTTCAACCGTATGTCATTAAACATATCTGTCTAGCATTTAATGAGAATATGTTAAAAAATATGCATTCTTGCCATGAGTTGGACTGCCTCTTCACCGATTTGGCTTGATGGCGCCACCTACTTGTCTACATAGATCGTCATACTGTGGAAGATTCAGGGCAATACATAAGAAATCTTCATGAAGACGACAAACCCACCACTGGAAATGTTCACCTTCTAAAAGAATTTTAAAAAAGATGATGAAAGGTCTTCATTTTCTCTACATCTATTCAAAAATCTGCGAGTCAGTCAAATAGTTATTATACGAATATGGCGGATCCATACTAAAGTATCTCAGAAATAATTACAATTCTGTTCATTTTTGAGAGCAAAGCACCAATTTTCCCATTTCCATGTTCCTGTCAAAAGAAAAAAAAACACCTTTCTTCAGCTGGACTTTTTCTTCTTCCTCTAATTCTATATTCTCCCTGTGACTTTGGTCATGCTAATCCCAATAGGTAGTTAATTATAGTGCCGGGGTCTAATGACATGAAATAATTATAGAAGTCCAAAGAGAGTTTATGGGTCACCCCCACCTTTCCTCTGGTGTTTACCTCTGCTCTCCTTCTGTAGAACCTTCATAAAAGCAGTGCCGCCTGTCAGTATCAGCAGCTGCACTACTGAGCACTGACATTTAACGTTGTTTATCTCATCTCTGCTCTTGGCTCTGGAGCGCTCAGCATAACTAAATCTAAGGACAAATAGGAGTGGGTTTAGGACAGACAGAAAAAGAAAATGGACTACCAAGCAGAGGAAACGGACCTGCAAAGATGAGGAAAACATACTGTTGGGTTTAGATGGACCCTGTTATCAATCTTACAATACTGGGGCCCAAGCAGCAGTTAGCAGTGTTTGGATTCATTCTTTGACTTTTACCCCCTTGTCTTACTTTGGGCGCTAAAATGACTCGGGGCACAATCGACACTGCAATAATCCTTTTTTTTTTTTTTTTTTATTCTTCCTCCTTTTTGGTATCTGCTGGAGTGCGAGTTGGAATTGGGCAATTTAAGGCAGCATAATGAATTCTTCTTGAACACACTGGACAAAAAGAGTCTTAGGATGTAATAGGGCGCATATCTAAATTTCATTACTAACCAATTTAATATATTTAATTTGTAAAACATAAGAAACAGAAATGATCATCATGGTGAATAGAGTTACTGGGTCCAACATGTATTTTTATTGCTGGCTGCTGTACCAGCCTGAAAGTATACAAAGTAGGTATTTGCATTTATCTCATCTTGTTCCTAGCTCTCACAAACCCTTTATCATTCTCAGGCTACGACTAACAATTCATTTAGTTGTCAACAAGTATGCAGTCCTTCTTTCAATTAGTCAAGTAGTGAAATTATTATTTCTAATTGTGCATGGAGAGATTTGAAATGCAAAGGTGGGGGATATATGGGGACTAAAGGCTTCTAGGTAGAGCATATTTATGAATAAACTATACACGTTTTAGAGTCTTTTAGAGATTAAATACAACTGGTTATTTTTCACGATAAATAAATCATTGCAGTCCAAGCACTTTAGTGGTTCTGGAAAGTCTTAAATATTTAGACAGATATTTTAAACATTCTTTCAGTAGACGGACAAAGTTTTCTTTTGCAATGGATCATAGCTGAATGATTTACAGTTAAGTTGAATACATCTATAAAAATGAATTAAAATAAAGTAGGATACCCCAACTTTAAACAACAATCAAAGAAATCTAACTACTATTTGCATTACTACAATAAAAAATAATGAAAAATACTCAAACGTACACATCAAGATATTTAAGACATTATCTGGGTCAAAATCAAATGATACATAAAGAATAAAATAAAAGAATTGTATCAAAAAGGAAGCCTAGAAGTGTAATCAAAGAGCGATGGCCCTTGTGAGACAGCCGGAGTCTGTGCTGATAAGAGAAAGAGCAGCTATTATGAGCTCAAGAAAAATGGTGATTACGCCACAGATTCGGTAATGATAAAAAGCTTTACATGATTAATGCTTTCTATAAGTTTTAATAATACAAATGTGATTCCCAACTTATATTTATCACTTAAAAGGATTATGACTGCAAAGAAGGCGACGACATTGGTTGAAAAATATTGTTTGCTGAATGAATTTGCTCTTCCCATAAGTAGGAATTCTGTTACAAATGGTTGCACATAATGATACAAAGAGCGTTCAACAAAGTTAAAGTCAAGGTTGAATGTTTTGTCCATGTGAAAGAGTTCGATCTTTGTATTGGACCCAACCCAGGGTAGGAATGGAGCCAGAATCTTGATCAGGAATAAAGGATTAGATATGTTTTGTGTTTGATAAATAACAGTATCCACAAATATTTCCTTGTTAATTCAGATAATTTATGCAATACCTTATTTGTTAATCAATATTTTTTGTACATATTCATGGATCTCAGAGGTGAAAAATGAGGACAGTTCTGCAGCAACTGAAGAGCATTTTAATCAGGCTCTGAATTTTAAATACTTTTCACATTTCTCACTTGGCTTGTTTAAACCCTGAATAAATACGTCAGATTTTTTTTTCTATTATGAATTTCTTAACTATGCAGTGTGCAGTGTCAGTTTGAAAAGTGTGAAAAATGTGCAAATAAAAAATTAAATTAATTACACAGCACGGTGACTGATCCAAGTGAGTGAACATTTGCTGTGAAATTTTATACTCTGAATTTAGACTCTTGAAGTTGAAAGCTTGGAAATCTAAGCTTTGATTATTTTTTTTAAATAAAAACAAAAGTCATGGTTAAAAAAAATCTTAATTGGCAGTATCTAAAACAAAATACAGTATTGTCTTTTTTCAATGGTCAAAAGTGCTGAAAACTTGTCCCGTGCTGGTACTTCTAAAGCACAGAGAACAAGCACAGTCCATAAAGACAAATGAATCAAACCAAAGACCTTCTGGCTGTGAGGCAATAATGCAAACCACTACACCAGAAGATCAACAAAGAGAGCTACAAAAGTTAAGCAATGAAAATGATTAATTCCTTTCCTAACATACTGGTTCCTCACTCAGTATGACATCGTGTTTTTTAGTTAATTTGCAGAATCAACATTTGTTTGTGACGGATGCGGCAGGGGTGCTTCCCTTTTTCAAAAAGGCGCTAATTTGTGTTGTTGAGGCTGGGAGCCTGATTGTGATCAGAAACATGTCCGCCCCTGATGGGAGCGCAGCCGCGGGAGGAGCTGGGGAGCGTCTCGGAGGAGGCGCAAACGTGAAAAGTCAAGCTGCTTTTAATGAGGCTAAATTTAAGATGTTAACTTTTGAGATTGTGGTTTTGTTCTTTTTAGGGGGTTGGTATTTCATAAATAGATGTTGAATAAATAATCAAAAGGAAGATGTAAGTCTTTATTTTGTCTGTGATCTCAAATAAATGAGCATGTGTCCTCATTTGCAGCTGGTCATCAGTTTGAGTACATTTGAGGCCATCAGAGACAAAAATACACTAACATCAGGTGAAGGACAGGAACTCATTGGAACTTTAGTCTGCTCTTGTGCCCTTGTGGTCCCCTCTGGGATGATACTCTTGGCTGTGATTGTGAACGCATATTCAGTGTTCTCGCAAAGGGCTTTTGGCATGGCGGCCATGCTGCGGCGGGCCCCCGCCATGCTGAAAAGATACCGCCAGGTATTAAGATAACTGTGCGCGCAAAAAGCACCACGGCACCGTCTGTGCGAGCGCCGTAGTACTTTTTGCTCGTGCCACCCACGGCGCTCGATATGATGGAAAGCCAATATGATCACACTCCACCTCTTAGGAGCGGCATATCGCGGCGTATTTTCTAACGCTTTTACAAAATAAAGCAGCGCTTTTCACGCCGTGCACCGTCTGACGTTACGCCGAGCACCGTAATTTATGCCAGACGGCGCTCGGCGTTCTCTTAATTTACGCCATACGATCGCGAGACCGCACATTTTTTAAGTACTTTTTTCGAGCGCCGCCTACGGCCCGCCATCCTCCAACCTCAGCCCAGTGAGAACACTGCATATTTAAGTATATTTGCATGGATTCAGGTTATGCTTTTGTACATCACTCTATGCTAAGAGACGACCTCCAGAAGTCTTAATTCTCATAATTTCCAGTCAATTACAAAAAAGTCCCTATAATTCACAACAAAACAAAAAAGAGCAAAAGATACTCATTTTACAAACTTTGGACCAAATTAACTTATTTTGTTGTGTTCCTTCTGTCTATTTTGTATAATAAAAGAAGAAAAATAAATCTTGAAATTGTTGCCCAGTGCTTAAGGCGGCACAACTATATTTTCTATTGAAAGGCCTAAAAGAATAAAAACTTGAGAAAACTTGAGCAGCGTTGTCTTTAGTCCAATCATGATTATTTATTTAGGATGCAATTATGTGCACAAGTAAAAACAAATCTGTCCCTCCAGGAGTCCCATCTGTCCCCAAGTCAAGTCAAAACAGGACACTTTATACCAAACCAGGAGGTGAATGCCACAGTTGACAGCAGTAAATGGGGACCAGGCCTGGACAGAGTCACTTTATAAACAGATTAGTCCTTCTTTGTCCCGTCATTAAAAGACAACGTTCATCTCAGCAACGGGGAGCAGACATTTTGTATCTGGACGTTGAGAGTTTGAAGCAAGGGTGGCACGACATTTTTCCATAACAAGGCTCATTGACGTGTCACGAGTTTAAATTCGACAATTTTCTGCATTTCCTGCTTTCTCTCTTCTCCATTTCACACCAAACCGTCTTGTCTAATAAAGCCTTCTGGTCAAAAAAAAAGACTTAAAAAAAGAGGATAGTGCTGGGAATGTTGAGAAGTGTAACCCATGAAAGAAAAGGCATATGGAAGTTGGCTTACAGCATTGAACCAGTGTATTCCATTGCCTAAGAAAAAGGTCTTGATGTGTAATGTCACTCAAACTTAACCCACTGTCAAAACTTAAGTTTAACAAATTTCCTGTTCTCCACATTATATAAGAAACTCAAAACACTGTAGAATATAAGTACCGATAAGCAAACTCTTTACCTTCACTATGGGAATACCTGATTATTGTCCCGACATGGGACAATAAAGATTGGACGTTTGAGGACATTTTGTTGGATCATTACTGCAAGAGGATTACAGGTTTGCAAATGTCACCTTCTCATCGAGATTCCATCAATTAATCAACGGCCGCATTTTATTCCATGACCTTTTACTGCACAATTAAAATGATGAAGGCATAATATATATATATATATTCCTGTGGATCACTGACATCTGGCTGATCGATTGTCCATCATTCACTTCACGTCCACTTCAGTTCAAAGGGAGATTTTGCCTGAAGATTTCACCTTCACTTAACACATTACTGTATTAACCCTAATGCCCACAAGTATTTTCAAGATACCATTTCATTTCCACACATCTTTAACATGCACATAAGGGGTTTTCCAAACGATATGGTGAAAACTTTAGATGAGATCATTTAGAACCACATGATGATGTATTGTTGTTCATTGGAAGTCATTTATTTTTTTTGCTTTGATGTTTTCTTCTGCCTCTGTGTTACCAGAAGAAAATGGGTCTAAAACCAATGTTCACAGTACAATTTTGGCCGTCTGCGATGAAAGTTCACCGATTGTGGGGGTGAAAATGCAGCTCATACGTAGGTCAGTGGTCGTAGGTCTCAGTGAGCTGGGCCAAGATTAAACTTATAAATGTACAACCAAAAATTGTATATTTTTGTACAATAAACCCTTCTCTTTCTGCATCAACCTCTGTCAACAGTAAATAGAAATGCACCGTCAAAGTAACAGCAAACAAGCCTCCGCAAACCGGTAAGTACCATGACGTTACACTATTGCGTGATTTTGATCAGACAAACCTTGGTCGAACCATCGCACAGTGTGAACATTATGGTTTTAATTCTCTGCATCTTGTACTGTGACATCAAAAAACCTTTAAAGACAAACAAAAATCATGTACTCGAACAAGCTTAAAACAAGACTAGGTTATAAACAGTGTTGGGAAGTACAGGAATACACCTACAGAGTAACTGTAGTCTGGTTCAGTCTTTCATTTGGTGTTCAGAATACAGTTACTTTCCTCAAATCTGAGGCATACACTGTGGAATTCAAGCACACAATTGAGCATGTGCGATTTTTCCTTCTCTAATTCGTGATAAAGGATTTTTATCTTTGAAATACTTGCAGAGCAAACAGTGAAACAAAAAGCGGTTTTCATCCTATGTTCTGTTTAATTACACAATAATATATAGCAACTATATGTGAACGTTTTCACAAAAGTATTGACTATTTTACTGCAGGTATTCAGTATTCTGCAACTTAGTATTCTTCCCATCATTGTTTATAACTTACCTAAATCAAACAAAAATCAAACAGGTCTAAACCAGAATTGATCCATGAATGAATTAGGTCTAAGCTAAAAAGTAAGACCAGTAGTAGAAGTAGTGTAGTAGTAGTAGTAGTAGTAGTAGTAGTAGCAGTAGTAGTAGTAGTAGTAGTAGTAGTAGTAGTAGTAGTAGTAGTAGTAGCAGTGGTAGTAGTAGTAGTAGTAGTAGTAGTAGTAGTAGTAGTAGTAGTAGTAGTAGTAGTAGTAGTAGTAGTAGTAGTAGTAGTAGTAGTAGTAGTATTAGTAGTAGTAGTAGTGGCAGCGGCAGCGGCAGCGGCAGCAGCAGCAGCAGCAGCAATAGTAATAGTAATAGTAGTAGTAGTAGTAGTAGTAGTAGTAGTAGCAGCAACAGCAACAGTAACAGCAACAGTAACAGTAACAGCAACAGTAACAGTAACAGTAACAGTAGCAGTAGCAGTAGCAGTAGCAGTAGCAGTAGTAGTAGTAGTAGTAGTAGTAGTAGTAGTGGTAGTAGTGTAGTCAAGTCCCTATTTTTTGTGTGTCATCTAAAATAGTCTGGGATCCACAACTTTGGGTCCGAGTCGTCTCGTCTGGTGTTCCAAGTCACAAGAAACACAAAAGACCAGGGAGAGTCCCATCCCATCATTCATAATATGACTGACATTGTTAGATGTGGGTCAAGTCCTGAAAATTACTCAAAACTGGGTTCTGATCTTTACAGAATTTCTACGAGATAAAGTATGGGGCATAGAGCTGGAGTACCATCACCAGCACATTTACCATAGTTTGACAACCAATGTTCTTCACATCATGCAGAATATTTATCTATTCCCTTTTATGCATTCCCTCTTCAAACTCTTGATAGACTTTATATGATTTGCCACGTACTTTCGTTCCTTCATTTTACTGGCTATTGTTATAGCACCATAATTCTCCATCTAAAGTCAAGGACACTTTTTTATGGCTCTAAATGTAGGTGCTACAGTTGGCAGCACATTAGTAAAGCCCGTTATTAGAATCATTTGAGCCACTCACTTCTGGAGATGTGCCCAATCTCAACCTAAAATGATCACCGCCATTGTGTTCTTTGATAGTGGTCGCTAAGAGGAGCACTTTGTACACGTTCAGGCAATTAATTTTTACAAGTAGTTTTTACAAGTACAGCTAATTGTGTTTAATTAGCGTCACCTTTAGTGCACGCTGTTCCAATAAGGCCAAAGAGTGCACGGATAAACATATGGAAGTTTCACTGTGTACCTCGTCTGCCCCCTGGCAAATCATGTCTGCAGTGTTATAGGTTTAAACAATGGCGGTAATGGAATGCCACGGGGATGAAATACAATGACAGAATGCAAATGTAGGTTTAGCATCTGAATGGAACTTGACATAAATGGAACATCCATCCATCCATCCATCTTCTGCCGCTTTATCCGGGGCCGGGTCACGGGGGCAGCAGTCTGAGCAGGGACTCCCAGACTTCCCTCTCCCCAGACACTTCCTCTAACTCCTCCGGGGGGATCCCGAGGCCACCCAGCGTGTCCTGGGTCTTCCCCGGGGCCTCTTCCCGGTGGGACATGCCTGAAACACCTCCCGAGGGAGGCGCCCAGGAGGCATCCGGAACAGATGCCCGAGCCACCTCAGCTGGCTCCTCTCAACGTGGAGGAGCAGCGGTTCTACTCCGAGCTCCCCCCGTGTGGCCGAGCTGCTCACCTTATCTCTAAGGGAGCGCCCAGCCACCCGGCGGAGGAAACTCATTTCGACCGCTTTTGTCCGCGATCTTGTTCTTTCGGTCACTACCCAAAGCTCATGACCATAGGTGAGGGTAGCAACGTAGACCGACCGGTAAATAGAGAGCTTTGCCTTTCGGCTCAGCTCCCTCTTCACCACAACGGTCCGATGCAGCGACTGCATCACTGCAGCCGCTGCACCGATCCGCCTGTCGATCTCACGCTCCATCCTTCCCTCACTCGTGAACAAGACCCCGAGATTCTTGAACTCCTCCACTTGGGGCAAGGACACCCACCCACCTGGAGAGGGCAAGCCACCTTTTTCCGGTCGAGAACCATGGCCCCGGATTTGGAGGTGCTGATTCTCATCCCAGCCGCTTCACACTCGGCTGCAAACCGTCCCAGTACATGCTGGAGGTCCGGGTTTGATGGAGCCATCAGGACGACATCATCTGCAAACAGCAGAGATGGAATCCTGTGGTCCCCAAACCGGACACCCTCCGACCCCTGACTGTGCCTAGAAATTCTGTCCATAAAAATTATGAACAGAACCGGTGACAAAGAGCAGCCCTGGCGGAGTCCAACATGCACTGGGAACAGGTCTGACTTACTGCCGGCAATGCGAACACAGCTCCTGCTCCGGTCATACAGGGACCGGACAGCCCTGAGCAAAGGGCCCCGGACCCCGGACCCCGTACTCCCGGAGCACCCCCCAAAGGACACCCCGAGGGACACGGTCGAAAGCCTTCTCCAGATCCACAAAGCACATGTGGACTGGTTGGGCAAACTCCCATGAGCCCTCGAGCACCCGATGGAGGGTATAGAGCTGGTCCAGTGTTCCACGACCGGGACGAAAACCACTCTGCTCCTCCTGAATCCAAGGTTCGACTATCGGTCGGATTCTCCTCTCCAGTACCTTGGAATAGACCTTACCCGGGAGGCTGAGGAGTGTGATCCCTCTGTAGTTGGAACACACCCTCCGGTCCCCCTTCTTGAACAGAGGGACCACCACCCCGGTCTGCCAGTCCAGAGGCACGGTCCCCGAACGCCACGCGATGTTGCAGAGACGTGTCAACCAAGACAGTCCTACAACATCTAGATACTTTAGGTACTCAGGGCAGATCTCTGAGCCGCGGCTCGCTTGTCCTGCCGATACCCGTCGATGACCTCCAGAGACCTACAAGCCAGAGTGGCCTGATAGGCCTCCTTCTTCAGTCTGACGGCATCCCTTACTTCCGGTGTCCACCACCGGGTTCGGGGGTTGCCGCCACGACAGGCACCGGAGACCTTGCGACCACAGCTCCGAGCAGCCGCATCAACAATGGAGGCGGAGAACATGGTCCACTCGGACTCAATGTCCCCAACCTGCCCCGGGACATGGGAGCTCTCCCGGAGGTGCGAGTTGAATACCCTACTGACAGAGGGCTCCACTAGAAGTTCCCAACAGACCCTCACAATGTGCTTGGGTCTGCCAAGTCTGTCCGGCTTCCTCCTCTGCCAGCGGATCCAACTCACCACCAGGTGGTGATCGGTTGATAACTCTGCCCCTCTCTTCACCCGAGTGTCCAAGACACGCAGCCGGAGGTCTGATGACACGACAACAAAGTCGATCATTGACCTCCGGCCTAGGGTGTCCTGGTGCCATGTGCACTGATGGACACCGTGGTGCTTGAACATGGTGTTCGTTATGGACAATCCGTGGCTAGCACAGAAGTCCAATAACTGAACACCGCTCGGGTTCAGATCGGGGAAGCCGTTCTTCCCGATCACCCCTCTCCACGTGTCACTGTCATTGCCCACGTGGGCGTTGAAGTCCCCCGGTAGAACAACGGAGTCCCCGGTCGGTGCACTGTCCAGTACCCCTCCCAAGGACTCCAAGAAGGCCGGGTACTTTGCACTGCTGTTCAGCCCGTAGGCCGCCACAAGAGTGAGAGACCTGTCCCCCACCCGAAGGCGGAGGGACGCGACCCTCTCGTTCACCGGGGTAAACTCCAACACGTGGCGGCTGAGCTGAGGGGCTAAAAGCAAGCCCACACCAGCCCGCCGCCTCTCCCCGCGGGCAACACCAGAGAAGTGGAGGGTCCAGCCCCTCTCGAGGAGATGGGTTCCAGAGCCCAAACTGTGCGCGGAGGTGAGGCCGACTATATCTAGTCGATACCGCTCAACCTACCGCACAAGCTCAGGCTCTTTCCCCCCCAGCGAGGTGAAATTCCATGTCCCCAGAGTTAGTCTCTGTGTCCGGAGCTCTGGTCGCCGAGGCCCCTGCCGTCGACTGCTGCCCAAATCTCTCTGCACCGGCCCCTTATGGATCCTCCTGTGGGTGGTGGGCCCACGGGAGGGCGGCCCCACGTCACTCTTTCGGGCTGTGCCCGGCCGGGCCCCGTGGGGTAAGACCCGGCCACCAGGCGCTCGCCATGGAGCACCCATCCCAGGCCTGGCTCCAGGATGGGGCCCCGGTGACGCCGATCCGGGCGACGTAAACTGCCTTGTTCTTTTTGTCATCATAAGGGGCTTCTGAACCGATCTTTGTCTGACCCGTCACCTAGGACCTGTTTGCCTTGGGAGACCCTACCAGGGGCTTGAAGCCCCCGACAATATAGCTCCCGGGATCATTCGGGCACTCAAATCCCTCCACCACGTTAAGGTGTCGGTTCAAGGAGAGGTTCCATAAATGGAACAGGTCAACAAATGCAATAAACTCATTAACAGGACATCATTTCTGGATAAACACTTTTTCTTATCCCAAGTTATGTGTGTGTGGCCAAAAATGACCCCGGAAGTATCCGCTGAGTCACTCCCACCTGTTATTACAGTAATGTTACTTGTTTAAACATTTCCCTAAAGTTTGTTAACCAACTAACAGTTTCTGATTTGACAGTAACCTGGTGTTCGTATATGCCTTGATGTGATCCCATAGACTTGATTTGATCTGTTCAAGTTTAACCCCTGAGCAAGTTAAAGTAAGTTCCGGATTTAATACTCATTTTGATGGGTTGTGTCTAACACATGGGTCGCGATGGGTCGCGATCACAACACATCAATATTGAGATTAAACTGGAATATTAAGGTTACAATCGCCCCCAACTGCCACTAGAGTTATTAGGAGATAGTCCACGGTATATCACATTATTTTTTAAAGAACCTAATACTTTTTAGCAACGTTTTTCTTTGATAAACCACAACTTGCACAAACTTTTTAATGCCCTGAGTCACTGGGATAGGCTCCAGTCACCCGCGAGCCCTAATGGGAACAAGCAGTAAAAAATGAATGATTAAACACACATAAAAAATATATATTAATATTAAAATTCAAGCAACAAAAATAGCTCTTATTCTGGAAATGTTACGAATATACAAATACAGCTGGTATTTATTTATGCGGGTATGAACGGGGCTAGGCCATAATATAAAATAAGAAGTGCACACATTTTTTGGCATTTACTTGGTCTGACAAAACATGTTTCACTGCACTTTGCTCCATAAAATAGTACTTACTACAAACATGTTACTCCAGCACTACAACATGTTATTCCATCCCTTTAAGTCCATTCCAGAGTCCACTCCTCTTGCACAGATGTTGTAACTCCTCCACGCCCATACACATTACACCCTCCATCCTCCTTAGCTCCTCCGGCCCCCCACACACCAGATTTGAAGGCTAGATCCCTCTCTAATTCCTATTATGCTGCTGTAAGGTTTCGGTGCAGAAACATCCACAGTGGCTTAGCTGTCTTAGTGGCAGAATTCCAAACCGGCTTTACTGTTCCTCTTCCTGGGCAGTCCCAATCCCAGCTAAGCGGCGCCGCGGCCACCGCACACTGGGCTGCATGCTCCAACTGCGTGAACAGGCCAAGAAGTAGATAGAACCCTCGAAAATCCAAACTGCTACTTTCCTCTATTTTTAAACAGAAATTGAAGCATGCATGTCCCTATGTCAACTATAGCCAGCCTATACTACACTATATACATTTTTCGGGTCAAGTCTGTCAAACCATTCATATAAATGTACTCACTCTCCCCTCCTCCCATCCTTGTTTCGGTTGAAGGGCATGTTCCAAATTTCTTGCATGTAATAGTAAAGTAAAATCTAGCTATTGGGGTGAAAATGAGTCCACAGCGCTGTTTCTGCATCTAATTATAGAGAATTGTATTATCTGAGAAGCAGGAAGTGCACGTAATTTAAGTGTAAAAATAAGGAAAAGCACTTTTAATTGTTAATAAATAACAGCAATCTTATAGCCACACTTTTGGCAAAGAGAGGTAAGTGACAAAAATCTCGGGAAAAACTGGAATTAATCACAGAGCAACATGTGGCTTGGGGGGAAAGTCCAAACAAACATGACGGCGCTGATGGCCCATTTTGTTTTTCAAAACGTGCACACAATGGTGCTTTGTACATTTGTTCAATGTGCTTTTCTGAACACTGGATTTAACACAATATATGTGTTATGACACTTCGACCAATCAGCATGAAGTCTTTTTCCCTGATGCATTTTGAAGAATCAGTTTGAACTGGACCAGGGCACGTATGCATGTGAACATAATGACTGATGCAGTCTCTCTGGGTGAAAGGCCAGCAGCGTTGGCGACCATCGCTCCGTATCCCTCCCGATCTCTGATGATGTAGACGTATCCAACCATCGCTTTTCCTCCATTTTGACCATTGTGACCAGATGTTCCAGGGTCTTTGTTGCTTGGTTGTGTCTGATCTTATTGCAGAGGACGGTATCTTTGTTGTCGTATGAGATCTTCCACATTCTTCTCAGGAACCATCTTTCTGCTGCAGTGATTGAGCTACGTGCAGCTGCATTGATGGTTCAGGCCTGAGTGCCACATTTAGAAATTAAAAGGACAAAGCACTCCAGCGCTCTCTTCCTGGTTTAAATGAGGTGCCTGCGTGTAAGGAGCTCAAATGGGTCATTTATAATGTTCCTCTCATCTATTTAGAAAATATTCTGAAAAAGAAAAGCACTTCTAGTTTACTGAAAATGTTAAAGCAAAACATTAGTTTAACTCTTTTTGCGCTACTTTTTGGAGTTAATTTTGTCTTTGATGTATACATTTGATACATCCTTTCAATAAACGACAATTGAAAAGTGTCCTGTTGGGACTTCAAATTAATCCAAAAATAAACTATAATGTATGTATGATAATAAACCTTAATTTGACATGAATTTTGGAAACTATTTAAAAATGATGTATATACCATTATTAAAATAGCGTTTACAAATTGACTACCTAACTTTACTTTACAATAAAGCCCACAACATAGTAATAGTAAAAGTTCTAGATAGAGAAACAGGCCTATATTTAACTAAAATGTTATAGTCTACAATTAATAATACATAGCGCAGTACAGCATTAATAATACAGTATCCTGCAGTAATAAAACATGAAATGCTCAAGACTTCATGAATCCTCAGTGCAATAACCGCCACCTTTACAAACGCATTTACCTAAACCATCCTCACGTCACACCTGGTTATCCTGGCCATCTTTTTGTCTGACCTTGCCGGGCGCGTGCATCATTATTATTGATTATGCTGATAAATCATACAACAAAGATTCAGTATGTCTTTGGTGCCGTCCCGATGCTGTGCTAGTACGAAACTTAATGAGGAAAGATGAATTTGTCCGAGATACACGCGCTCTCATTTCACAGGGATCTTGATGCTTGAAATTGCGCGGTCCAGTCATTCGTCTTACCCTTTGGTCTTTCTGCTGGAGCGTGCAGATCTACTGTACGGTCAACTCGACGCAGCATTGTTTGTTTTTCATATTAATAATGATGTTTCTCGATTTGTACGGAGATTTACTCTGATGTACACAGATACGCAATCGGTTAATTTTAGATTGAAATACTAATGGATGTAAAGTACTGATGAATTTGCAAAAAAAACATCTTGTCAGTTTAATTGTCAACCTCTTCAAACATACTTAAATAAAAATGTTGAACAAAAAACTTAATTATATATTTACAGTACTTGGAAAATTGTGTTTACGGTAAATTTAGTCACAGGGGTTTAAACAGCATAATTGTTTAACTGTATTTTTTACAGATAATTATCTTATTCAGCCACACTTATCAAGGAGTTCATATAGATGCACTCTCTGTCCCAATTCCTCTTTCCATTTAGATCCAACCCACAGCAGTAGATCAGACTAGGACCATCAGCCTCTCCATCTCCTCCTCTTCTTGAATTATATTACAAAATCATTCACAGAGCTAAATTTAGAGATCTCATTATTGTTGAGTGAGAATATCAAAACTTAAAAACATTGAATTACAGAAAATGTTAGCATTACAGAGCTTTGCCAGAAGATATGCCAAAGGTATTTATGTTTTACTTCCGAGGATGAGAATCATGATTTTATCACTTTTATCTCATCACTTTGCAGTGTGCTTCTTTTTTACAGGTGTAAAACTGGATTTCACAGGAGAATTAAGTTAAGTATTTTCCAATTCAAACAGATATTTGTATAAAAAAAGACTGGATGAATTACCAATTTTACAAATTAATAGAATTGGTGATGGTCTGAGATATGGAAATAGTAAATATTTTTTAATTCAAATAAGCTGTGGTTTAGTTTGTATTTATATTTAGTTGATGTCTACTTGTGTTTTGGTCGTCATTGTACTGTAGTGACATCCCTTTTGCTTCATGTGCGTCAAATTTAGTAAAAGTCCATATTCACAGGCCTTTTGTGCTCCAACTAACTAATTGTTTAATCAAAGAACAATCACTACATTAACATATTGGCTAAACAAACATTAGTTGCAGTTCTACATTCAGTAAACCACCGATTCCACTTTTATCGGTCTGTTTAGGTAACACCCAAACTTAACAACCTGGTTTCATAATTTTGTATCATTTGCATTGACCAACTCCACAAACATATGAATCATACCATCAACTCGTCATTACAAGGATGAATGAGCCAGTTTCATAGTGTGTGTGTGTGTGTGTGTGTGAGTGTGTGTGTGTGTGTGTGTGTGTGAGTGTGACAGAGATGGATGGAGTTTGCCGTTTTAAAACTGCAGTGAAATGTCACACCTGCCCATCTCCTCTCGGTGACGCGGCTGCACCGACAGGCTGACATTTAAGCACCTCGTCGGACAAACAGTCACGCACACGCCGCACATACGTGAACTCTTACGCAAACACACATTTACTCTCGGCCATGTCGTCAGCCGTGAAATCTACCCTCGGTTACTGTTCGTTGTGAGTCATTTACGAGTAGGCAGGTGGTGTATTTGAGATTTACTGCAATTAAGAGAAAGAAAGAAGGAAAATAAACTGCCATCTGTAAATTTCACATTCAATTGCTGACTGATTTGTTTGCGGGAATGAAACAAAACTAAAAGATATCGGTCATTTTAGTGTTAACAGTTGCCTGGTATTTTTTTTTTTATTTAATTTTTAATTTTATGACATTTTTTAAATAAAGAGCTTTGCTGTCATTTTTATAAACCATGAAATGAAATTAAATCTGCAAATTACACTAAATTACTGCCGGCGCAAATGGAAAGATTACGCTGTTAAAAGATGTAGAGGGTTTCATTTTAGACTTCTTCACAATCTCTGGAGGGCTCAGTGGTAGATTTGTAGCGCGTATGCCAGAAGATAGACAGTATATCAAGAAAGACTTCTTGGCAACACATTGATAAATGCATGCATCGCGTTATACTTATTATATTTTTAATCATTATAAATTGCAAAGTTATACACTTCACTTATAAACCTGCTCACTACTGCATTAAGGCTGAATCTGCTGGGCTGAAAAGGGGACTTATTCATAGGATATTTGTATTCTAATATTAAGACCATTGTGAACATGAAATTCCAACGTATTTGTTGTCCTAAATTACTTTTTACACCGGTTTAAAGGACTATCCATGCATCAGGACACACATCATATAAAGCGTTGTGTATATTGTGGACCCTGTATTGGGATTTGTGTTGAATGTTCCTGAAGGAAATTTCAAATTTAGCTGCAGACATATTTTCACTGCACTGGCCAGTGTCTCGGGAAAAGGTCTCATTGCTGTTCAACAGGATAACTCCTCATGTAGGGTCAGCAGAGTGTGTGTCGGGGCATGGAGGAGACTAACAGCCCTCAAATGTCTCTCTGTCCTGCAGTCCGGGGAGGTATTTGTGAGGGTTACTTGCAGATTGCCTGTTACACCAATGTATTAGTTTCATGACTTTAAGCGACAATTACCTGAAATCATAGAAAATGTTGCAAAAGTAGGTATCTGGATGTTTTAATAAGACTGAGCATGATATATGAAAAGATATATGGGACAGTTGAAATACCTTTTCTATGATGGATCCCTCCTGGATGAATTTATTCTGAAACCTGAACTGCACTCGGCATAAGCCTCACTCTTACTCCACTCGGTTGTTTCAGCTTGAAGTAGTTCCTCTTGAAGGTCTACTGCCACATTTTAGGCTGTATTTTGCCCTGATCTTAGCACAAACTGGAGCACTTTTGGCCATGTGGCAGTTCCAGGTTCGGGCTCCTGCCACCTCCACCAGAGGTAGAGGCTTATCCCACTCCAGGCTCCAGAGGCTGGACTTGGCCACTGGAGCCTGGAGTGGGATGGTGCAAGTTCATATATGGTAGAAAGTTTGAACCAATGACTGATAACTGCACAACGGCGCACACTAATATCCAAACCGAGTCCGTTTAAAGTCCTCACAGCGGAAAAAGACCGCCGCGATCACCTCTCTCTGGAGGCCTGTGAGTCTTCACGTCAGTCACGTTATAAACACCCTAATCACGGAGCTAACTCTATAGCCTCTTCAGCAGCACAGTTTACAGTTTTACAAGTGTCTGTGTCACCAATACCTCCGCGCCTCAGCTATAGTTCCAGTCCCACACTCACGTACTACATACATACTGTACATACACATAAGCACCGGATCCGGAGTGACTATTTGAGGGATGATTAACTTAATGAAACAGACAGGCTTTAATTATACTCCCACAATTAAGCTATCAGACTAAAAATCAGTATGTTTATCCTATTATTAAAGACATAGAGCATGGATCTTTTTGGCCTAATGCTGAGGCCAAAATTACGCCCTTTCTCTTGGGCATTTTACTCTTGTTATAATTGTCATTGGACTGATTTTGAAGTTTATTAGGTACGATTCTGGCCTTTCACAGAATGCTCCACACCACGGCCTCAATTCTCTTCACTCCACCTCATATTTCGGCCACACCCACACCCTACGCTCTCAGCAGATGCGCCTCCGCTAGACGTCAAAGCTAAGATCGGGGCCGAAATACGGCCGTGGGTGTTTGTGTGCGCCTCGTGCCATGACTGCTTTCACATCGCCTGGTAATAATACAGCAAGTCCTTCATCTGTGTACCCTTCAGCGTTTGGCCACCGACAGTAGAGCTTTTCAGACAGCGAAGTACCCACAGTGTACACGGTTTTCAGAGACATTTGTGATAAAAGTGCTTGCTACAATTCTTCTGTAACCAATCTTTTATTTCCCGAATTTCTGGGATGGCTTCTAACCTTAAGTGCTTTTTTTTTTTTTTTCTTCTGTACTTCATATCACGGAATACCGACATGCATAACCTGCCCAAAGGGAACATGTAATGGAAAAAAAGGCAGAATTTTGATCTCAAAAAACAGACTGAAAATTCCCATTTCTGGCTTCATGTTACATCCATGCCGTCATTAAAGATGCATGCAAGCCTCTGGGTAAGTTTGTATCAAGATCCAGCGTCACTGCAATTTACTGTGAAACAAAATGACAGCTGCCATTATCGTTCAATCTCATCCTACCCACTCCCACGCTCAACAAACATGTTCCTATAGCCTTAAGAGCTTTTGACGTCTTCACAATACCGTCCATGCCAGCCCTATACGCCCAGGCTAAATCAAAGTAAATTACTAGATTTGCTGAGCCTTTTAAATAATGCAATCAGACCTCAGGAATCTATGCGAAGGTGAGCAAAGAATGTTAAAAAAATCTGCTTTTTATTAAGGCCTGAATCTCAATAACGCTTTAAAGTTTTTGGTGGTGTGACGTTGATTTTTATTATGTTGAGAAAACAAAGTAAAAAGAGTATTTGAAGAAGTTTGAGAAGAAACATCCTTAGACAAAGAATTTACAGAAACACTTTATATTTTCTTCAGCACAATCAATCCTAAGAGTATAGTTGTCATCAATAAGCAATTTAAAAGAACAGTTGGCACCACACGCAATCATAGCAACGCTGTAAAAAAATAATATAAGTGAGCACAATGAGAAGCCGCATATTAAAGTTTTAATGCTGTGGTCCTTTTTCTGAGTAGAGGGAATCTTTCAAATGGTCTGTTTTTATTTTATTTTTTAAGATTTTTTTGCCCGTAGGCTTTATTAGACAGGAAGCGACAGTGTGAAATGGGGATGTAGATTTGGTTTTATTTTGTTAAAAGTCTCTTAAATGTGTAAATGTTTTCAAATGTGTGTGCTGTTGTATATTCACTTTGCCCCAGGTCACTTAAAAAAAAGAAGAGGTCTCACTCTTATTATGTTCTTACCAATTTAAATTAATAAAGAAAAGAAATAAAAATAACTCTGGAAGCTTCTGCCCAACGTCTACACCAGATTTGTGAGTTTAAAGACCCTACACTTGTTTCTGTTTAATTAATTATCGATGTTGGCTAGCTTTACGTGAAAATAATAATTGAAAAATATAACAACAAATCGTATTACTTTTTATAAACGCTTTTAAAGAGCTGGATAATTAATTGTATTATTGAAAACATCAAAATTCAGAGTTTGAGATAAAAGCACATGAATACAAACAATTCTGAACCCAGACTTCTAAACTAAATGTAGCATAACGCGTGACGTGGTGTTCGCCTGTGAAATGTGTTAAAGCCACTGCCCAGTCACTCTTTGTGAATTGCTGAGATATTAGTTATTTCCGTTTTTTCACATGAAGCTAATCCATCACTGCAGTTGAGCATTTGTTCACCCGTTTCTAAAATGATGGCCGCTGCGTACTGACATTCACCTTATTCCAGAAGCCTGAGCGCCGCCATCTGACACAATCCTCCTTCCGGTTGTATTAGTTAACATAAGGCCGCCGACCGAGAGAAAATAAGTTTTACTCAGACTAAGAAGCAGTTTTTGGGCCGCCCAGGGAATCGATGCATTGTTGACTTGTTGGTCACATGAAGATTGGATATTTTACACAAATCAATCTACTTTACACATGTTTTAGAGGCGAGACTTTCCCCTCATTCTCCATTTAAGTGAGTTCGGGGTGGAATAAAGTGAAAAGAATGTGATTTAACTGTTGCCAGAAAACGTGCGCGTTATTATGCGAAAGGAGCAAACCGCAATTAGCAAAGGAATTCTCACTGACCGCGATACAAACATTATTATAACATAAAGTATTTAAAATGTGGAACACCTTATCAACAGTCGGAGCGGCCAAAGTTCTCCAGTCTTATGAGGAGCTTTTCTAACTATATGATCAGAACAAGAATTATGGAAGGGCAGAGTCAGTGGCTTTTTGGCAGTCCCCTGATGGTCCCATGTGTTTGTCTGGCACAGCTGGGGCCCCTGGCACCACACGGTCAGGGGCACTGGGGCCGGGCCGGGCTCCAGACTGGTCTCAGCCGGCAACAAACAACCAAAGCATGTTCAAAGAGGCCCCACCGGAGCACAGTCTGCTTCGGTTCAAATGAATATGTTGATAGAACCCATGTCTTTTATTGTGTCCTTTATATGAAGATGGTTTTCTGAATTCCAATTTTTAAACATTTTGACATGTCCATCAGCAGCAGACAAAAGCCAGTTCTAACCAGCTTCTGTGGTCGAAGTAATTTTTAAATTTGTGCTCGCTTTAACGATTGTTAAATTAATCAATTTGTTCTACTATGTATTTGGATAAATTCATAGACTAAAAATAACCCAAGTCTCACACAGCAGTCGCACGGGACTAGAATTCCCTCCGAGTTTGCTGCATTTCTGTAGGTAGTACGGTAGATTTGGGCAAATTTTTACACAGTTTTTACAGACATGGATGATTTGCACAGACATGGGCGACATGTGTAATTACTACAATTTACCTGAGGTCCATAAGTAAAACTAATCCATTTAAGTTTGTATTTGTTAACGTCACTCCAGTATACCTGGAGGACGTTTCACTAATAGGCGCACAGTTAAGTATATCTTAGAAAGACAGACTGGCCAGATTCCACTTCATTTACATTTAAGTCTTTAATTAATGGTTTCATCGCAGAAAATAATATTTTAAATTCAGGTACTTCATTTGGTAATTATGACGTAATATCTTTAGTAAAACACTTTCACGCTCACTCAATTTCCTAAAAAACGACCAGCCAGGCCAAACTCTGGGCTTTAGTACTTTTATTATTGTGATGTATTCACTTGCCCAGGGACTGCAGATGGAAAGTAGCGGTAGCTAAATCTGGTGCAGATCATCTTTTCTCTTGAAGATGAATGATTTTGTACATGGTCCCTGACAAATAAAGACTAAACTAGTCCCACAGTCCAGTAGTAACCCGACACCAGGAGGGTGCAGAGACACGGAGGATCGCGACAGAACAAATCAAACAGCAAACAACAAAACAACAAACAACAGAGCACCAAACCTTTGCTCAGGCCGCTGCAGACCATCACTGAACACCGTGGATCTGTCAGATGGACGCGCACAATCCCAGGCTTAACTGATCAAAAAGACAACTTTACACAGCACCTGCTTTAATGGGCCAAACGGCGTGGACCCGCGCGCGCGCACACCACGTTGTCCCCCCGCCAGCAGCGCTTCTCACAGACTGTGGTTTAAGAGGCGGATTCTAACAATGTTGAATTTGGAAGTAGTGCTTTGGTTACCTGTCACCACAATTTGAGGAGCACAGCGACGCAAAATAAAGTTTGATAGAGCGAGATACTTATTTGACTTGGATTTATGAGCGTTTGAACTGAATGTATGTGGACGATTGGGCGTCCCTTACCTGTCGGTGCAGAAGAGGCCCCTCGGTGCGCAATGACACTCAGGGCACCGGGATTGACTTGGTGTGAAGCTGTGGCACAGCAGCGGCACTAAAAGAAGAAGTGATTTTATACATTTGAAAGAGAGATGCGTTGGAGCCGATATGGATTGACATTTACCTGGGAATGGAGGACAGAGGAGCCCGGGCCGGAAGAGCGTGCGAGGAAACAAGGAGCGAACGTGGAAGGAGCTGTTAAGTCCTCCGGCTGCGGCAGGTAAGAGGACCCCCACTGCCCGTCTTGCCACAGTAACATTTAAGAACCAATTACATGTATGACAGAAAATCTGAATTGATTTAATAATTACACGCACACACGCACAAAAGCAGTGGGTGGAGATAAGGGGTAGGTGAAAACAGTGAGATAACGATGAGGGAACACTGATTATGAGCATGACTAAAAGCCCATTATATTATATTCTGTGTCTTTCCTCTGGATGTTTTTGTTCAACTGAAAACTTGTACAAATGCGTAAGCCTGGAGCTGGGTACTGCTAATGTTTACCCCAGAGGCAGTGGTGGATCAAATGCAGAGGACAAATTCTTCTGCAGAGAGAGAGAAAACCGTGTCCCACACAACATTTCACATAACTTTGCCTATATCTGTGTGGAGTTTTATAATGAATCACAGCTTTTATTCGCATCCATCTTCATTTTTGTCGGGGTCAAGTGCACATGGCAAAAGCTCAGGAAATTACATTTTAGCTCTCTCATTCAACCTACAAGTCATCACACCCAAATGTGCAAACTTAAATGTGGATGTTGCATAATTTCTCTTGTCCCTAAATGCATCATACCGTCTCAAGGATACACAAAGCAAATTGATGGATTACACTCTGTGGCCCCACTTTTACTTATTCACGACAGATGTTTCACAACGGCAGATGCTACAACGTGCACTAAATCAGGAATTAAGTGTTTATTTGTGAAAAATAATAAAGATGGTGCGTTGTCATTTTGTCCAACCGGTGTTATCCATCATCTTTAATGATGAGGTATTTGCTCATTTTGAGTTGTATAATCATTTCATAATTACAGAATAGGAAGTCACCCGACAAACGATGTCCCTTTAAAAACTTGAACAATGAAATGTCGACGTGAACAATAAGAAGGAGAAAAAGAAGAATTTTTTTTGTAAAAAATCAAAAATGGAACTAGGGACAGTGGTAGACAATACTTTTCAAATTTACACAGTTTATCGAGAAAGATTAACTAACTAACTAACTATTAAGTATTAGTCAGATCTGTGGAAAGGCAACCATGCTCACGATAAGAATACATGTTTTTTAGGTATTTTATGGTGCATTAAAACCACTTGCAGTTAAATCAATGTTAGAGATACGTTTAATGTCATCTTGTTGCAAAAATAATATGCAATCTCAAAGGAATTAAACAAATGTTCAAATCAAATCAGATAAAATGGTGACATCCTAAAGATCCTAAAGAAGAGATAAAGTAAAGATCCAGAGTTCTCTTGTGCAGTTTTTATGTCCATAAATATCATCAGCCAGTAGAGGGCGTGCTAACAATAAACAACATCTGACGGCGAGGAAGTTATGTTTGGTTTTGAAATACATTACGTTATTTTAAATTCTGCAACAAGTTGGCCACTGTCCAGGGTGTACCCCGCCTAAGGCCCGAAGTCACTGGGATAGGCTCCAGTCACCCGCGACCCCAAAAGGGAACAAGCGGTAGAAAATGGATGGATGGATGGATGGATATTTTAAATTCTAAATCATGAGATGCCAAAAGCAAATGAACTCAAGAGAATATTCGAGGCGATACATAATATAAATAATGCATAATATACGTCGTTTGACTTTTGTGACACTCAACAACCCATGCATACATCCAGCAAAAATGTTGAAAATGTTTCTGTTTCCAGCCTTGAAAAGTAGAATCATAAACTTTTGGAATAGCTGCTTACTTTTTGAACCCTCACAAGCACCACTGGCATGACATCAGTCCAACTATAGAGCTCCGGACTGCTTTAGTGTCCAATCTTTTAATGACGCATCCAGTTTGTGTTGCCTTGCCAGAGCAGACTTGCACACTTGTTAACTGTGGTTGTATACGTTCCTCCCGTGATTCCTCCCTCTTCTTACGCTGTCCGTCTGAAATAAACTTGTCCCTTGGGTATTTTAAGCACAATTGAATGCTTAGGTCTCTCGAAATGCTCTCCCTCTTTATCACACAACCCTTAACACAGCTGCTCCCACACTTTTTTGGCCAATTTCCCAGTGCTCGAAAATAACATAACACGCCGCACTCACATCTGCCATCACCCTGTGCTCCCTCTGTGTCCCGGGGTCCGGACAGTGACAGGACTGAATCGTGCTGTGGTGCAGCATGCTAGAAGTTGTGTGAAGTGGGACACTTTGTGCTCGTGACGTTTTAGGGGAGAGAATCCAATTTGGCTCAACCTTCTTTTTTTTGCAACTAGGAGGCAGTTTCACTGCTATGGGGACAACGGTATTTTCAACTGGACAATGGCTTTGAATGGCCACAGAAAACTGGAAATGGTTTCGGTTTGTAGTTTTCAGGTAATACATCACAGCTGCAACTGTTAGAGCCCTGTCTTCTCTTCCGGACGAGGTTAGATTTAGAAGCCCCTAAAAGTAACCAACAGGATAAAATACCATATTTTTTATTCTCTATTGAATTAGCGTAAATAGCTACATTTGTTACTACTTGAATATTTCTGCACAATTACGTCTGGGCGCAAATAATTAAATGAAGAGGAAAGGGAGTATTGTGTAGTACTACTCAGGCACCACACTATTATGTTGAGTGCAACATTACTCGTACCTGAGTTTTGATCGCTCTTCCCACTGTGAACAAGTCTAGAAGTAAAAGCTACATGCTTACGATATTAAATAGTTCAACCGTCTCTGTTTCTTGCATTGCTCCATCCAACATTTGTCTGTTGTTACCAGATTTTGTCCATTATTTAACAGTGCTGTGTCAGATTTTCACCTTCTTAAAACAAGAAAAACAGAACTAGTTTGCAGCTGTCCAAATTAAATGCTAATTTATTGAAGGAGGAGTTATACTACAGATGCCTATAGGTCATCCGATTAGATTGCACCGGGGTTATGAAGTTGCAGGTTACTTATTACAATGCACGTCATATTTTGTTGACAGTCCCCCGGTTGGCATGTTCCAGTCTGCGGTTAATTGTTTTCAGCTATTTCATATGAACCCCCTTTTACCAGAAATATATATGTATAGTATATTATTATATAAATATATAATAAGGAGGAGTAGACAGGGATCCTGAAGGTGAGAGAGATGAACAGACAGGAGCAGAAGCAGAATGACGACAGTCAGGAGAACCAGAAAGAAGGGTAAGATGAGGTGACTGGGGAAGGATTGATCTGATTAAAAGAAAGAGTTCAGCTCATCAGCCCTGTAAAGGTCCATGCCCAGCCCACAGCTCTTCCTGCCACAGCCAGTAATGGTTTTCATACCATTTGAAACTTCCTGCATGTTATTGTCCCTCAGCTTGCCGTGTGTCTGTGTGGCCTTATTCAGGCAGATTTTATTGTTGCCCTGAAACACCCTCTTTTTTCTGGTCAGGACAGCCTTAATATCGAGAGTGATCAATGGTTAATGTGTTTCTACAGTTACGACTTAAATGCAACTTTTTTTAATGACATTACAGCACTAGCAGAGTATATTCTGCATAATTGACTGACCTTTAAATTATGTTTATGTTTACTCCAAAATCCTAACTCACTTCCACTACACCAAGAGCCACAGGCCTCTCATTTAAGACTGAGCTTCATCGTCATATTCCAGTGAGACCTAAAGCACAAATTCTCTCTCCTTGTCTCTGCTGCAATTTTTACATCCGTGCAGTGCATAAAAAGACTAAAAAAAAACAAGAAGACGTCAACTAAACATAAAAAGACAAAATCCCGGCCCATTTAAGTTGAAAAAAAGAGCCCCACTTCGTCAAACGTCTGGATGTCATTTATTCCATTTATGTATCTAATGTCTGTTGCTATGTCAGTCCAGGCTTTGCTCCTTGGTGCCTTTGTTTCCTGCCACCAAAAGTACATTCCAAACATATCCATTTATTGTGTCCATGGAAAGACATATGACACCATGAGTAGATCTATACACATGCAATTGTAATCGAGTAAATTCTAGTCATGTAATTGTAATTTGTTACATTTAAAAATGAAATCCCATTTGTCCCCAGATTCTGGTTAATACAGTTTGAATACAATAAAATGTTCAAGTTTGTACATAAAATTGAAAAGGAAACTAAAATTGAATTTTTCAGGTTCTCTATTTACTTTTACTTAAGTACAATTTTGGCAGCAGTACTTGTACTTGTAATTGAGTACATTGTTAGCCATGTAATTGAACTTTTACTTGAGCATACATTTGCAGTACTATTTCCACCCCTGGTATAACAGTGGTTTCAGGCGTTTTCAGTGATCCATGTGGATGTACAGTATGCAATTCATTTTGTAAATGATAGCAAATATAGCGGAAAGCGATAATATCCCCATGGAAAAAGTTACAGTGTGCCTTTCAACTAATACTGATGTTTTGTGTGAACATTCTAAACACATTCTAATTGAACAATACAGTGTTTATCAAGCGTCAGTAACGATACTGACGCTTGATAAACACTGTATTCCCCACCGCCTCAACTCACGCCGCAATAAAAGATTCAGACAGCTTATTAATAACAAATTTCTCACTCAAACACAGCTTAATAGGCATTGTTAAAATGTTCTATTTTCCAAAGATGGAGTAATCAAGAGGGACAGTGAGAAAACAACAAACTGACGATGTGTTAAATCTAAATGGACGTTTTATTTGATCGGTCTGCGGCACATTACAGCTACTCTCACCACGCCAGTCCACATCTCACTGACAATTAAAAGTCAATGTACTCTAATGCCAAGGGCCTAAGGTGAGAGTACTATTAATCAAAAGGACTACCGGTATATGCCCTCAGGTGTACAGCTAATTAGAGCAGGGCTGACAGGGCTATATGAGGAAGTTCACGTGGACGCTACATGTGCGCAATCTTCAGTGAGGGATGGATAGACAGGAAGTCGCATATTCTAATCGTAACAGCAACTTTTCCCTTGTGAACCTGCTTACGTCTCAGTTACAGGCTCATGTAATATTGAACAATGTGCAGAGCTTGTGCAGTGTTTGGTCCCATGTGAACTGGATCTTGTGCATAATGCTACACAGGCAGATGGCTTGTGGTTAGTCAATATATGATGTGCTGAGGTACAGTATGTAAACGAATACAGGTTATTTTTTACATAGTAGCTTGAATATCTCATCTACTAACAAATGTTGCATATGTGAAGCGAGATTGTGTGTTCCATGTAAATACCCACTGCTTACTCTCAGTAGAAACTCTGTACGCACTTAATTACCGTTTGACTTTATTGTAAATGAAATGGTCACATGTTTACCATCAACTAGTGATGGGCGATACCAGAGATTTTTGTTTTGATTTGATACCAAGTAATACTCTACATAATGATAATTATTATGTGCTTTTCTTTCCAAGGAATCCCATAGTCGACAATTAAAAGCTTGTCTAAATAAGAACGTCTTTAGCTCTGTCTTAAAATAGTCCAAAATCTGGATTTCTTTCAGCTCTTTTGGCAGACTGTTCCAGAGACGAGTATTGTCTATATTAATCCGATACTGATACCATTGAGTTTTGTATTCCAGTGCTTTTAAACTCCTACGTTACTATTTTTGCTATTATCTTTGCTCCAGCCCAGCTTGAATTGTTCTATAAGTTACAATGCCTGTCCAAAAACAAACGTCACATGCTCTAATATTTGGTTGGATCGCCTGTGGCATTGTTTCATTAAGCTTCTGCAATGTCCAACGATTTATTTCCATCCAGTGTTGCATTATTTTTTCATCAAGATCTTGTATTGATGATGGAAAAAGTGACCACTGCACAAAGCCTTCTCCAACTCGTCTCAAACACTCTCAGTGGGGATCAGATCTGTAGCTTCTCCTGAGATGTTTTCTTTGCTTGATGCCAATAATTTGACCTTTCTCAAACATACTGACATCTTTTCCATCTTCCATCTTAAGTACATCTTCTGTTGGGCCTTCTTGAGGGAACTGTTGGTGGGCTCCCACTTCAGTTCCTGGGTGATGGTGGTGCCAAGAAAGCGGAAAGAGTCCAAAGTGGAGATGGGGGAGTCTGTGATAGTGAGGTGGGGCTGGGGGCTGAGACTTTCCTGAAGTCCACGATCATCTCCACTGTCTTCTGGGCATTGAGCTCCAGGTTGTTACCGCTGCACCAGGACACCAGCCGGTCCACCTCCCTCCTGTAGAAGGACTCATTCCTGTCTGAGATGAGCCCGATGAGAGTGGTGTCGTGATCAGTTTTAAGAAGTTGTGGCTGGAGGTGCAGCAGTTTGTATACAAGGAAAAGGGCAGGGGCTAGCAAGTTTTTAGATATGAATCCTCTTAAGTGTCCTGCATTATGAATTAATAAATAATGTACTAAAATCAATGTAATAAATAAATACATAAATATAATAAATTATATAATAAATACAACTTTTATAAACGCACAGAATATAAATCTGCTGTTTGCTACTGTGAAATGCCACTATGGAGAGGCTGAGCCAGCAGCAGAGAATCAATCAGTTATGAACAGGAAGTCTGATTTTTGACCTGTGGGCTTCATTAGACAAGACAGTACCGTGTAAAATGGTGATGAGACTGGTAAAGGACATGCAGCAAATTGACGGAGCCAGATTCGAAGGCACACCGCTGTGGCCTGCTCACATGGCAGGTCCGCGTACTATCCACTCAACCACAAAGCTACAAAACATCCCTTTTGTCCACTAGCTGATAAAAGAGAACATCATGCTCTTAACAAGAAAGCTATAATGCACTTATTACCTTCATACTTTGTTTGTACTCTAGGTTCAGCATGAGTTTGAATTGAGAGTAATTTTAGTTTGACATTTTAGAGTAAATCGGCCTGAATAATAAGTCATTTTAAACCAGTATTGCAATTGTTTTCAATGGACAAAATGTATAAGAGGAATCTACAAATGTTATATCTATATCATGCAAGATCTACACACAAAGACCTCTCAGACAAGAAACAAACAAATACATCTAAAAGGATCCAGCTATTTATTCATGAGTTACAGATCACCAATGCCATATCAATTGATGATTCAAAACAAAATAGTATCTCTATTGAATGGGCAGAAGTCCTTAAAATTTAACCTTTGAACTGAAGCCCATGAATACCTCCTGAGCTTCTGTTCTTCCAAAGGTTTTCTGTCGATCCAAGACCCCTTTGGCAGCAGTGGAGAGTGACTTTCCCTCCCCTACACTCTACCCCTCCGCCCTCAGCTACCACTCACAAGATCAGAATTACCATCTTCTCACCTCTGCTCTGTTATGTCCTCCAGGTACCATCACCTCGACACGGACACATACACACTGTCCACTCCTGCCCTATCCACACAAGCACGTCAATCACCAGCCTTATTGCACGCAGACTGGCAGTTTTAGATTGGCTCAAAGTTTGCCAGAGGGTTCAAACCAAGGCATGGGTTGACATAGAGCACTAAAAAATCACAAATACTGTAAATACATTCTGCCATCATTCTTGTGTTGCAATGCTGGCCTCCAATCTCAAAACCCTAGGGATGAAAAGGCAGCAGTCCAGAGAGGAAAGGAGCAGTTATGATTCAAAACATTGCTGCTTGGTCGGAGTGTTGTCGTACCAAGCTAGACTGAAAAATGAGTACTGCAGGTTATAGCCGCAGGGTGTAAAATAGGGCAAGTGGAGTTAAGGCATAAATGCTTTAATGCCATGCAAATACATTTTGAAAAATTAAACAGTCTGTAGCCGGTTGCAAATACACAGAGAAAGAGTTGGTCCTGTGAAAAACAAGGGAATTAAAAGTGAATAACAAGGACATTAAAACTAAGTCATTACAGTTTGGAGTGTGGGTTATGTTATGTTTTGTTCTTCATACAGTTCTTTGTAACCTTTCTGGTGGAGATTTTACCATCTGCATGTCTCCAAGGAAATGCCATTGCTTTTACAAGTGTTCCATAGTCACGGCATTAGACTTATAAATCTCCTTTGAGAGGTGACAGGTGACGATTAAAACACCTGCACTTGAACACATATGTTTAGTGCCATACTGTGGAACATTGCAGGTAAAGCAATAACATCTCTAACTCTGCATTGACAATACACTTTTGATTTAAATCAGGATTTGTTTGCCTGGCAGGTTCGGTTTGTTGGGTAATTGTGAACGGGGAATCAAACTCTGATCCGGACCAAAGAAGCGAACTCGATCTGGTCCAGTTGGAAAGGTTTGTCTCAGTCTGATTGAAGTTAAACCCGGCACAATTTGTCTGAATTGTGAACGAAAACAAACCAGAGCGCGGAACAAAATCAGGAAGTGACCATGAAGTGAGCCACGCTGAGACGCACGTGAAGCTTGGAATCAGCACAAACTCCTGTGTGAGCTTGATAACAGGACAAACAGGACAAATGACACGCAGAAAGACGTGAAAGTAACAGGAGCAGGTGAAAGTCTGGTTTAATTATAATTACTGAGGATCATGTGAAAATATATCACAGTTTTCCAGTGATTATACTAAATTGAACCAAACATAAAAAATAATGCTTAAATTGGTTTTGACATGGGGAAAGTGGCCGTAAATGTGATAATAATCTTGTGTTATATTTAATTCAGCCAATCTCGTACTCACCTGTCCCTCAGCTCCTGACATGAAACCAAATGTCTGCGCTTCATCGCACTGAGCAGTACATGTGGGGCAGGTTGTGCACATGTGGGGTAGGTTGTGCACATGTGGGGTAGGTTGTGCACATGTGGGGCAGGTTGTGCACATGTGGGGCAGGTTGTGCACATGTGGGGCTGGTTGTGCACATGTGGGGCAGGTTGTGCACATGTGGGGTAGGTTGTGCACATGTGGAGCAGGTTGTGCACATGTGGGGCTGGTTGTGCACATGTGGGGCAGGTTTTGCACATGTGGGGTAGGTTGTGCACATGTGGAGCAGGTTATGTACATGTGGGGCAGGTTGTGCACATTTGGGGAAGGTTGTGCACATGTGGGGTAGGTTGTGCACATGTGGGGTAGGTTGTGCACATGTGGAGCAGGTTATGCACATGTGGGGCAGGTTGTGCACATGTGGGGCAGGTTGTGCACATGTGGGGCAGGTAGTGCACACGTGGGGCTGGTTGTGCACATGTGGGGTAGGTTGTGGACATGTGGGGCAGGTTATGCACATGTGGAGCAGGTTATGCACATGTGGGGTAGGTTGTGGACATGTGGGGCAGGTTATGCACATGTTGGGCAGGTTATGCACATGTGGGGCAGGTTATGGACATGTGGAGCAGGTTATGCACATGTGGGGCAGGTTGTGCACATGTGGGGTAGGTTGTGGACATGTGGGGCAGGTTGTGCACATGTGGAGCAGGTTATGCACATGTGGGGTAGGTTGTGGACATGTGGGGCAGGTTATGCACATGTTGGGCAGGTTATGCAAATGTGGGGCAGGTTATGGACATGTGGAGCAGGTTATGCACATGTGGGGTAGGTTGTGCACATGTGGGGCAGGTTGTGCACATGTGGAGCAGGTTATGCACATGTGGGGTAGGTTGTGGACATGTGGGGCAGGTTATGCACATGTGGGGCAGGTTGTGCACATGTGGGGCAGGTTGTGCACATGTGGGGTAGGTTGTGGACATGTGGGGCAGGTTTTGCACATGTTGGGCAGGTTGTGCACATGTGGGGTAGGTTGTGCACATGTGGGGCAGGTTGTGCACATGTGGGGCAGGTTGTGCACATGTGGGGCAGGTAGTGCACATATTGTACACAGCGTCTCTACAGGCGAAGGGGAGAGGCCTCTTTCTGCTGATGTGGTTCGATTGACAAAAGTGTATTGTGAACCCCGAACCGGACCAGCTCAGAGATTGAGACAGATGTTGGAACTCCATATTCAATCTTTCTTGGGTTTCTTGCACATCTGAATAATTTAGTCCAAACCATGGCCATAACTTCTATCCTACTCTGCCCTTCGCCTGGAGAACAAGACCTCCTTTGTCAGAGCAACCCATCAAAGAGACTCCATGTTGAGAGTCCCCAGACACTTACATCTGTAGTGAAGCCGAAGGGTCAGCGAGTCTCGCGGGCTCCACTTCATTCAAGTATTCACTCGGACTATAGGTGGAGGTTTGGTACTAGTTGAAATACTGCCTCATGTACATTTGCCCCATAGCGTTATGTTAAGTATGTATGAGTCCATTAGACACATTTCATGTCCGTAGACAGCTGCACATGGCAATTAAAAGTGTGCCAGGGTCAAGGGGCACAACATATCATCGTCACAAAGGCGCTGGTACAGCTGGCAGCCCGGTGTAAACGCTCCACTCTTTTCTCACACTTTTTTCACACTTATTGTGCTTTATCTTCTATATTTTGTAAATATTTTTTTTCTATTTTACTGTACAATAGGGACACGCGCTGGAATCGTTTTTAATTCAACTGTTTTTGACTTTGTTTCGGCTGGAATACTGAGTGTTTTTCGTCATTTTGTCGTGATGTACGCTAGCTCCGAGCTAGCCCCAGGCCCCCCCGCGCCCTCCGGCCGCAGCTGACGTACGGTGTGCCGCGGTACACGTTTATATAAAAGAGGAACTTCACGAACGATCGGGACACGCACTGGAATCGCTTTAATTCAACTTGTTTTGACTTTGTTAGGCTGGATTGAGTGTTTTCGTCGTGTCGTTGCGATGTGCTTCAGCTCCGAGCCCCCCCGGCCCCCCCGCGCCCCCCGGCCCGCGCCGGTGCGAGTTTGCACAAAGGAAGAACTCATGAAACTGCGGAGTATTGTCGTCTTACCCGGAGATCGTCACGTTATCCCGGCGGACATCCTAAGGAACACGCAAAGTTTGACATGGTCTATAGGAGATCTTCTACTGAAAGTGTTTTTCAGACTTCCTATAAGTGATATGTTCTTTTCTTCTGTATCTACCTCTGTATCTACCTGCGTTGCATCAATGAAATTTCCCCATGTGAGACAATAAAGGAATATCTTATCTTATATGTAGGCAAATTTGGAAGAAAAATACATACAGAAAACTCAATTATTACTTTATTATGGTTGCAGATGATTCAAAAGGAAAGAAAAAGTTTGAAGCATTTGGAAATTATAAGCAAGAAACTGCATGAAAATGACAAATTGTGGCCCTGACAGATTTTTTGTAGCGACGGCAATCGGAACAGGAACGTATGAGCCACTTTTCAGAAGAGCAGAAATTGGCCACTCAGAAGGGGACAAGCTCAACAAATGAAATGGAAACCAAATATAATTAACAAGTATTACTGTGAAAGGTACATGTCCATTGCATACTAGATGCTGAGTAGTTTGGAACTTCCACGATTCAATACAAGCCCATCTTATTGGAGCCAGAACTCCATCCATCCATCCATTTTCTACCGCTTGTTCCCTTTCGGGGTCGCGGGTGACTGGAGCCTATCCCAGTGACTTCGGGCCTTAGGCGGGGTACACCCTGGACAGTGGCCAACTTGTCGCAGGGCCAAAGCCAGAACTCTTCTTCCATATTTATTTTTTTAACAACCTAATTTGGATAGACTTTGCTTGAATACTGGACAAAAAATTAAATCCATTAAAACTGCAAAAACAGAAGAGAAGTCAAAAATGATTCACAATTAAACATTCACCAGTTTTCTCAGAGTAAATAATACATAATTAGCATTTTAATTGATTTGAATGAAAATGATTTGGCAAATTGAGATGAAGTTGTTCATGGGTTGCATGCTGATAGCCCAAGTATAAGTTAATTACAGTGTTTATCCAGACTTAATTCTCTATAATAGCTACATTCTACTGCATGTCAAACACATCAACATTCACAGCCTGTGGTGCTGTTTTCCGCTGGATTTTTAAAGAAAGCATAACAACGGTGTTTTTCTTGCCAAGTATTTATGAGCTATCAACCGTGCAGAAGGAAAAGCATGACAAATAAGTCTAATTAAGACACATAAGTTATAAATGCCCGCAGCGCATCTGTCTAGAGCGAAATAAGTTTGTTAGAAGTGGAAGAAGAATAAATATGTATTAGGTAGGTATTGACATTCAAAGAAATGTACTAAGAAACTAATAGTACTTTGAAGATGTTGAGGGCATACCTGATGGTACTTTTCTCCCACATCAAGAAAGTCTGAGGTTTGAGTACAGAACAGTGTGAAACAGCTCAGCCTTTGCTCCTAATAGATGGGTCTCCTGCAGAGGTTTCATTTGACCTCAAACCGGAAAATAATGAATAAATCCTCCAGTTAGGTACTCCTGATTTGAGATCCAAAATTGAGTCCTAACACCAACTGAACGAGACAGAATTTTCACTTCTAGTTTATAGCAGGCAGATATTTGAAGTACTTTGTCTTTTTTCTCTCTCTGACATTTTGTGTTCATTAACATTGAGTATTAAATTGAAAAGCACTTGAAACGTGAAAGAATTGCACTTAATTTTACATTTTCATCCACACACCACATTCAAATCCTCGAACACAAGCGTCTTCATATCGGGTATTAATTGGATTATATAACTTTTTTGTATTAGGAAAAAAAGCACTTATCTTTCATAAACACAAAAAGGTCAATCTGTTCTCACAGGTATTTTAAATGTTGTGTCAAACATTGAGCAAAAGAGATTTTTCCCAATAAAAGCATTTTGTGATTCATCCAGACGGAAAGTTATAATGTATTAAAGGGCAATTTCTTAAGGTTTTTAGAGACAGTAAATAAGGACTTTAAAAACACATTTAAAGTGATATCCCATTGTGTGTAGCTTGTACCCACACATGTTGAGGCACTGCAAATTAAAACACATATTTGGCTGTACTTCCTGTTTAAGAGTCTTCTCAGAGGTCATGTTTCGAAGGTGCGTTGGGTAGAAAAAAGACCGCTCGCTGACACTGCTCTGTGTTTTAGAAAATGGTTTTAATCATGAAGAGCAGCATCAATACAGACAGTCGACAGGCCTGGGTCTCATACAGCCGGATAGAGGAAGCGTCCCAGCAACGCCTTCAATGGGTCTTTTATAGGCATTTCATAACAAAGAAACTCCCCCCATGGACCTTTGACCCAAATGAGTTAAGTGTCGATGTAATCCCTCATTCGTCCAGGCGTGTTCCATAGTAGAAAAAGCTTCAGTTGTAGTCATCTGGACTCAGTTTGAAAAAATAGACGTTTCGACTCTCATCCAAGAGTCATTGTCAATAAAAGAATTTAGATCGAGAACTCCGATATTAATACTGTTCTGTGGTAAGACCCACCCATTGGGAGGAGCCTTCCTGAAGTAGAAAGAGTTGTTTGTTTCAACAGAAACTCCCCCCTTGTATCTACCGAGCTAGCCTATTCAGAATTTTAATGGGCTATAAGAATCCTCTTTGTCTTTGTGAGACCCTGGCTCAACCACCCTGAGTACCTGATTAGCATCTAAATGTCCTGGTCCTGGTCCTCTACCTTTCCAGGGGTTCAGTAACCCATTATAAATAACAGGAAGATTAAACCTTAGCCCTCCATTTCTGTTTAAAGAAGGTCTTTCTTTTTTAACAAAAATAGCTTCCTTGACTCCTCTTTCAAACCATCTTTTCTCCCTGCTTAAAACCTTCACCTCCCCGTCTTCAAACGAGTGATTAGAGGCTTCAAGATGGAGATGCACGGCGCTCTGTGGTCCTGAACTTGTATTTCTTCTGTGCTGATAAAGCCTCTTGTGTAGAGGCTGTTTTGTCTCACCTATGTACCGTTCTTTACAGCTTTCTTCACTGCATTGGATCGAATAAACTACATTGCTCTGTTTTTGAGTCGGCAACTTGTCCTTAGGGTGAACCAGTTTTTGTCTTAAAGTGTTTCCTGGTTTAAAATAAACAGGGACTTCGTGTTGTCTAAAAATTCGCTGCAGTTTTTCCGACAGGCCAGACACATAAGGGATAGAAACACCCTTCCTTCTCTGTTCAGTTTCCCTTTTGTCCTGCTTCTTGGTTCTCTTCACTCTGTTGAGAGCCCAAGCGGGGTAACCACAGGCTGAGAGGGCATTTCGGACATGTTTTTCCTCTTTCTTCTTGCCCTCTGAGCTGGTGGGCACACCTTGAGCTCTGTGTTGTAAGGTTCTGATCACACCCAGCTTGTGCTGTAGTGGGTGGTTGGAACCAAAGAGCAGATACTGGTGCGTGTGTGTAGGTTTCCTATATACTTCTATTTGGAGTTTCCCGTCCTCTCCTCTGATCGTGGAACAATCAAGAAAGGCCAAGCGATTCTCCTTAGCGTCTTCTCTTGTAAACCTGATATGTGGGTCCACAGCATTGATGTGATCAAAGAAGGTTTCCAGCTCTTGTTTCTTAATTGTTACAAAAGTATCATCAACATAGCGGAGCCACAGTTTTGGGGCTATGCCTGAGAATGAGGACAGTGCCTTCTTCTCAAAGTGCTCCATGTACAAGTTGGCCACTATGGGAGAGACGGGCGAGCCCATGGCACAGCCATGAATCTGTCTCTACACAAGAGGCTTTATCAGCACAGAAGAAATACAAGTTCAGGACCACAGAGCGCCGTGCATCTCCATCTTGAAGCCTCTAATCACTCGTTTGAAGACGGTGAGGTGAAGGTTTTAAGCAGGGAGAAAAGATGGTTTGAAAGAGGAGAAAAGGAAGCTATTTTTGTTAAAAAAGAAAGACCTTCTTTAAACAGAAATGGAGGGCTAAGGTTTAATCTTCCTGTTATTGATAATGGGTTACTGAACCCCTGGAAAGGTAGAGGACCAGGACCAGGACATTTAGATGCTAATCAGGTACTCAGGGTGGTTGAGCCAGGGTCTCACAAAGACAAAGAGGATTCTAATAGCCCATTAAGATTCTGAATAGGCTAGCTCGGTAGATACAAGGGGGGAGTTTCTGTTGAAACAAACAACTCTTTCTACTTCAGGAAGGCTCCTCCCAATGGGTGGGTCTTACCACAGAACAGTATTAATATCGGAGTTCTCGATCTAAATTCTGTTATTGACAATGACTCTTGGATGAGAGTCGAAACGTCTATTTTTTCAAACTGAGTCCAGATGACTACAACTGAAGCTTTTTCTACCAAATGAGTTAAGCTAAAAACAATGGGTGGATTTCGGTGGCTAACGCCTTACGCCCAGAACTAGGCTGGAAATAGAACCATACGTTTTTCTTTAACATAACACAGTGTGTCCTCTGGAAATTCCCATAGTCTCATGATGGAACCAAAAACAAGGCTATGGCAGTTACTGTTAAGACACTTCAGTCTACCATGAGGACATTTGTGCTAATATTTTGTGTCGCGCAAACTAGCAGTACACAATCGGTAACAAATACCACCCAGGTTGCGTTCGGGTCCTCTTCAGTGTTCCCTCGTCCGTTAGCAGTCCCCTTCCCCTGGCCATGGGAAAATATAAGCTGCTGTGATGTCAGCAAGCAATTTTGGGTGAAAAGTGAAAACTGTTGTAGTCGGCTGCAGTGTCTTTTGTGAACAGACTTTTTAAATGTATTTTTTTATTTACATTACAATTAATGACACACATATTGTAGAAAACTCCCAATGCAGTGCATTTTTTATGTAAATCTTGATTATACAGTCTGAGCAGAGACAGAACCACTTCCTGGATGAGGTGGAGTAGCACGGTCAGGATGGAGAGTGCAGTTGATGACTGAAAAACCCTCCCCTTGTTTAAATGATTAATGTACTAAAAGCATGTGAGGACAGAAAAAACAATACTTACGTGTTCCTTTTTAGGTACATTTTACACTAAATGTTACAAACGTTTATTTAGCATAATATGGGACCTTTAAATCATATAATTCAATGTGTTGTTGATATTACTATTAGAAAAAGGTAATTCTAAACAATAAGTTTAGTATTAAAAAAAATAGCATCCATATTAAACCCACAGCTTAGTTAGTGTGGCCGTTATAACGCAAAACACTATCAAGCAACATGTTTATACGTTATAAACGCATGCCAACATTTATATTAAATGTAAACTTTGAACATGCACCATGTTATCAATGTTATTCCTTTGCCTGGAATGCTGCACAGTATTGCATCATACATATCTATCTTTTGTTCAGTTTAATGCCAGTCTGTGGTCCCAAACATATAAACCAATAACATCTACATGGAGACAAGCTGGTGGCCAATCAGAAAAGTTACACAGGAAACCTTTTTAAAGTGGTTAAATTAGTTGGTTAAAGTGGTTGGTTGGTTTGAATTAGGATACAATTATTCCCTTATGAGTTCTCCCAAATGCTCTGCGTCCGCTGTCTCTAAATAGATCATTCTTAAAGGTCTAATGCATGTGAGTATACATAATAAAGCAAAATAGATTTAACATTTAGTGCGTTCACATACGTCGTACATCAGCAGTCATGCGTGCATCATCTATCTTTAATGCGGTGCAGACTGTTGGAGATGGACGCTGTTCCCGTCGCACTGCCCTTGCCTCGGAGCGAGGTTAAACGGCAGTCGTCACAAACAGCCGCCTCATTACATTACCTCATGAGTGATGCGAATCGGCAGCGCAGGTTTTACGGCGAGAGTCACGTGACCTTCGGCGGGGACCGCGGTTGTCATTGTCAACATTGGAGTACACAAACGACGTTATGCACGCGATGTGTTTGTCGGTGTCTCCAGCTGTTGCCATTGACACAGTCTTATTTTTTCCTTGATGCCCCCTTGTTTACTGTCAGTTTTCAAACAGTTTGGGGGGATACAGTATTTTTTGGGAGATGACGTTGTATTTGTTGGTGTTATTCAAAAGCCATATTTTATTATCATAAGTTTACTTTGAACATTTTACCTGATTTTTTACTGTCTGGAGCTTGTTATAAGCATCAAAAACATACCAGGAGTTGTATTTAGCTTCGTTCATGCTTGTTCCATGATTCCTGTTCAGTAAGTCCTGTCCCTCTGAGTCTCACGAAACACTGCGTTTCAATTTCTTTTCCCCAGACGTCATAGGTCCAGCTCCGAGATCTTCTGAGCTGTTTTTGTGTCCATACATCTTCACCAGACTCGTGCTGCGCATTTGTGCCATCATATTAAAGGCTTGTTCATCTTCCCTATGTAATTCCATCAGCAGCCAGGCGATGGAGCTCTAACTCAACTCATGACATGGAAAATGCCTGAAAGCTAACAATTGACTTTTTGTAGCTGTGTTAATGCAATTCAAATGATTCTGTCCTTTCTTGAGCCAATCCCTGTAACTCTAATACTGTTACTAATAATGGTATCAAAAAGAAAAAAAAACAACTTGTCAATGTAAGAAAAGTTTCAATGGTACTCATCAGGACACTGTTTTTTGAATACAAGAATATTTTTTCCAGCTATTGCCTAACTTGACCAGTCTAGATTCCAGTCTTATCTGCCGTAGTGCCCAATGTGTGGGATTAACAGTCGGATTAGCATGGTCCATATGTATCAAAACAGTCACGGCTGTTTATGAGTAACAAAGAAAGGAAGTAACACACAATTGAGACACTTCTGTAGAATCAATGTTCAATGAGAGTACTTTGACTATGTTTGATGAACAATGAGCGTGTTTCTTTGTCCCACTGTAATATATAAACCCGATTCCAAGGCTCTTTGTGTGTTTGGCCTCAGATGCAGAGAGGGAATGGTGATGATCGCTCTATAGATCTTGAAATTAAACTCGCTGTATCTCCAAGGCATGGAGCAGAGAACACCATTTTGTGTTTCATTACAGTGAATACTACTGTATTTTCTGAACTGTAAATCGCACCTTTTTTCATAGTTTTGGTAATACTTATACTTAAATGTATACTTATATACTTGTACTCCAGAGCGATATGTGATATTATTTATTATTTTAACACTTGCAACCCCATTTCATACTCCAGTACAACTTATCTATGTTTTTCTCTTCTCTATTATGCATTTTTTTTGGCTGGTGCAACTTATACTCCGGTGCGACTTATAGTCCCGGAAATATGGTACATGTGAGAGCGGTTACTTGTATTTTCTACTCAATTATATTTTTTAACTGGGCTGAAAAAGTACTTCGCTGGTGGTTTTGTGGGTTATTTTTTAACACATTCATGGTGATATTCAAAGTGAAAGGTTTTGATATCAAGTCCCAGCTTTGAGCAAACAAATATATATACAAAGAGTTCACCAAAACATGAATAAATTGGTTTAAATTGCTTCTGTTGACCACAATTCTTTATCAAAATCACCACATGACATTTTTAACAGTTCCCAAAAGCTGTGTGGAATACAAAGCACATCTTTAAACAGGTACTTCAAAACTTCAATATGTTACTTATACTTTTACTTAAGTCTTTTATTTATATTGTGCTTTTACTTAAGTAACACAATGAAGTACTTCTGTGTTTGAATCCACAATATATTGACACAATCACCGCACCCTTCCACGTCCTTCTTCATTCCCGCACCAGTGAACCAGACCTGAGACACCTGTGCGTCGCCAAAATTATGCACCACGCTCAAGGATTGTCACTTTCATTCAATTTACAAGTGCATAGCAATTAAAGAATAGCCAACTTGACACTAAATTATAATTAATTTAAGAACGTAATTACACCAAGCCACTTTAACTCACCACTCGACGACCTGGCCCTATCCTGAATTGCTGTTTACTCTTCATAGGTGGTTACACTAGATTTCTAAGATTTGTTTCCCTCATTATATGAATTCAAATCACTGCTGGTGGTTGACATTTCCATTGAGCTCCCCTTAAGTAGCAATAATTCACTCAGTATTCAGTGTGGATTTACAACTGTTTTCATTGAGAGGGATCTATCCTTGAGGCTCAAATTTACATTCATAATGCAGAAACCTACTCCTTTCTGGAGACGTTTTCCCCTAGCTATGTCTCCCCATTTCCTCTCTTTGCTTCTCATTTAACGCTGGCTTTGGCTTGGCTATAAAAAATAGCAACATAATGTGACAATTTTTCAAAAAACATGATGAACATCAACTACTTTAGTTCTGTTTGTAAATTTGTATACACTTGGTGGATCTACTGACCATTTTATAAAATGTTCTTTTTCATTCACTTTTACCACGCGATAGCATTGATCCCTCATCAAAAACATATCTGGAGTTGTATATAGGCTCATTCATGTTTTGTTTTTTTTGCAATATTCCTGTGTTTTCTTTGCTCCTTCGTCATATATATACTGTATATATATATATACAGTATATATACATATATATATATATATACAGTATATATATAATACATATATATATATATATATATATATATATATATATATATATATATATATATATATATATATATATATACGTTATATATATATATATATGTATTTATTTATTTTTATCTTGAAACAATTTATAATTTTCCTTTTACTTCCCAATTGTCTGTCACAAATTATATCTAAGTTTGTGGTTGGGATGTGACAAAATGTGAAAAATTTCCAAGAGTATGAATACTTTTGCAAGCCACTGTATATCACATCATTACATTAGAGTGTAGAGTACAGGGGGGATGTGTGTGTGCATGTGACTGTCTGTGGGTGACTTGTGTGGTTGTGGGGGTCAGGTGGTTGTGGGGTTAATGGGTGGGAGGGCATGTGGGAATGTATTTAACACACTGTAAAGCACTTTGATTTACATATTAAGTGTATTAAAAAATATTTTAAAATGAATATTATAAATTGAGAAATAGTGCGCAGAGTCACCTCAGAGACCTGCGAGTCTCCTTGGACATTGTTCAATACTATTCTGTTGGAACATTACAAACATCTCCACTTTTAACTATGTATTCTTTTTTGACCTCTTGAGTACATAATCAAGAGGTCAGTTGAAGTTTTTGTACACTTCTCATTCACTCCCCAAAGCTTCTTTTTTAATGCATTTTATAAACTTGATGAATATTTAAACTTTTGAGGCAATTACATGTCTCTAAATGAGGCGTTGCATATTTGAAGAGAGGTTAAAAATGCAGGAGCTGTGAAAGACATGAGGAGCAGTGCCAAATACAAGGCATGCTCATGATGCCAACACATTTACTGTCCCCTATTGTGACCAAGTGTGATTTTCAGAATGTTGTAAATCCAGTTTGCCGTTTATTTTCTTATCTATGATTTATGTTGTTTTTTCCTCACCGAAGCACCTGTTGATGAAGAAAATAACAACATAAAATATATAATGTTGTCAGATTTGATGCATAGCCTTTATCAGATTTGATGCATAGCCTTTATCTCAGATCATAAATCTTTGCGAACATGACAGTTGCTGCTGATCACTTCTGAAGTTCATCAGTGAAGCTGCTGAAAGTGTCTGGAGGTATAGAATCGTGGAGGGAATGGAAAATAGAGGATACTTTTGGACCTGGATGCTTCCTGGGGTCAAACATGAAAACTTAAGTAATTAAATCCATAGTATACATTTGACAAAGACTCCCGTTTCCAAATAACCTGGCTCTGCCAGAATGATATGTCTACCACTCTGAATTGAGTTCTACACAATATCAATCAGGACAGGCTCTCAGCGAAGGCTGTCGGGAAAAGGCATAACATCATGACAAATATTTGAATCTGATTTGTCACAACAGGAACGAACCCAGAAATCCAACTGTTGTTAAATCCAGTCAGAGAAACGCACAGACTTCTTCCCCGTCCTCAAATACAAAAAGTGCTTCAATGTGCGCATTTTAAAAAAACACATTATAGTCTGTAAATTTGATACAAAAGTACGTCTGTCATTGTGTCATGATGTTGATTTGAACATTTTACTTCAAAACTACAATGCTGTGATTGATCTGGCCCACAGCGCCACAGCGGCCGGGCTCAAACCAAACTGCGCAAGGCTGACTCAAGAGTTTGTGAAACAAATATTATGAGCAATAATCTGTTGTGAGCCAAGTTTGTTTCCAAAGTGATACAAATGGTGAATGGCTTGGCATAGCTTCAGTAAAATAAAAAGGCCGTGGCTGCAGAGCCGCGGCGCGGCCATATAGCCTCATGGCTAAGCCTAACCTTAACCTTAACCCTAACCCTGACCCTAATCTTAACCCTAACCCTAACCCTGACCCTGACCCTGACCGTGATCCAAACCCTAACCCTAACCCGGCGCGGTCAAATAGCCCAGCAGTTTCTCGGCCACGCGCCGCGGCTCTTTAGACACTCCCTAATAAAAAATATAAAACTACTGCAGCGACTTGAAAGCTACATATTTTTGCTGGTGTAACACAGTGGTAGAGTAAGAAAGTTTGTGGTTAATTTTACAAATTGCTTGGGGTGGCATGTTTCAACCACGTCAGAATGAGTTTGTCCGCATTCAGGCTCAAGGTCTGGAGACACCGTTAATGTCTGTGTGTCCATGCACATGTCCTGGCTCGCAGTGATCTGCTACGTGAGCAGCTGATACCACATCAAAAGGTTTTCTTACTAAAGCAAATTTAAAGCAAAGGCCGATCTCAGACTTTCACAAAAAAGACATTTAGAAAATCCAAGTTTTTGTCCATAAGGAGACGTCCTTATGGAACCACTGGTACAGCGCCCTTATAAAACCATGTTTGTATCGTTGCTATTGTCCCTCTAGTGTTTTTTCTATGGAACATGAGTCTGGAAACAAATAAATTATGACTCCTCACAGTGTATTCTGAAAGCGGCTTTTTGTTCATGTCCATTTCCTTTGTTCCCAGATTTAGTTTTTCTTTAAATGTGATACACAGGGGACTCAGCAGCGTCGCATAGCCATTTTGGCATTGATTTTAGAAAAATGGCTACCTTCATCTGCTGCTCTCCATAATCATTGCCTTATTGTGGAGACATTTACAATGATATACCATAAAGGTTGCCTAGGCTCTAAACTACCCACATCTCTTCAAAGTCATCCGTCTAGCCTCAGACTAGTCACAGACTCACACAGACCTGAACCATTCAAGTTTTTACTGAGCAAATCGTTTGATTTTATATATTTTTTGGCACAATTAACAAGTTGGATTTAATATGTTTTCCATATACAGTAGTTTGTGTGGAAAAACCAATCATAGCCTTTGTCCACGGCACGGCAAGAGCTGTGAGTCTGGCCACCTCGAGTTAAACTCAGACAGTTCTGTGCTGTGGAAATTTCTTTTTTTTTTTTTTATAAAACATATTTATACAGTAGAAACCCAATGAGAGAAACTTTATTTTTCTTGAGTACACTGTCAAGTTCAATTCAAAATTCAATTGAAACAAACACATTTCCTCTCTGATGTATTCTTCTTTTATCCATCTCCCATTGGTGTGTGCTCATCCAAACAGCTGTGTAGCATCTTCTGTGTTGCTGTGACCTGTGGGCTTGTGAGCAAACCCTCCTGTCACTCATAACTGCTTCACACAACAAAGTAACTTCAACAAAGTCCACAGTCAGCACTTTGTATTCTGCTGACCACCACTGTGCCCTCCTCTCCGGCCAATCACACCAGAATCACTTACAAAATATAGCAATCCTATGTGTGTCTATCACAAAAAAAACATAAACATCAGTGAAAATCTTTTTTAGTTTTAAATGAGTACATTTTGGGGTTTTTCAAAATCGTCTATCTTTTAAAAGCAGCACTTTGAGAAAAGAATGAATCCGCTTCACACCGTCTGCATTTAATAATGAAGTATTTTATCTCTTTTTCAACCCTGAAGTAAAAGCCAAAAGCAGTGCTCTGATTGGACGTGCTTGAGGCAGTCGACCTGACTTTGTGAATCCACCTGAAAAAGCAGTTTTAAAATTTAATTCAATTATTTTTTGTGACGCTTAAAATCACAACAGCAGTTTCCTCGAAGGGCGAGAGTGAAAAACGGAAACCACAGGAAACCAGCAAAGGAACATGTTGGCCAATCTGAAACAGGAACACCCAGGAAAAGGGAGAGTGGTTTGTCTAGCTCATCCAGGCAGATAAAGCACTGTTCATCCACTCCCCGAGAAGATTGGAAGAAGGAGAAAATTTGAACAGCAACGAACAGAGACAGGTGAACTAAAATATAAAATATTGTTTATCGGAAAAGATAATGCTAAAGCTGCCATACTTTGCCCAGCATAGTTGCAGTTCATAGTTAAATGAAGAGACTGTGTCGGCCTCTTTAACATGGACTGGGAGCTTGGTAACTAAATGCTCTACCTCCTTCTGTGCTTTTAGAGACTCTTGGGACCACCAGAAGACCAGCATTTTGAGAGCGAAGAGCTCTGTTTGGATGATATGGTGCTATAGCATGTCAAGTATGATGGGAAGATGTAGCCATGTCTATAGGGTGATAATTTAAAATTACATTTGATTCTGAACTCAACAGGGAGCTAAAAGCAAAGCCATACAAATATAGCGGTCAGTTTTATATCTTGCCGCAATAAAATAAGACTTTCTTGGACTTGACCCCGCTGGTCCAAGACAACCCGTGGATCACTACCATGGAACAATCTTTCTGTGTAAATATCTCATGTTACAACTTAAGGTTCACTGGCTTAAGCTCAGGAGCAGATGAACAAAACGTGAAGACAGCCATAGGTAAATCAGCTCACACAGAGTAATCAAGGACAGAGGGGACAGTAGGGACAGAGGGGACAGTAGCCTCAAAATGCTGTGTGTTTTATTACAATCCAACTCATATTCACTGAGAAATTAGTCTGATTAGACCTGAGACGCAGCGCGGGTGCGCCGCAAGACCCCCAGTTCAAAAGACAACAGGGACAACACTTGTAAATGTCTCATTTTACAACGTGGGAACCTGCGGCTTATTGACACGTGTGGCCGAAAACACCAAAGAAGAACCGCGTCTTGCCATTGTTTTTTTTTTCTCTCTCTCTCTCTTTCGCTCTCTCTCTCTCTTTCCCTCCTCTACTTTTTTTTAAATACAGTAGTACAGTAAACACATACTTCGAAGACCTACAACTACAGTAATTGGCTGCTAACCACTATTAAAAATAACATAACAATGACAGGTGTGGCCTGTATGTTCAATTTCTTTTTCTTTGTACATTTTGTGTGTGTGGCTTTTTTTCAGGAGCACTCTATAGCCCAAAAATACGGTAATCTTGCTGCTACATTTTGAACCAGTTTAAATTTTTGTTCATGTGACCAGTGTACCAGTGGGGAGGCTCGTTTTGGCCTAATGACCTTCTGTTTTAACTTAGCTGCAACATCAGATTTCATGGTTATGTCAAAAACGTATCACTTACACTGGGACTAAAGCTGTTCTCAGTAGGATCACATGGCCTGCGCTGCCACTGAATATTGGCTCTATTATTTCTTTGAACTTGGCAATAGATAGAAATTGTCTTTTTAATTATAAATTTTATCCTGTAGGGCTGGATCTTTGACAAATAAACTAAAAGATAACTAGGAAATAGTGACCCAACTGTCTTCCCTCAAAACCCTAAGATATATTTTATATGGTAGAACAAGCTCCAGAGTGTGCTTGTGACTGTGAGTCAGTTTATTCACATTCTGAGTGAAACCAATGGTATCTAACAGAGCAGTGAAGGCGTTGCTGTGGCAGTTATATTCACATGGATGTTGAAAACTCCAACAATCACTATTCTATCCCAGTCTAATAATAAGTTTGATATAAAGTCAGAGAACTCGGTAAAAACAAATCTGAATAGGGTCCAGGAGGTCGGTAGATTTATGAATAAATCTCCTTTTTGGTTTCTCCAAAGTTAGGAAAAGCCATGCATTGGCCAAAAAAGTCATTCATGTGAAAACTAACTAGGTGCCTGAGGGTTTGTTATACAGATATAAAAGCCTACTTCCGGCTTTGCCGTGTGAAAATAAGAAGTACAGAGGTTATTTCTAAAGTCAATCAATACAGCTAATACTGATAAAAAGTATAATCTTACATTTGAAAAGTAATGTCTTAAATGTATCTGTGACCTGTAGCCTGTGGACCCATCTCCAGAGCTCGAAAATACGTCGTCAATATTACCTTGGCAGATTTACAGCACGTACGTTAAGTGGGTTCATTGCATGCTTCCTTTTAACCCTTACAGTTTACCAACACATCGCAAGTTCATGCAAAAAGTGTATTTTGATTTTATCAAAATACAACTTTGTGTAAATTGATGATGACAAGCTCATGAAAATTGATTTAGCTTTGTATGTCTCCTTGAATTGTTAGGATACGAATCACGGCCAATTTGCATGTGGTATTCAACTGCAAGTTACTCTTGGTGGATTGAAAACAACATTGTAGTACTCTGTTTAGAATTTAGTTGCTGTAGAGATCGGTAGCTCTATGCAAAATCATACCGGAACACTCTTAATAGCTGCGACCGCAGCAACGTTTGGAAGAACATGAATAAACCTGGATTAAGTCACATTGCTGAAGATTTGTGTTGTTCCAATCCCCAAAACACAATTTAGTCACTTGAATTATATTGCAATGAGTAGATGTAAAATTAACCTTCATAAAATAGCTAAATATTTCAGTTTACATGGAAACTTCTCTTGATAGAAAAACTTTAGAGCCTGGCATGTCAATGTTGTGATGGAGAATATGATAAGAGGGAGAGGTTGAAGCAGTTAATAATTCTGTTGCTGAGAAGAAGTGGAGCAGGTTTGTAGCCCTAACCCTGGATTACTGATAATCCGCTGACTTTATTGTTTATTGAAACATTTCTTGTTAGACATGTTACAGCACCTAACCATTATCAAATGGAATCGCTGCCCTGTAATTGCACGTTAAACCGTCTTTAGCACAACTGAACTAGAAACTTTAAACCGTGCTGCTAAGTCAAATGTGCAGTTTTGAGCTTGTGGTGTTGGGACGGCTCTGTGCTGTGTTAGCAGGCTGGACATATTAGCATAAACTGGGTCAAAGCCTGGGAATGAGGATGTGGATGCTTGTTTTACTGTTCTCCCTGTAGACTTCAGCACAGCACACTTCATACATAATTCACCTAAGTGTCTCAGAGAAGAGATGGAAGCAAGAAAATGTGCAGACAGAACAAGAAAAATAAATAAATAAAAAACTGGACTGCCACCAGAGCCCCGAGCCTCACTGAGATTTAAGACTGAATCCAGGACCAAAGAATTCTGAATAATTGACATGAAACCTGTTTCTCTCCATGGAGATGTTATTACTTTAACTTTTTTTTCTGACAAGCAATGAGCAGAGCTCATTGTAAGAATACATGTTTTTGTCACTGTTTTTGAGCAATTCATACACATCTGATTAAAAAACTCTATAGTTTAATGCTATAGTGTGGAATATTATGGGAAATGCTACTTGGAAACAAGCTGTTTTTTTCTTTTTTTATAAAACAAGAAATTGAAACCTGCGAATAGTAAATAACCCAGGTCATTAGAGTTCATTTTTCAACACTTAATTTTTCCGCTCTTTACAGCTATGAGAGGAACGTAAATCACAGAGGAAAGTCAGTGATGTTCTGATCAGCACAAAAGCAGAACTCTGATCCACAGCACACAGCTTTAGGCCTATATTCTACCTCAAATTAGCTTTAAAAAGAGTAATAGGCAAAGCAAGTTTATTTGTGGAGCACAATTTGTACACAATGGAATTCAAAGTGTTTCACACATTAAAATCACAAAGACATGACAGAAATAACAAACCCTTAATTTCTATTCATTCAATTTAACAGTTTTGCTGACATGAATCTTACATTTTGTCTGTGCTTAGTGATCCGCCAGATGGGAAACCAAATCTATTGGACCACACTGGCCAGACACTCCAGACACTCTCTCCCATATTTATTTGACATTGCCAGGCAAGGCCTTATGTGTGGCGCCTTTGTATATTTAACGACGGACCCAGTCTCGTCTGCCCCTTCCCTAGGTTTATATAGTGGCATGAAAGACCTGGACCGGACCTCGGCTTGTGGACATTTTCCGCGAGCCGATTTACCTACTAACTACTATTTCTTTCATGTAATTAAGTTTGTTTAGCCTCAATATGAATCTATTGTAAAAACAGCTTGTGTGGTCAAAATGAGACCAGTGTGCTTTCTGCTGTCTGCATCGAATTGTCAAGCATTTTATTCCTCTCTGAGAATCAGCAAGTATGCTGTTAGAATTCTAATGCTTGTTAGCTTTACCATGACGAGCTCAAAGTTGAAAAACGCTTGTATAAATGAATTGCGGTGAATAATTTGTGTGCTAGGGTCGATAGGAAAGTGAGGAATAACGTTAGACCACTGCAAATGGTTAACAATTATAGTTTTTTACATTTTAAGACAATAAAAATAAGGTATAGTAGCTTTAATTCTAGGAGGCAATAGCTTTTTCTTGTCTCATTAAACGTTTTCAATTCATTAAATTTTTGTAACGCCCAAAATCCGTATTAATTTTCAGTATTCTTCAAATACATTCAGTGCTCATTACTTATTTTTCCACACTTTGCCACGGTCCATGCTTATGCAACTTTCTTTTTTTCTAGATTCCCCATGTGTTTTCTCCAATGCCCAATGCCAAGACGGTCCAAATTACCCATCAAATGAAGTTTTCCTTTGCTGTCCATAATACAACTTCATGCCACCTGGCAGAGCTGAACTGAGTGGCATTTAAAGTTCAACTGTTTGCTCTCGGCCAGGTCATTCCCCCAAACAGATTTCTGTCAAATAATGTAGCACTAATAAGAGTTGCCAAGTCCCCTTCCAGCCTGATCCTGGCCACACACTGTGGCCAAACTTTAACTTCTAACTTTCCATAACTGGCAGTACACAGCATTCAGTCAGTGTACACTAAACATTGGCAACAAACCATGTCCAACAAATGAAATGATTAATTATTCACAAATTACTTATCTACGTGTCTTGTAGATAATCTGAATAAGCATAATTGTCATTGTAAATATGTGAAACAAAATATGTTTGAGGATTAAATGAATGTGTGTATCTATAATGTCCTTCCTTTGAAGCGCTGCAACTAAAACATACCTGCCAATGTTATAATCTGCCAAGATGGTATCAAATAGGGATGGGACAAGATCTGTCACAAGAGTGTGTGCACATGGAAAGTTGTCTCCATGTGTTAACCTTGCCTTGTACAAGAAAAAGGGTTAAACATATCTTCAGAAGCTATAGTTCTAAAACAAAAAATTTAATAATTGCCAGCTGCACTGCGGGAACACGACTCCACCTCCGTCTTCAGACCCAGTCTCCGCAGTCACCGCTCTGTTCTCTCGAAAGACAGAGACCGCTAGTCTGTTCATTAACGTTACAAGCTCCAGTATCGACCCAGCAGATTCTAACCTGATTGGCGTTCTCAGTACAGAATTTACCATTACCTTCCGAGTGTTGGCAATTCCAGGGTCCTGTGAGCCAGAGGATTCCCTGAGCTCATGGCAAGGCAAGGCAAGTTTATTTGTAGAGCACATTTCATACACAAGGCAATTCCAAGTGCTTCACACAGCAGGAAAAATGCATTAAAATCACAAAGAAATTACAGAAACAGAAATACGATAAAATTAACTAAATAAAAAAATGATAATTAAAAAAAAAAAAAAAAACACCTAGCCACAAAGGGTAACGTGTTTTCTGAGTCCAACTCCTTTTTAAATCAGTCCAACTGATGGTACGTACTATTACACGTCCAACGTGTTTCGGAGTCCAACTCCCTTTTAAATCAGTCCAACTGATTGTCTAAACTAATGAAATCACATAAAAGAGAAGAGTGCAAATAAAAATCCTTTCAGTCATATGCGCAGCTAAACAAAACAGTTTTTAGCTTAGATTTGAACATTGTCAGAGTAGAAGCCTGTCTCACATCTTCAGAAAGACTGTTCCAGATTTTAGCTGCATAAAACTGAAATGCAGATTCCCCATGTTTAGTCCTGACACTGGACACCAGCAGGAGGCCGGTCCCTGAGGTCCTCAGAGTCCGAGATGGTTCATATGGCACTAACATGTCCAAGATGTACTTTGGTGCTAGGCCATGGAGAGACTTGTACACAAGCAGAGCTGCTTTAAAGTCTATTCTCTGAGCCACAGGAGCCAGTGCAGAGACCTGAGAACAGGACTAATGTGATCATACTTCCTGGTTCTAGTCAGGACCCGAGCAGCAGCGTTCTGGATGTACTGCAGCTTTTTACAGCTCGTTTGGAGAGGCCAGTGAGCAGGCCGTTACAGTAGTCTAATCTACTTGAGACAAACGCGTAGATAAGTCTCTCTAAATCTGGTTTTGACACTATATTTTTGATTTTGGCAATGTTTTTTAGATGGTAAAAAGCTGCTGATGTTATTGATTTGACGTGGCTGTTAAAGTTCAAGTCTGAGTCCATTATTACCCCCAGATTTCTAACTTGATTTGTAGGTTTTAGAGCGAGACTCTGGAGGTGACCGCTAACACTTTCTCTTTGTTTCTGTGGGCCAAAAACGATTATTTCAGTCTTGTCTGAGTTCAGCTGGAGAAAGTTGTTTTGCATCCACACACTGATCTGTTGGATGCAGTGACAGAGTGAATCTACTGGTCTATAGTCACCTGCCGATAGTGAAACATAGATCTGAGTGTCGTCTGCATAATTGTGATAGGACACATTTTCACTGCGTATCAACTGACCCAACGGCAGCATGTAGAGGTTGAACAGAAGGGGACCCAGGACTGACCCTTGGGGCACTCCACAGGTCAGGGTCATGTGGTCTGAGACACAGTTACCAATTTCAACAAAGTACTTCCTGTCTTCCAGATAGGAGCTTAACCAGTTTAGGGCAGTGCCAGTGATGCCCACCCAGTCCTCTAGTCTCTGTAAGAGGATCCCATGATCGACAGTGTCAAAAGCAGCACTCAGATCTAACAGAATTAAGACTGAGGCTTTGCCCATGTCAGTGTTCAGGCGGATGTCATTTGTCACCTTGACAAGAGCAGTCTCAGTGCTGTGATGAGGTCTAAAACCTGACTGAAAAACATCAAATGAGTTGTTTATTAAGAGGAAATCTGTGAGCTGTTGGTAAACAACCTTTTCAAGGACTTTGCCCCAAAATGGTAGATTAGAGATGGGCCTGTAATGACTCAGTACTGCGGCATCAAGACATTGGGAATGTTCCAGATTGAAGCGACATGTTAACTATGTGAGTGAATGGTGCTAACAAACTGTTCAGCACAGACTTTAGAAATCTGGTGGGTAACACATCGAGGCAGCATGTAGATGAACTCAGACTGGTGATGATCTCATGGACAGTTTTGTCAGTTACAGGTGCAAAGTGAGTTAGCTCTAAGTGTCTTGGTGGTTTTAGGGTAATTTTTTTGCATTGTGGGATTTATAGCATTTTTAATGCCCTGAACTTTGTCATTAAAAAATAATGCAAACTCATTACACTTGGATGTGGAAATGAGTTACTGCAGCTTCCAATTATTTCAGAGAAATATCTTTCCCTAGTTCTACATAAGATTAGGTTGTACATGTTCAGCTTCTCTTTGTAAATCTCTTTTTGAACCTGGAGCTTTGACTTGCGCCATTTCCGTTCGGCACTCCCTTTTCTGTGCCCTAACCGAATCATCATTTCTCCACGGCGCCTTCTGCTTATTTTTAACCATTTTAGCCTTCATAGGGGCGATGGTGTCCAGAACATTCAAAATACTAGATGTAAAGAATTCAACAAATCATTTACATTAGAACATGAGACATTTTCAAAGTTTATCATTTCCATAAACAGTGCACCCGTGTCATCATTTATGTGTCTCCTCCGAATAACTGCAGGACCAACCGGTGGTTTGGGAGAAACAGACATGTCAAAGAAGACACAGAAATGATCAGACAGAGCAACATCGATCACATTAACATTTGAAATATTTACCCCCTTTGTAATTATGAGATCTAGAGTGGGTGGGGCCTCTCACATGCTGAGTAAGATTGAAGGTTTCAAGGACAGCATCAAGCTCTTTAGCGTTTCTGTCACAAATATTATCAACATGCACATTGAAATCACCTGTAATGACCAAACCATCAAAGTCTGTGCATACAACTGAAAGCATCTCAGTAAAATCATTAATACAACTTTGGCAGTGCTGGGGAGGCTTTTATAAAACAATGAAGAGAATGGATGGAGACTGTTTTAGCTCCATTTTAAAGGATACATACTCAAATGATGAAAACACCCCAAAAGACAACCTGCGGGTAATTATTTCATCTCTAAAGACAGCACAGACTCCACCCCCTTTTTTGTTTTCTCGTGTTTCAGATTCAAACTTAAAGTTGGGTGGAGCAGATTCTATCAGAACTACATTTCCTGTGTTTTTGTCAAGCCATGTTTCAGTTAAAAACATAAAATCAAGATTAGAGGAAGAAATAAAATTATTAATTAAGAGAGATTTGTTACATAAGGATCTGACATTTAGCGCAGCAAGTTTCAGACTAGTTTCAGTGGGACTGATTCAGTGGCTCATGTCAGCTCTGCGGTGCACGCAAGCAATCTGCGCAATCTTCTGAATCTCCACTGCATGCGCAGTCCTGCAGACCTCTGCCTCCAGGGTGTGTATCCACCGCCGTCAACACCTCCTTAATGAGTGTCATATTTGATCGTCCCCTCGCTGGCTTTCTACTCCCATACATACACTCCACTCAAGTAACACCTCTCCTATGTTCAGCATAACAAATGTGCGCATGTTCTTGTTCGCCTTCTTTGGGTTCCTCCAGTGTTTGGAATTTGCTCCAACTTCGAGGTTATTTGACCCATCCATTCATCCCAGGTTATCGCTTATATTCACACTACAGTGATACAACTGGTCCTTGCTACTGTGTTCTTTCCTTTTATTTTTTCAGCCTAGATTATTTTCCTCAGCCCTGTTGAACCTGACCGGATGTAATTGCCTCACGCCAGGCCTTCAATTCAATGCCAACGATTCCATCTTCCTGTAACGGGCAATGGTGTCCAGAGCTTGTTTAACTTTCGCAAGATCCTTCTCTGGCATATGATCATGACACTATTCAATTCCTATTCCTATTCCTAATTGACTACTTACATCACGACATCAGAGGTGTCCATAGCGCCCACTCATCCTTTCTTAACTCATTCCTTTGAGGGCCCGTAGCCAGCTGTGCAGAGCCCCGAGATGGAGCCCCCACCCTGAGCCCCTCCACCCAGTTTGTCTTCAGTTAAAGCTGCCATGGATCACCAGCGTCCATCTCACACCGATAAATAATTGTTTGCATGTCTTTGTGGTTGCATGGTTCTTGCTGATGAAATTGATTTAATATAATACCTGAGGTTGGTGAGCAGGACCACACCTCCACCGCTGCCTTCGGAGCACAACTCTATTACCCAGAAGCCTTCTTTTACCAGTATAACCCCTCAGTCACCGCTTTACTGTTCTCTTGACCCGCCTTCCCTCCCCTTGTATGCTTTCGCTCAACATTCAGTCTTCTCAGAGGGGTGACCTGAGCCGGCTGGGCAGATCGCTCAAAGAAATAGGCAGTCTGGTTGAAAATGTCTTAATTTAGAGCATCAGGACAGTAGTTTTGTGTACAAAAAGACAAGAAATCATCAAGTATGAGGAAGTTTGTGTTAAAATTGTACATACTCTTTTAGTTAAAAAAAAATAAAAATCCATGCAAAGTTTTAATAATGAGAGATGTTCATTCAGCAATCTTTTGGAAATAATTCTAAACTAACAATAATCAATCTATTATTTATTTAGTACATTAATTTCATATTTTTTTGGTAATTTATAGCACAATAACATTTTCCTCTTAATCAATAGCCATATATATACCGATGTGATTCTGAGGAGGTGAGCAATACAAACAAAATATGTATATACTGATCTTTTTGGGGGTTTCTATGCAATCCATCAGCAATGTATTAAAACATGATTGAACAGGTTGTGGTTAAGGTTCAGTATGGCACAAACATCAATAAACTGCTAAATCAACCACAAAAGTTCCAAAATATGACGACAAATTATATTCTGTCTGTTGAATCAACGGTTTTTGTAGCCCTTTACAGACAATTTATTCTAACTCTACCAAACAACAATTATGATATTATCATTTTCTCCAATTCTTCCTGACCCAGAAAGGACAATGGGTCCATAGATAAAAAACATACTCTGACCATCACAAAATGTATAAGGAGTGGGATTATGCAGTTGATTTTGGCTGTCTTTCTTGCATTCTGGGTATTGTAGCCGTAATTGACTTAGCTTAATGCAATAACAGTGTAAGCCTCCTCTGTGAGTTGCTATTATGCTATGTGCTAGCAAACAAGGACATTATGCAGCTGGATTCACAATGTCAAAGCCATCACTGCCGCCATATGCGAGAAGAGCATGTACATTTCTCCTTTCTCTGGAGAAAATAAAGCTCAAAATAAAGCCAGTTTTAGAAAGCACTCGGTAAAGGTAAAATGGGTGGAAGGGTTAAAACTTAGAGTTGTTGTCTTATAGTGAGAAGGTCTCGGGTTGGATTCCAGCACCAACCAGGTTAATCTGATGTTGTGTCTTTGCCTAAGTATGAATGTGATTTGTGGCCATAGAGATTTTGTAGCTCAGATCGGCCGCCAAATTTATATCAGTCTATCACAGGTTTAATGAAGTGAATATTTTCAGGTCTGAACTATTAGCATTTTCTTCTCCTAATGTTAAAAGGTCTCAATCAATCCAATTATTAAGATGGCGGTGCTGGCATTGTTTATATGTATGAATAAGCAGAGACATGTTTTGGCATAGACAAACTATTTTTAAACCTTTTGAGTATGTTGGGTATGAGTCGGTGTAATCATCAATCATCCAGGATTGTTGTCCATTAGGACCGCTTGGTAAAGGGTGTTTACAGTTTCACTTCATACTGCTCTTCTTTGTATCCTGGGGAAAGCAATCGGTGTGTTTATAGATTTTTAAAAAAATGCAAGATGGGTTAGCTGTCCATTTGGGTTCACCGCAAGAAGCAATTACATTTTTGATTAAATTTGTCCAAACTTAGGACTGGACCACGATTTTAGTTCTAAATGTTTTCTACCATATATTTTATTAAAGCTTCACAAACACAAATATATAGATTTTGTCGTCAAAATTCACAGATGGCTAGTGTGTTATTTGCATTGGTATTTCCATTGTGTTATTTGGCCAGCCCCCATGGAGCCTCACGTCAGCACGCCTCTGTCATTGTCACTTCAGCTCCCTCCATATTTCTCCTGCTTATGCACCCGGGACATTTTATTTTATTTTCCTGCCATAGTCCAAGGTCTGGGTGATTGATGGACCCACGTCGGCTTCACTCCACCCATTTATCATGTGCTCTGTTTGGGATAGGTAACACACAGCTAGTGCACACAGCCACAAGCACTTACCGAAGCCTAATCACCACGGAAACAGGGAACATGTCCGGAGCTGGCACACAGAGATAGCGAATAAAATGTTGAAAGTAAAAATTATGGAAAGAATCTGTAACTTTTGATTAATGGTTGGCTTATGTGATCGGAAGTTTATGAATAAAGAGTTGATTTGCCAATAAAAACAAATTTAGTTAAACATCAGAGAAGATTCTCAGAGTCATCGAGGAGATTCAGAACGGTGTGTTTTTGACGCTCGGAGGGGGAGCGGATTTTCTAACCATGATTCATCAAAATAGCGTGAATTAAGCTAATTGATACCACAGGGGTGTTTTTGTTAAGGGGACAATGTTAGAACATGGTTAGAAGCTCAAAAAAGTCAAATTAGCATAATATATTTCCTTTATTATAGGGAAATTAAAAAAAATCTATTTATGCATTGGGTCAACATTTTATTTATTTGAATGTTCACTATTCACAGTTAAACAAATTTGGCATATGCAGCTTCAATTTTTAGTCTGAATAAAGCATTTTGCACCCTGTAATATACACAGACCTACCCGAGTCCAGCTTTTTACTTTTAGCACAAATTTAGTAGCGTCTGAGTATCATTGGTTTTATATTGTAGATTAAACAAATAACTATTGTCCTACATTGTTTTATCATGTTTTTGATACATTTTATGATGTAGACACAACATTTTGCCTTTGCGTGTCATGTTTTTTCAGTCGTTTATCTTCAACTAAAGCTGTAGTTTTTACTTAAATGACTATACAATTATGTACATCGTGGTGAAATGATGGCCTGTGAGGGAGACAAGACCCCAATGAGCCATGTGGACAAGGATGGACAGGAGGAGACCTGGTGGAGTGTGCTTCAACCACAGTTGGTAATACAGTTTTCAAACTGGTCTAGTCACAGTATTTTAGCTGTATGTATTTTTGTGGTATCTGGTTTTGAATAAACTTCTAAGTGATTAAGCTTATATACTTGTAGATACACAATAAACAATAAGATTTTCTTTAAAATCTTTTGGAGAATTCTATGTAATTATCTAACTACTTTTTATATTTTCAGGTTCTTCTGACGAAACGTCTTCTGAGTCTTCTCTAGAAATAGCAGAAGTACATTGTGGGAGCAGAGTTGGAGACAGTTGCTGCTCTATGCTGCTCTAAGTGTCCAAGGGTCACATTCATAAAACTTTGTGAAATTCTTACTATAAATGTACGTACAAACTTCTTCTTCAGCAAGCTTGAGTATGTTTGTGGAAGCTTGAATTGTGTCTATCCGTACACAAAGTTTTATAGATGAAACCCTACTCCCAGTGCTTCTCACATAAAATAGCTGGCTTCTCCTGATCACTTATCTCTGTTACTTATGGGAATGTGACCTAGTGTTAAAACCACTTGCTATTAGCATGTGCAGGGTTGACACAGCAGTTTTGGGCTGAGTGAATGTTGTGACATAGCGTCCAAGAGAAGGTGCCAGGCAACAAACAAGTCAACTCAAATGAGGGATCATGCTCCCTCTTAGTGTGCGAAGTCATTAGAAAGCAATCACTGTTTTTTACAGCCTCAAGGAACATCACTCAAATTATGTGACGGTTAAACATGCAGCTGGGGCGGATCTGGCTGATTTTGTGCTTAAAACTGCTGCAATTTGTCACAATGCTATCTGCGGACAGGATTAGCATTGTCATTGAATTTGCACTGATGTCTTTTACTACCAACATTAAGTATTTTTTATTTGAATACAGTTTTTGATCCAGCTGTGGTGCTGTATGTGTTGTGTTTGTTAAATAGGCTGTTATTGTCATAATGTCCCTGGGCAAGGCACTTTGCCAGCATTGTCTTAGTCATTGTGTGACGATGAGCATTTGATTTGATTGGAAAGTGCAAATCCAAAATATACCGAAATATAATAATAAATATATTGAGATTTTGTACAATAGGAACAGCCTGAGTAGGTAAACAGGTGTTTGGAAGAGGATCCAAAAGAACAATAGGGTAGAAGGACTTGACTTAGCAGGTAAACAGTGGTGTGAAATATCAGAGAACAATAGGGTAGATTAGCCTGAGATTTAGCAGGTACAGCTGTGGGGAAGATGCTACCAGAGAACAGAAGGGTAGAACAATCCAAGACTATGTAGGTCAGGGGTGTCCGCACTTTTTTCACAGATCCCTCATTTTGAAATTTATACAAAGCAGAGGACCACAAACAACCTGACGATGTCAAATGTATTTGAAATTTAGCTTTTAACATAGTTTTGATGAGCCTCCACACCTTTAATAAGACTAGGAAAATTAATATTAGGTTGGTATAACATCAAAATGATTAACATTTTCCAGTAAAACGGTGCTACTTTTTTTGTTTGGACCAACTTAGCAAGAAACCGGAAGGCCAACAAAAATTGGCTTGAGAGCCGCATTTGGAAGGCAAGGCAAGTTTATTTGTAGAGCACAATTCATACACAAGGCAATTCAAAGTGCTTCACACAACAGGAAAATAATACATTAAAATCACAAAGACATGACAGAAATCACAAAACAGTTTAAGACCTAAAAGAAGAGTGCAAAGAAAATCCTCTCAGTCAGATGCGCAGCTAAACAAAACAGTTTTTAGCTTAGATTTGAACATTGTCAGAGTAGAAGCCTGTCTCACATCTTCAGGAAGACTGTTCCAGATTTTAGATGAAACACATATTCCCCATGTTTAGTCCTGACTCTGGCACCAGCAGGAGGCCGGTACCTGAGGTCCTCAGTGTTCGAGATGGTTCAAATGGCGCTAACATTTTTTAGATGTACTTTGGTGCTAGGCCATGGAGAGACTTGTACACAAGCAAAGCTGCTTTAAAGTCTATTCTCTGAGCCACAAGGTGGCAGTGCAGAGACCTAAGCACAGGACTAATGTGGTGGTACTTCCTGGTGCATTCTGGATGTACTGGAACTGTTTTACAACTTGAGCCAGTGAGCAGGCCGTTACAGCCGTCTAATCCACTGGATAAGTCTCTCCAAATCTGGTTTAGACACTATACTTTTGATTTTGGCAATGTTTTTTAGATGGTAAAAAGCTGCTGATGTTTTTGATTTGACGTGGCTGTTAGAAATCTGGGCGTGATAATGGACTCAGACTTGAATTTTAACTTGATTTGTAGGTTTTAGAGTGAGACTCTGGAGGTGACCGCTTATACTTTCTCTTTGTTTCTGTGGCCAAAGACGATGATTTCAGTCTTGTCTGAGTTCAGCTGGAGAAAGTTGTTTTGCATCCACAAACTGATCTGTTGGATGCAGTGACAGAGTGAATCTACTGGTCCATATTCACCTGCCGACAGTGAGACATAGACCTGAGTGTCGTCTGCATAATTGTGATAGGACACATTTTCACTGCGTATCAACTAACCTAACAGCAACAGAGGTTGAACAGAAGTGGTCCCAGGATTGACCCTTGGAGCATCCCACAGGTCAGGGGCATGGGGTCTGAGACACAGTCACCAATTTCAACAAAGAAGAGAGCTAGAGGATAGAATAATCCAAGACTGAATTTTGGGAATATAGCGTCCAAGAGAAGTAGCGAGAATATGAACAAGTCAACGCAAACGAGGGATCATGCTCCCTCTTAGTGTAAGAAGTCATTAGTAAGCAATCACTGTTTTTTTACAGCATGAGAACAATTCTTTTCTTAGTGATATCAGCATTTAGATTATCAGTATCTTTTTTCAATCTTCATTCTAAGGCTTTATGGGCGTATTTCACGTAAAGTATCTCACACACGTTTTGGTCTACTGTGCACAAACAGTTTTGGTTTTGTTGGACATTGATGTAGTGTGGGCTTCTCATCATTACCTCTCCACCCTCTGGCCTCTGCTCTGCTCCAGTCTTTAAAAATAGCAGCTTGTGTTGTAATTGGAAGGATTTTCACCATCGATTTTACTCATGGACTGGCTGGTGTATGTAGGACTAAGGCCTTTGCTGTTTTGTTGTTTTAATTAATACTGATTGTTACCAGTAGAAGTGATAGCAGACCAGTCACTAAACCCTGGCTTAGAAAAGCAAATGAAGCTTTCCATTCCTATATTTTCCTTGATTGAAAATGTGATATGACAAACTAAGTTTTAATATTATTAACAGAAAGCATTCTCTCTTTCATCATTGCACAATTTAATTCTTTGATATTCTAAACTTGCCATTTGTAATTCTTCATTTGTGTGTGTTTTACAAAAATGCGTTGTTCTCCACTTTTTGCCTCAATTTGCTCAATTCTGGTGGTTTCCAAATGCCTTTAAAGAAGGAATACATCCCTAGCATTGAAATACTTACAATTCTTACAATTTAGATCAGATTTCAGTTAATTATTGATATTGATGTACTATGGTAGCTTCCAGTCACCTCCATTCTGGACTGTTGAACATTCTGATGATGTAGTATTTTAAAGGGTCTAATGATTTATAGGTCATGAAGAATGTAAAATGTGTCCATTGTTTGTCAAAGTAGTGGCTCCAAAACAGCATCTAGCATACGGGCCCCACGTAGCTAGAAACGGCCCATCCGCTACAATTTCAATTTGGTATCAGAACAGAGAACAATTTTAAACCAGCAGGATGAATGGCATGAGAAGAAAGCAGGTTTGAATGGTCGCTTCTCTTTTCACGTCCACCGACAAAGTCACCTTCATTAAACCATTGAGGCTTTTGTTGTAAAAATACTCTCCCTCTTTGTATCCTGGCCTCCTTGTGTCTTGAAAGTCGGCGGGGACAGAATAGTGTCAGTTTCTCAAGAGAAAAAGTTAATTAACTGTTAAATCCAATTGATTGTGTGCGCTCCTCACCCAGCCGCCGCCAGTGTGTGCAATAGTCATTAATTAAGCAGGTGTTTTCCCTTATTTCAATTTCAAAGTTAATTTAAATGATCATTATGGTCATTTAATTTGTTTATTACCAAAATGAAGGACAATGCTATTAAATACTTGGGCAGATCCATCAAAGGGGATTTTAAACGTTTCATTTTTGGCTAAAGTCTTTTAAATTTTACTCTTACAGACAAAGCTATTGGCATTACAGCGTTTATGTAACAAATTGCATTTATGGAAGAAGACAGATTACATTTTTGTACAGCTGTATGAAATATTTAAAACATTTTTGCATTGGTATTTCTAAAGTTTCATTTCAACACCAGCATAATCACAGTAAGGGATCATCTCAAAATGGGTTGAAGCTGAAAAGACGTAATATTTTTCGTCGGGGGGGTTGAACCTACATTTCGTCTTTTTGTTGCTTTGAAGCTTCAATACATCATTGTGGCAGTAATTGTTTTGAAATGCTTAACTATCAGCAACGAGCATTAGGCTAACATTAGGCGGCGAGTGCGGGCGCGGAGCACTGCGGGTGCGGGAGGGGGCAAGGGGCGGGAGTCGCCGTCGCCAAAGCGGCTGGTGCAGAAAAGTTGCAAAAGCTTTTTTGCAGCAAGACGCGGCGCAGCAAATGATCAAGAGATTTGGCTCTAGTAACGTGCCTACGCACTGACCAGAAGGAAACAAAATAAACCGCATGAGGTTTCAGCCAATCACAGAAGACGTGAGATTCTCACTGAGATGAAAACGCGTGTTCTGCTTCTGTCTTTCTGACATGTCTAAGGTCTAAACTCAGGCAATTGACAATTACAGGTTTTGACAAGAAACATTAGTTTCTCACTCTCGCCTCTTGAGACCATCTCAATGTGGTCATCTCACAGTTTGGGTTGAATGGGATGTGCCGTAGGGCCCCTAGGGCCCGTGGACCATGTGGATTGAGTAAACATGTAAACATGTGCGACAGGTGACATTATTTGGAGAGTTCATAACTTCTATTGATAAACTTACCAAAGGATGTTCAGGGATGTTCACTAGAGGTGAGCAGGGTCTATCAAGCTACTATCGTTTTATCAACGCGTACAATTTTATGTGAAGCCAGACAAAGTCTTTGGGGGGGAGGGGGTCCAGAGAGAGACGGAAAAAAATAAGTATTTTCAGCTTCATCCCGTTTTGAGATGATCCCTAAGTCTACATAAAGCACTTCCTGGTTTTAAATGTGTGTATACAAATATGAAACCAAGCATTCTCTGATTTCCTTCCAGATCTAGAAAAGTGTTGTTGCTCTCTTTCATTGTGACACTACTCACTATAGAGTTAAACTTAATGTATTTCAGTGGGAATTAAAAAATGGACGTATGTGTTCAGAAGGTTTTTATGAACAAGAATATATGAATAACTTAATTTCAACACAAAAAAAAATACAATTCTATCATTCTAAGATAAGTATTTGTTGAAGAACAATTTGCTTTGTTATTTGTTTTTAGATTCTAGAATGTGATGATGTCATACTTCCAGTTGTGGGCAAGAGCCATATTTCCCTATTGATTAGATTGTACTTTTGCCATGAATGATCTAAAACGTAAATTCACAAATAGTAATATAATTAGTTTAGTGACTAGACTAGACTATATATATATATATATATATATATATATATATATATATATATATATATATATGTGGGGAATATATATATATATATATATATATATATGGGGAATATATATATATATATATATATATATATATATATATATATATATATTATATATAATATATAGGGAATGGGTGGAATCCAAATAAAAAAAAAACATATTAAGTCTGAAATAGGAGTCCCATTTAGTCCAATGTCAGTCAAATTTGTCCAAGAGTGAATTTTCCCCCCCATATTGTGTTGTGTTGATTATGGTGTTGGTACAGATCTTAATCAACAGCGTTTTTTGTGTCATCCATTTTTTTGTGATGGCCTTTCTTCTCAGTTGTATGTTCCAAATATATCCATCCATTGTGTCCATGGCGGGGGTTTTGAGGCCCAATTCCGAAACTAAGTGGGATGATATTGTCAAAAATACAGTGGTCTGCAATGCTTTGTTAATTTTTGTGCAACAGGACCGTTGTAGAACACATGATAACTTCGACATGGTGTTATGAAGAAATGGGCAGAACTCACAATATTTCAACAAAAATCTGTATATTAACACCATTCGCTGTATCACCGCCCCAACAGTATTACATATTATAGGCCTACAAAAGGTTGTGATGTCACCTGAAACCCAGCAATTGACCTTTATATAACCAGGTCAGTCACGGTGAGATTAACAGATTTATAGTACATCTATTTCATTGTCCGTGGTAAACAGAGCACATGGAACGGGGAGAAAACTCCACACTGCTCCACAAAGGAGTCGAACCCGAACCAAAACCCTTGTAGTCTTGATTAGATGAAAAGTAAGACGTTTAGCTTATGCATAATTCTGCTCTTCTATTATTGTCGTGTAGCAGTCTGCATGTCTTCCCCTGCTGTCAGCTCTGTGATACCACTATTTAAAGGTGACTTTGTGATTATACAAAGCCAACAATTAAGTCAACACTTTGCTTTTTAGGATCTTTGTCTTGGTGTGAAATGATTGTATTCTTGCCATGGTATTGTGTTTTAATATTACTGCATCCAAAACGTGTGGTTATATATTCATTCATCCATGCCTGTTTAAGTATTCTCTGGCGTTTCTGGAGTTCCCAAAGCCTCATAATGCTCTGTTCCATGGATCTCTGACCATTCCAAGATGATAACAAGCAATAAACCTCAGCTGTGTTTTGTGATTTGTCTGAAATATTTAATTTCATGTGACCAAGAGTAATGTATTAAAACATATATAAGCATGTATACGCCCTTCGAGTCAACTGCTGTTGTGATTTTGGGCGTTACAAAAATTAATTGAATTGAATGTTTGAGGTTCTAGCTTCAACACACGTCATCATGAAAATCTTAAATTTCTTACCTATTTACATTTTTTAACTGTTTCATGTACTGAAGTGATGCCTCAGATATACTGTATGAAATATTCAACTGCAATATGTGCATACATTTATAATTATGCCATTTTGTATTGCAAATTAGCAGAGATACGTTTTTTTCACATGCCCTACCTGACAACCCGTCTAATATTACCATTACATTCTCATCAAGAAGATTTGTAAACATGTCTAAGGTTGAGTAGAAGCTAGAGCAGTTTTTAACTGTTTCTGTATGTACTGGAACCTCAATAGGTTGCGTTCACATTACATCACAACATGCTACAGCGAATTGTATGATAGAATTTGCATTTTACCTGCATGTTTGGATCTGGTTTATGGTTGATATCTCTGCGATTACTTTCCCTATTCAAATGAAATTGAGCAGCGCTTTTTGATAGAGAAATGTATTCAGAAATGTTTCATTACAGCATCAAAAGCAGTAGCAGTATGCAAACATAAAGGCGTGAATGTTGACAGAACGCAGAGCCAATCTGTGAGGAAATGAAAGTTCAACATGTGGACTTTCTGTTTAGATATTATAGAGTTATATTTACCCCGTTCACAATCTGTAATTAGGATCACATTCAAGAATGCTCTGAACATGACCTATTATTTCACTGCAGAATATCCACGCAGTATGGTGTCCTGGTTTCTCTTTTGTTGATTGTAGTCCTCAACACCAACTTAGTAGAAAAAGCTTCAGTTGTAGTCATCTGGACTCAGTTTGAACTGAGTTCAGATGACTACAACTGAAGCTTTTTCTACTATGGAACACGCCTGGACGAATGAGGGATTACACCGACATACTCAACACCAACTGTTACACAAGGACACTGCCTCCTGAATCAATAATCCAATGGAGACCCCTGATATAGACTGTTAAATGACCTCTCAGGTTTCTCTGTCTCGTCACATAAATGCCACACGGTGACATTTAAGACACGCTCGCTTTATGTGTGGGCAGCTATCAACAAAAAGGAGACCAAATGATATTTTTGTTACGGTTGTTCAAGGTGGACAATACAGTGCTTCTGTTCAGTATAGACGAGATGTTAGATGGGAAAGGTTGTTCACTCACTTTACTAAGATGATAAACGAGTCTAGTGTAGGAATGTCACAATATCAAATGTGTGATTATTGTAAGAAGAATATTTTATGATTATTGTCACATTAACCAAACAGTGAAATCCTTAATTCACGTTCATTTAGTCTATAGATTACCAGCTTTATGAAATTAACCTTTTTTAGTTCATGTGACATAAAAAGACTGATAAAAAGTACATTTAGGTTTCATTTTTGGACTATTGGTTGAATATGTTTTGGTTCTAAATGGTCAACGTTCTTATTTTATAATTATTACAATCTTACAATTATATTGTGACTGAATAATCATGATTTTGAATACCTAGTTTTGCCAGTTTTTGTTATTTATATTTATATAGATACTCAAACAGTAGATGATGCACTTTAAGTGTCTGAAAGACTAAAGTACAAGTGAACATGACAAATGAGATTTATAGTCAGCAATTCATAGCATTCAACAGGTTAAACGCATCCACATCCCAAAAGCAGATGTCCAAACAGATGGAGGATAATTCTAGTTACAGTAAAAGTGAAATAAGACACAACAATAAAATAGTGACTTTCAGACTTAATCACATTCATTTAAAAACAATATGCAAGTCCATAATTCACCGCAAACAACGGATAAATTATGGTTATATTGACAGGTAGTGTTTAAATTTCCCCAAAAACCTACAAATTGATTTTACATCACAGTTTTTAGAATGAAGTGTGTGTGCAGAAAAACTGGAGAATATCTGTGCCATCTGTGTGGTGCTGTCTATGGTGCTGAAAACTGTCACCAGCTTGATGGTCAACTGACGGTCAGAGACATTTTGGGTCTTTTCTGTGTGTGGTCTCCATGTTCTCTTTATGTCTGTGTAGGGTTGCCCTACCTATTATAAATTTAATTCACATATTCTTACATTCATATTTTGCAGTGCCCCAAGCAAACCAGAAAAGGAAGCAAAACAATCATCATTGCCAAATGTGATTTTCTTTTTTTCTTTGAAAAAAAAAAATATTTATATCTGGTAATGTTAGTTACAAATGCCTATAATGGCCACTTATAGAAAGGAAAAAAAATAGGATCGCATTTTTTTAAGCTTAAACACACAAATCTGCCATAAAATGCTAATTTATGAAGTTTTATACATCCACATTTATGAAACTTTAAACATGCAAATTTGCAAGAAAACATTTGCATATCTGCCAGAAAAAACTATGCAAATTTGCTCAAAAATGTCAGATTTGCTAGAAGGTAGTAGCCTAGTAAGGTTGAGTGGAGGACCTTTTAGCTGCCACTTTTCTTTCTGTCTTTAAGTGGCCCTAACACGCCTTGTTATTTAAAAATAATCTGAATTTTGCTGGTTAAATAAAAGCCAAACAATAACAGTCACAATGCAAAGTTACATCCTGAACTTGAGCAGACACAATGACCAGTTTCATTCAGTTTAAGATTGGCAATGGTTGAATCACATCGTATTAACGTACACATGCTATGGAAGTGCACTTACATTGTTGCTACATGTTTGTGGCCAGGGGCTGATTGATTGAGTGAATAAAGAAACAACTCCAATACAACTGTGTTCTCATCACTAGGCGCGCTTTGTGATTGGCTCCACATTACAAATAGTATCACCATCATCATTCAAACAACCCACGCCTTCCAGTAACATGGGCACACCTCACCTGGAGCTTCAAGTCCTTCTAAAGTAAAGGCATGAATCTAATCTTCACAGTTGTACACTCTAGCGCTGCACTCTTCTCTGTCATGACAGCCATTACCTGTGGGAGGTGTGCAGGGCCTAGAGCAGGTGTAATTACCAGGGCAGGCCCTCGGGGGGCGTGTGGGCTGGTCACGCATTAGATACTTTAGAATGTTATGATCCCAACCTACAATCTCAGAGGGTCTGTGGTTCAAAATCGAGAAATTGAGCTGAAGAATTGGTCTTGGATTGGGTTTAAGGTGAATAATTATGTTATTATTATGTATTCTCGCTCGCTCTCGCAGCAGAAAATAACACTGATAATATTCACTCCAAAAATGTGGTGAGTCATACTGTTAATGTCAGCAGGGCCGTAGACCTTTAGTCATTTAGTCGATTTACCAGTTCAATGGTGTGTTGGTTGACCAAATTGTTTTATTGATCGACTAATTTAGGGGATTTAATGGATTTATAATTACAACCGCCTTGTTTGTGCACTTTGGGACCAGAGTCATGGTCAATAATTTCTTTAATTAACTACAGTCCTAGATCTAAGTTGCAATTTAAAGCCCAAAAATATATAAAGCAATCTTGTGGACCCAATCCCTAACAAAAAATAATGTAAGTTTGTGGATCTCTTATTACATTTCTCTCTTAAGACTTTTCGTAGTATGTACTGTATGTTGAGGGAATTTATTTTTGGGGGGAGAGTTGACGTGTTCTTCATCACCCCCTAATGTTAACAAACAAGAGATTTAAGCTCTGTGTAGTTGAAGCAACGGCAGAGAAACAATTTTACCATGTACAGTTTGTACAAAAAAAAAAAAAAAAAATCATGCAAAGAAACACCTTTTATCAGTTGTGCTGTTCATATTTCTGCCCCTCACTGCCACTGGAAATGTTGAAGGGCATTTTTTAAAATAAAACTGTTGTCGTGCATAACTTCTATAATATTACGGGGTTGTTAAGTGATGATGCCCTATTTATTATAATGGAAGTTTGATTTTAAACTGCTCCAGGGATTTGAACAAAGCTGTTTTAACATTTAAAACAGCACGGAAAATTATCAGCTTCTATCAAGTCTTTCACTAAAGATAGTCTTAGACATAAATTGTCAAATTATTTTTCATAATAAAACCTGGGCCTAAAGATACAGTAATATTATTTACTACGAAGCAGTTTCAGTTTCCTAATATGTCTTTCATTCATCAGTAGTCTCAGACAAACTCCCTTTGTGTGTTACTGTTTTTGTCAATGGGATTCTGAAAATTTGGACCTGTGATGTCACACTTAACAATCCCGTACCTCCACATACCTCCATGACATGCCTGACTGCCTGACTGGCTTATAAAGTCTATGATTACATACCGATCTCATTAGGGTCCGCTAATTGATGTTGCACTTATCATGTTTTATCACTTTGAGCCCCTCTGACACCCACCTCCACAAATCACTTGGAGGTCAGTCAAGCATTGCAACATGTATGTAATAGGCTCGTATCAAGTGTTATCGGTGTAAGCTGGTATAAGCATGTACAAAACAGGCAGGACACAAAGTGATACAGCATTCCATTAAAACATTAATTGCGTTAGAATTGAGATTAAGTACCAGCTCGACAGGATTAGGTCACTTCTGTTGTACGCCAAACCAGGCCAGATACATGCTTCTTTTGGCACTATAGGCTAGAATATTTATTAATTGCCTGATACAACTAAATGCCGTACTTTTCGTACTTTAAACAGCTACTTTATCCCACGCTGTGAATCCTGCGGCGGATACACCGGTGCATTTCATTTATAATTTTTTACTGGCCAACGACCGCTGGGGGGCACTCTAGCAGGAAGCTCAAGCGTTTGACACTCTGTAGAAGAAGACGTCAGTATTCTCTATATTGTTGGCACTAGATCATACACTTCTAACTCACGGAAGTCAGAATTTGGAAGTTACAGAATCCTAAAAACACGGCGTGGGGAGCTTGGAATCCTGTGTTCGATTCCCGCTCCGACCCAAAATTTATTGCGGGATTAAACTTTTTTAATTTATAGATTATGTTTTTTACCCCTTCGTCTCCTAACTACTACAAACACTTAGGGTTAGGGGTTAAGGGTTGTTTATTTTATGGAATGCAATGAAAAAAAAGCTTTTTAGAGAGAGAAAATGATTGCCTGAGCTGTATCAGCAGGACCGGTCTCGGTTGCCGCCAAATTGGATTCAGATTCAGTCACTTTCGACCTGATTCTGTGAATTAACTCGTGGAAACTGTTTATTGTCTGTTAGAATTTTTTTGTAATAAATAATTTTGACAATAAAAAATAAAAAACTAGTGTAATTCTGACTTTCGTGAGTTAGGAGTGTACGATCTAGTGCTCTTCTCTATATTACAAGCTTCAAAACACTGTTTGTTTTATTACAATCATACTCATATTCACAGATAAATTAATCTGATGAGGAAGTGAATCTAGTACCGTATATTTTTTTTAAAGTACGGCATATAAAAAGCTGAAATTACCGAATTACATAGATATTAAGTTCTCTTCCATAAAGAGAAACATTATAATAAAAAAAATCTTGAGAAATGTACTCTTACCCCATACTTAAAGCAGAACTAAGTAACATTTTCACCTTATTGAACGTCTTTGTAAATCCCTGCGATGGTTAAATATGTATTTTGTTGTCCATTGTTATCATGCCTTGCAGACATCGACCCGGAGACAACTCTCCTGAGAAACCCTGGCTCTTTTTGTGTTTGGCAATGTGAACTGTTTTTGTATGTGGATTATACTGTCATGATGTCCATTTTCTGACTATGTAATTTCACAAGGGAGCTGCAGGGGGAGCTCTATCACTTATTTCTGCTTTAAGTCTAAGTCAAAGGATTTAAACTATAACAAATTATGTTTTGCCCAGATTTCTATATCTGTTTCAGACTCGATTTTCATGACAAGGCAAAACTCGTATCTATTTCAAAACTCTACAGCTATCAAAATAAAAAGGAGGTTTTTTTTTTTTTTTTAGGTTTTGTTTGAAAAAGTACTTTATTTCAGCTCAAATCTGTGCATTGCTGTACTGGTGTGATGGAGAATATGCAGCTCAAAGGAAAAATATTGAGAGTAATGTCGTACCAGAGGTTCCTGTGCAGGCCTTACTGACAGATGACAAATGGTTGAAGTGGAAAATCCCTAGGTAAAGTACTTGTTTACGACCTGGAAAGAACTAATTAAAACATATAACCTAAACAAATATATTAAAATCTTCAACTGGTTGGCTTATTATCAGAGTTTTACTCCTAACAGCGCAGATCTGAGATTTAAGGTCTGGATAACAAAAGGTATACATATAAATAAAGCTTTGATATGGTAAATAAAAAATCCTTTGACTTGGGGAAACAAGACTTTTGTAGATATTATAAGGAGTTATAACCACAAAATTAAACAAAGCAATGACCACTATAACCCTGTGACAGAAATACATTGCATGTCCAAATGCAACCATGCAGAAAGACAAATCCTGTGGTCATGGAAAATGTATCAGTATGTTTGAGAAGAGTCAAATCATTGGCATCAAGCAGAGAAAACATCAAAGGAGAAGCAGAAACTAATCTACTACAGATCTGAACCCCAGTGGAGAAGGCTTTGTGCAGTGCAATCAATACAAGATCTTGATGAAAAAAATAAAGCAACACTTGATGGAAATAAATATTTTAAAATTGCAGAAGCTTATTGACTTTGGACAATGTGTATTTATATGCCCTAAATGTGCAGTGTATTTACGGCATATAAATCATGACTTTCAAAGGTAATGATAATCTAATCTAATAAATCAAATTTTTATAAAAGTATTTACAATTTGTAAATCCACTCTACTAATTGTATTAATGAGAACAAATGAGGAAATAGAGGGCAGTTTTTTTTGACTGATGAAGAATAGGAAAGTGGAGAACCACAAAATCACATGTTTGGAACGAATTTTGGTGGAAAATTGTGCCCCACACACTCTTCAAATGTATGTCAAACAGGGAAGACTTAAACTGACAAATATGTGAGGAGGCATGAATCGTTTAATCAACGGCTTATCTTTGGTCAGCAGTTGTGTAGCTGAAGAGGAGATGGAGAGGCTGAGGTAGTGAATTCATCTGCTGCTGTGGTTGAGATGAGGAGGAGGTTTGAGGTTAGTATGTGCATGGCAAGTGTATTTTCAGAAGAGACCTTCAACTAGAGGTTTTGTCTGAATTATAGATAAATCAGATTAAAAATGGAGTTGTCCCTGATGCCATACGTTAAATTAAAGAGGGCAGACTGCAAAAACCCACCACTGCTACTACTACTACTACTACTACTACTACTACTGTCCTTCAAAAGCTTCAAGTACAAAGTACAATTGCAGTTTTGCTTTTCATTACTTGAGTAAAAGTACAAATATACCTGGTCAAATATTACTCCAATATAAGTGATTAATTAAGTTAAAGTACAGAAGTATTCACTGTAGAAATTACTTAAGCTTTAAATAACCTTTTTTAATTTCTACAAATCCTTTTTAATTAGTTTAGTAAAAGGATAACATTGCAGCTTCAAAATTGTTCTTGTCAATTGTTCTTGCTCCAGCCTGTAAAACTTGCTAAATATGTTTGGTTAGAATGAGTTCATTGGTAAAAGAAATTAACTTATATCTTCACAAAACCAACATTTACAAAATGTCTACAACTTCACGTGTCTCTCTTATGCCAATTTAATATCTTATAATACAATTAGTACCCTATAATAGATATAATAGTCTAAAATTATGCTCTTGTTTTGACATATGATTAAAAATATAAAGCTGATGTGTGTTGGGCTTTGTGTTTGTCTCGCTCACCAAATGCAGTGATTTGATTGGCTAATTCACATTACATGGCACAAAGAAGGAAGGAGAAGCTGCTGCACTCAAACAGCTGCACAAAACACGCACACATATCCTCTAAATACGCTTAATGTCTTTGGTCTGCCTTGTTGTGGCGATGCAGGCGATAGATTCACCATAGCACTAGATGCTCGCTCGGCATGGGCTAATTAGGAATACACTCAACATGTGCGTAAGCCTGAAGGTGTCATAAGGGCTGAAAGTGTCTCCCATCTGTTCTGAATCAAATATTTATGTCCCAAATCTACCTGCACTAAATCTAATACTACACACTTCCCCTACGCACAGTTGTTTCTCTTCTCCTCTCCATTGTACGCAGGAAGTATACGCTCTTTCAGATGATTCTACTTCAACACAAAGCATTCTACCTTCAGGACATACTGTATGTTTTCTCTACATTTGTTTTACGTCAGAATCCAAAACCCTCGTCCTGTTACTCTGCTCTGAAGCCTTTCGCCTCTTCTCAGAAACCTCAAAGTCTGTTTTCCCCGTCCTCTTCTGACCTTCAGCCATTATCTGTGCTCAAGGCTCAAGTGGAGCTGGAATAATGAGGAGGACACGACAAACGCCGCACCACTAACCCACGCTTCCTACACATTCTTCTACACATGCGCAGCTAGTATTCGGAGCGCACAGAGAACGAAAGACGTAAGCTGATTTGAATGACATGAGGAGGGACAAATCCTTGACATGATCCATAATGTGGAAGTTAAAGCCGCGATTGGCCCTCCGAAAACCCTCCCTCTGACAGAAGTGAGGCTGCCAATCTGCACCTCCGACCAAACCAATAGTCACGTACTTACCAGAGTTATACTAGAGTTATACTACAGTTAAACCCCTGCAAGTACATGTAAACTGGAGGCACTGCTCTGTCTGAAGCTCTGTTACTCAAGTCATGCTTTAATGTGAGTTTTATTTCTATCTATACCTCCTGATTACAGACACTTTAGAACATGTACTAAGATTAAATCTCTATTATTAAAACGCTGGTGTCCACTGAATGTGATGCAACCTGATTCTGCAGTGTTTACACATTCTGGCCCATTGCAGCAGAAAGCCATTACAGCTGATGTGCACTAAATGACTAAAGCTGGATCTTTTCTGTCTGAATAAGGATACAGTGAGCAGGAAACACCTACAAAAAGGCCAGCAGTTCATTTGGTTTATTGTGCAACAGGCAAGTGCACTTTCATTTCTCAAGGGGAGAAATAGTGGAGTATGGAGGGAAGGGTTTTTGGTCCAATTTGCGAGAATAATGTTTTCCTTGATTCCCAGAAATGGTTTACCTTGGTTAATGTAATTGCAACTAAAAGTCTAAGTGAATAATTGTAACTGCAACATTTACATTTGTGGGATTGTTAGAATGAAGTGGGTTTGGAAGAAAAACCCTCAAATTGCAAAAATGCTGAGACCAATAATCACTGTCAAAGGAGAATAACCAATGACAAAGGAGAATAACCACTGTCAAAGGAGAATAACCACTGACAAAGGAGAATAACCATTGTCAAAGGAGAATAACCACTGACAAATAATAATAACCACTGACAAAAGGAGAATAACCACTGACAAAGGAGAATAACCACTGTCAAAGGAGAATAACCACTGTCAAAGGAGAATAACCACTGACAAAGGAGAATAACCACCGTCAAAGGAGAATAACCATTGTCAAAGGAGAATAACCACTGACAAAGGAGAATAACCACTGGTAAAGGAGAATAACCACTGACAAAGGAGAATAACCACCGTCAAAGGAGAATAACCATTGTCAAAGGAGAATAACCACTGACAAAGGAGAATAACCACTGGTAAAGGAGAATAACCACTGACAAAGGAGAATAACCACTGACAAAGGAGAATAACCACTGACAAAGGAGAATAACCACTGACAAAGGAGAATAACCACTGACAAAGGAGAATAACTACTGGTAAAGGAGAATAACCACTGACAAAGGAGAATAACCACTGACAAATGAGAATAACCACTGACAAAGGAGAATAACCACTGACAAAAACAGAATAACCACTGACAAAACAGAATAACCACTGACAAAGAATAATTACCACTGACAAAGGAGAATAACCACTGTCAAAGGAGAATAACCACTGACAAAGGAGAATAACCACTGTCAAAGGAGAATAACCACTGACAAAGGAGAATAACCACTGACAAAGGAGAATAACCATTGTCAAAGGAGAATAACCACTGACAAAGGAGAATAACCACTGACAAAGGAGAATAACCACTGACAAAGGAGAATAACCATTGTCAAAGGAGAATAACCACTGACAAAGGAGAATAACCATTGTCAAAGGATAATAACCACTGACAAAGGAGAATAACCATTGTCAAAGGAGAATAACCACTGACAAAGGAGAATAACCATTGTCAAAGGAGAATAACCACTGACAAAGGAGAATAACCACTGACAAAGGAGAATAACCACTGACAAAGGAGAATAACCATTGTCAAAGGAGAATAACCACTGACAAAGGAGAATAACCACTGACAAAGGAGAATAACCACTGACAAATGAGAATAACCACTGACAAAGGAGAATAACCACTGACAAAGGAGAATAACCACTGACAAAGGAGAATAACCACTGACAAAACAGAATAACCACTGACAAAGGAGAATAACCACTGTCAAAGGAGAATAACCACTGACAAAGGAGAATAACCACTGACAAAGGAGAATAACCACTGACAAAGGAGAATAACCACTGTCAAAGGAGAATAACCACTGACAAAGGAGAATAACCACTGACAAAACAGAATAACCACTGAATAAGGAGAATAACCACTGTCAAAGGAGAATAACCACTGACAAAGGAGAATAACCACTGGTAAAGGAGAATAACCACTGACAAAGGAGAATAACCACTGACAAAGGAGAATAACCACTGTCAAAGGAGAATAACCACTGACAAAGGAGAATAACCACTGACAAAGGAGAATAACCACTGACAAAACAGAATAACCACTGACAAAGAATAATAACCACTGTCAAAGGAGAATAACCACTGACAAAGGAGAATAACCACTGACAAAGGAGAATAACCACTGACAAATGAGAATAACCACTGACAAAGGAGAATAACCACTGACAAAGGAGAATAACCACTGACAAAGGAGAATAACCACTGACAAAACAGAATAACCACTGACAAAGAATAATAACCACTGACAAAGGATAATAACCACTGTCAAATGAGAATAACCACTGACAAAGGAGAATAACCACTGACAAAGGAGAATAACCACTGACAAAGGAGAATAACCACTGACAAAGGAGAATAACCACTGACAAAGGAGAATAACCACTGACAAAGGAGAATAACCACTGACAAAACAGAATAACCACTGTCCAAGGAGAATAACCACTGACAAAGGAGAATAACCACTGGTAAAAGAGAATAACCACTGACAAAGGAGAATAACCACTGACAAAGGAGAATAACCACTGACAAAGGAGAATAACCACTGACAAAGGAGAATAACCACTGACAAAGGAGAATAACCATTGTCAAAGGAGAATAACCACTGACAAATAATAATAACCACTGACAAAAGGAGAATAACCACTGACAAATGAGAATAACCACTGACAAAGGAGAATAACCACTGTCAAAGGAGAATAACCACTGACAAAGGAGAATAACCACCGTCAAAGGAGAATAACCATTGTCAAAGGAGAATAACCACTGACAAAGGAGAATAACCACTGGTAAAGGAGAATAACCACTGACAAAGGAGAATAACCACTGACAAAGGAGAATAACCACTGACAAAGGAGAATAACCACCGTCAAAGGAGAATAACCATTGTCAAAGGAGAATAACCACTGACAAAGGAGAATAACCACTGACAAATGAGAATAACCACTGACAAAGGAGAATAACCACTGACAAAAACAGAATAACCACTGACAAAACAGAATAACCACTGACAAAGAATAATTACCACTGACAAAGGAGAATAACCACTGTCAAAGGAGAATAACCACTGACAAAGGAGAATAACCACTGTCAAAGGAGAATAACCACTGACAAAGGAGAATAACCACTGACAAAGGAGAATAACCATTGTCAAAGGAGAATAACCACTGACAAAGGAGAATAACCACTGACAAAGGAGAATAACCATTGTCAAAGGAGAATAACCACTGACAAAGGAGAATAACCATTGTCAAAGGAGAATAACCACTGACAAAGGAGAATAACCACTGTCAAAGGAGAATAACCACTGACAAAGGAGAATAACCACTGACAAAGGAGAATAACCACTGACAAAACAGAATAACCACTGACAAAGAATAATAACCACTGTCAAAGGATAATAACCACTGACAAAGGAGAATAACCACTGACAAAGGAGGATAACCACTGACAAATGAGAATAACCACTGACAAAGGAGAATAACCACTGACAAAGGAGAATAACCACTGACAAAGGAGAATAACCACTGACAAAACAGAATAACCACTGACAAAGAATAATAACCACTGACAAAGGATAATAACCACTGTCAAATGAGAATAACCACTGACAAAGGAGAATAACCACTGACAAAGGAGAATAACCACTGACAAAGGAGAATAACCACTGACAAAGGAGAATAACCACTGACAAAGGAGAATAACCACTGACAAAGGAGAATAACCACTGACAAAGGAGAATAACCACTGACAAAACAGAATAACCACTGTCCAAGGAGAATAACCACTGACAAAGGAGAATAACCACTGGTAAAAGAGAATAACCACTGACAAAGGAGAATAACCATTGTCAAAGGAGAATAACCACTGACAAAGGAGAATAACCATTGTCAAAGGAGAATAACCACTGACAAAGGAGAATAACCACTGACAAAGGAGAACAACCACTGACAAAGGAGAATAACCACTGACAAAGGAGAATAACCATTGTCAAAGGAGAATAACCACTGACAAATAATAATAACCACTGACAAAGGAGAATAACCACCGTCAAAGGAGAATAACCATTGTCAAAGGAGAATAACCACTGACAAAGGAGAATAACCATTGTCAAAGGAGAATAACCACTGACAAAGGAGAATAACCACTGACAAATGAGAATAACCACTGACAAAGGAGAATAACCACTGACAAAAACAGAATAACCACTGACAAAACAGAATAACCACTGACAAAGAATAATTACCACTGACAAAGGAGAATAACCACTGTCAAAGGAGAATAACCACTGACAAAGGAGAATAACCACTGTCAAAGGAGAATAACCACTGTCAAAGGAGAATAACCACTGTCAAAGGAGAATAACCACTGACAAAGGAGAATAACCACCGTCAAAGGAGAATAACCATTGTCAAAGGAGAATAACCACTGACAAAGGAGAATAACCACTGGTAAAGGAGAATAACCACTGACAAAGGAGAATAACCACTGACAAATAATAATAACCACTGACAAAAGGAGAATAACCACTGACAAAGGAGAATAACCACTGTCAAAGGAGAATAACCACTGTCAAAGGAGAATAACCACTGACAAAGGAGAATAACCACCGTCAAAGGAGAATAACCATTGTCAAAGGAGAATAACCACTGACAAAGGAGAATAACCACTGGTAAAGGAGAATAACCACTGACAAAGGAGAATAACCACCGTCAAAGGAGAATAACCATTGTCAAAGGAGAATAACCACTGACAAAGGAGAATAACCACTGGTAAAGGAGAATAACCACTGACAAAGGAGAATAACCACTGACAAAGGAGAATAACCACTGACAAAGGAGAATAACCACTGACAAAGGAGAATAACCACTGACAAAGGAGAATAACTACTGGTAAAGGAGAATAACCACTGACAAAGGAGAATAACCACTGACAAATGAGAATAACCACTGACAAAGGAGAATAACCACTGACAAAAACAGAATAACCACTGACAAAACAGAATAACCACTGACAAAGAATAATTACCACTGACAAAGGAGAATAACCACTGTCAAAGGAGAATAACCACTGACAAAGGAGAATAACCACTGTCAAAGGAGAATAACCACTGACAAAGGAGACTAACCACTGACAAAGGAGAATAACCATTGTCAAAGGAGAATAACCACTGACAAAGGAGAATAACCACTGACAAAGGAGAATAACCACTGACAAAGGAGAATAACCATTGTCAAAGGAGAATAACCACTGACAAAGGAGAATAACCATTGTCAAAGGATAATAACCACTGACAAAGGAGAATAACCATTGTCAAAGGAGAATAACCACTGACAAAGGAGAATAACCATTGTCAAAGGAGAATAACCACTGACAAAGGAGAATAACCACTGACAAAGGAGAATAACCACTGACAAAGGAGAATAACCATTGTCAAAGGAGAATAACCACTGACAAAGGAGAATAACCACTGACAAAGGAGAATAACCACTGACAAATGAGAATAACCACTGACAAAGGAGAATAACCACTGACAAAGGAGAATAACCACTGACAAAGGAGAATAACCACTGACAAAACAGAATAACCACTGACAAAGGAGAATAACCACTGTCAAAGGAGAATAACCACTGACAAAGGAGAATAACCACTGACAAAGGAGAATAACCACTGACAAAGGAGAATAACCACTGTCAAAGGAGAATAACCACTGACAAAGGAGAATAACCACTGACAAAACAGAATAACCACTGAATAAGGAGAATAACCACTGTCAAAGGAGAATAACCACTGACAAAGGAGAATAACCACTGGTAAAGGAGAATAACCACTGACAAAGGAGAATAACCACTGACAAAGGAGAATAACCACTGTCAAAGGAGAATAACCACTGACAAAGGAGAATAACCACTGACAAAGGAGAATAACCACTGACAAAACAGAATAACCACTGACAAAGAATAATAACCACTGTCAAAGGAGAATAACCACTGACAAAGGAGAATAACCACTGACAAAGGAGAATAACCACTGACAAATGAGAATAACCACTGACAAAGGAGAATAACCACTGACAAAGGAGAATAACCACTGACAAAGGAGAATAACCACTGACAAAACAGAATAACCACTGACAAAGAATAATAACCACTGACAAAGGATAATAACCACTGTCAAATGAGAATAACCACTGACAAAGGAGAATAACCACTGACAAAGGAGAATAACCACTGACAAAGGAGAATAACCACTGACAAAGGAGAATAACCACTGACAAAGGAGAATAACCACTGACAAAACAGAATAACCACTGTCCAAGGAGAATAACCACTGACAAAGGAGAATAACCACTGGTAAAAGAGAATAACCACTGACAAAGGAGAATAACCACTGACAAAGGAGAATAACCACTGACAAAGGAGAATAACCACTGACAAAGGAGAATAACCACTGACAAAGGAGAATAACCATTGTCAAAGGAGAATAACCACTGACAAATAATAATAACCACTGACAAAAGGAGAATAACCACTGACAAATGAGAATAACCACTGACAAAGGAGAATAACCACTGTCAAAGGAGAATAACCACTGACAAAGGAGAATAACCACCGTCAAAGGAGAATAACCATTGTCAAAGGAGAATAACCACTGACAAAGGAGAATAACCACTGGTAAAGGAGAATAACCACTGACAAAGGAGAATAACCACTGACAAAGGAGAATAACCACTGACAAAGGAGAATAACCACCGTCAAAGGAGAATAACCATTGTCAAAGGAGAATAACCACTGACAAAGGAGAATAACCACTGACAAATGAGAATAACCACTGACAAAGGAGAATAACCACTGACAAAAACAGAATAACCACTGACAAAACAGAATAACCACTGACAAAGAATAATTACCACTGACAAAGGAGAATAACCACTGTCAAAGGAGAATAACCACTGACAAAGGAGAATAACCACTGTCAAAGGAGAATAACCACTGACAAAGGAGAATAACCACTGACAAAGGAGAATAACCATTGTCAAAGGAGAATAACCACTGACAAAGGAGAATAACCACTGACAAAGGAGAATAACCATTGTCAAAGGAGAATAACCACTGACAAAGGAGAATAACCATTGTCAAAGGAGAATAACCACTGACAAAGGAGAATAACCACTGTCAAAGGAGAATAACCACTGACAAAGGAGAATAACCACTGACAAAGGAGAATAACCACTGACAAAACAGAATAACCACTGACAAAGAATAATAACCACTGTCAAAGGATAATAACCACTGACAAAGGAGAATAACCACTGACAAAGGAGAATAACCACTGACAAAGGAGAATAACCACTGTCAAAGGAGAATAACCACTGTCAAAGGAGAATAACCACTGACAAAACAGAATAACCACTGAATAAGGAGAATAACCACTGTCAAAGGAGAATAACCACTGACAAAGGAGAATAACCACTGGTAAAGGAGAATAACCACTGACAAAGGAGAATAACCACTGACAAAGGAGAATAACCACTGTCAAAGGAGAATAACCACTGACAAAGGAGAATAACCACTGACAAAGGAGAATAACCACTGACAAAACAGAATAACCACTGACAAAGAATAATAACCACTGTCAAAGGAGAATAACCACTGACAAAGGAGAATAACCACTGACAAAGGAGAATAACCACTGACAAATGAGAATAACCACTGACAAAGGAGAATAACCACTGACAAAGGAGAATAACCACTGACAAAGGAGAATAACCACTGACAAAACAGAATAACCACTGACAAAGAATAATAACCACTGACAAAGGATAATAACCACTGTCAAATGAGAATAACCACTGACAAAGGAGAATAACCACTGACAAAGGAGAATAACCACTGACAAAGGAGAATAACCACTGACAAAGGAGAATAACCACTGACAAAGGAGAATAACCACTGACAAAGGAGAATAACCACTGACAAAACAGAATAACCACTGTCCAAGGAGAATAACCACTGACAAAGGAGAATAACCACTGGTAAAAGAGAATAACCACTGACAAAGGAGAATAACCACTGACAAAGGAGAATAACCACTGACAAAGGAGAATAACCACTGACAAAGGAGAATAACCACTGACAAAGGAGAATAACCATTGTCAAAGGAGAATAACCACTGACAAATAATAATAACCACTGACAAAAGGAGAATAACCACTGACAAATGAGAATAACCACTGACAAAGGAGAATAACCACTGTCAAAGGAGAATAACCACTGACAAAGGAGAATAACCACCGTCAAAGGAGAATAACCATTGTCAAAGGAGAATAACCACTGACAAAGGAGAATAACCACTGGTAAAGGAGAATAACCACTGACAAAGGAGAATAACCACTGACAAAGGAGAATAACCACTGACAAAGGAGAATAACCACCGTCAAAGGAGAATAACCATTGTCAAAGGAGAATAACCACTGACAAAGGAGAATAACCACTGACAAATGAGAATAACCACTGACAAAGGAGAATAACCATTGTCAAAGGAGAATAACCACTGACAAAGGAGAATAACCATTGTCAAAGGAGAATAACCACTGACAAAGGAGAATAACCACTGTCAAAGGAGAATAACCACTGACAAAGGAGAATAACCACTGACAAAGGAGAATAACCACTGACAAAACAGAATAACCACTGACAAAGAATAATAACCACTGTCAAAGGATAATAACCACTGACAAAGGAGAATAACCACTGACAAAGGAGGATAACCACTGACAAATGAGAATAACCACTGACAAAGGAGAATAACCACTGACAAAGGAGAATAACCACTGACAAAGGAGAATAACCACTGACAAAACAGAATAACCACTGACAAAGAATAATAACCACTGACAAAGGATAATAACCACTGTCAAATGAGAATAACCACTGACAAAGGAGAATAACCACTGACAAAGGAGAATAACCACTGACAAAGGAGAATAACCACTGACAAAGGAGAATAACCACTGACAAAGGAGAATAACCACTGACAAAGGAGAATAACCACTGACAAAGGAGAATAACCACTGACAAAACAGAATAACCACTGTCCAAGGAGAATAACCACTGACAAAGGAGAATAACCACTGGTAAAAGAGAATAACCACTGACAAAGGAGAATAACCATTGTCAAAGGAGAATAACCACTGACAAAGGAGAATAACCATTGTCAAAGGAGAATAACCACTGACAAAGGAGAATAACCACTGACAAAGGAGAACAACCACTGACAAAGGAGAATAACCACTGACAAAGGAGAATAACCATTGTCAAAGGAGAATAACCACTGACAAATAATAATAACCACTGACAAAGGAGAATAACCACCGTCAAAGGAGAATAACCATTGTCAAAGGAGAATAACCACTGACAAAGGAGAATAACCATTGTCAAAGGAGAATAACCACTGACAAAGGAGAATAACCACTGACAAATGAGAATAACCACTGACAAAGGAGAATAACCACTGACAAAAACAGAATAACCACTGACAAAACAGAATAACCACTGACAAAGAATAATTACCACTGACAAAGGAGAATAACCACTGTCAAAGGAGAATAACCACTGACAAAGGAGAATAACCACTGTCAAAGGAGAATAACCACTGTCAAAGGAGAATAACCACTGTCAAAGGAGAATAACCACTGACAAAGGAGAATAACCACCGTCAAAGGAGAATAACCATTGTCAAAGGAGAATAACCACTGACAAAGGAGAATAACCACTGGTAAAGGAGAATAACCACTGACAAAGGAGAATAACCACTGACAAATAATAATAACCACTGACAAAAGGAGAATAACCACTGACAAAGGAGAATAACCACTGTCAAAGGAGAATAACCACTGTCAAAGGAGAATAACCACTGACAAAGGAGAATAACCACCGTCAAAGGAGAATAACCATTGTCAAAGGAGAATAACCACTGACAAAGGAGAATAACCACTGGTAAAGGAGAATAACCACTGACAAAGGAGAATAACCACCGTCAAAGGAGAATAACCATTGTCAAAGGAGAATAACCACTGACAAAGGAGAATAACCACTGGTAAAGGAGAATAACCACTGACAAAGGAGAATAACCACTGACAAAGGAGAATAACCACTGACAAAGGAGAATAACCACTGACAAAGGAGAATAACCACTGACAAAGGAGAATAACTACTGGTAAAGGAGAATAACCACTGACAAAGGAGAATAACCACTGACAAATGAGAATAACCACTGACAAAGGAGAATAACCACTGACAAAAACAGAATAACCACTGACAAAACAGAATAACCACTGACAAAGAATAATTACCACTGACAAAGGAGAATAACCACTGTCAAAGGAGAATAACCACTGACAAAGGAGAATAACCACTGTCAAAGGAGAATAACCACTGACAAAGGAGAATAACCACTGACAAAGGAGAATAACCATTGTCAAAGGAGAATAACCACTGACAAAGGAGAATAACCACTGACAAAGGAGAATAACCACTGACAAAGGAGAATAACCATTGTCAAAGGAGAATAACCACTGACAAAGGAGAATAACCATTGTCAAAGGATAATAACCACTGACAAAGGAGAATAACCATTGTCAAAGGAGAATAACCACTGACAAAGGAGAATAACCATTGTCAAAGGAGAATAACCACTGACAAAGGAGAATAACCACTGACAAAGGAGAATAACCATTGTCAAAGGAGAATAACCACTGACAAAGGAGAATAACCACTGACAAAGGAGAATAACCACTGACAAATGAGAATAACCACTGACAAAGGAGAATAACCACTGACAAAGGAGAATAACCACTGACAAAGGAGAATAACCACTGACAAAACAGAATAACCACTGACAAAGGAGAATAACCACTGTCAAAGGAGAATAACCACTGACAAAGGAGAATAACCACTGACAAAGGAGAATAACCACTGACAAAGGAGAATAACCACTGTCAAAGGAGAATAACCACTGACAAAGGAGAATAACCACTGACAAAACAGAATAACCACTGAATAAGGAGAATAACCACTGTCAAAGGAGAATAACCACTGACAAAGGAGAATAACCACTGGTAAAGGAGAATAACCACTGACAAAGGAGAATAACCACTGACAAAGGAGAATAACCACTGTCAAAGGAGAATAACCACTGACAAAGGAGAATAACCACTGACAAAGGAGAATAACCACTGACAAAACAGAATAACCACTGACAAAGAATAATAACCACTGTCAAAGGAGAATAACCACTGACAAAGGAGAATAACCACTGACAAAGGAGAATAACCACTGACAAATGAGAATAACCACTGACAAAGGAGAATAACCACTGGTAAAGGAGAATAACCACTGACAAAGGAGAATAACCACTGACAAAGGAGAATAACCACTGTCAAAGGAGAATAACCACTGACAAAGGAGAATAACCACTGACAAAGGAGAATAACCACTGACAAAACAGAATAACCACTGACAAAGAATAATAACCACTGTCAAAGGAGAATAACCACTGACAAAGGAGAATAACCACTGACAAAGGAGAATAACCACTGACAAATGAGAATAACCACTGACAAAGGAGAATAACCACTGACAAAGGAGAATAACCACTGACAAAGGAGAATAACCACTGACAAAACAGAATAACCACTGACAAAGAATAATAACCACTGACAAAGGATAATAACCACTGTCAAATGAGAATAACCACTGACAAAGGAGAATAACCACTGACAAAGGAGAATAACCACTGACAAAGGAGAATAACCACTGACAAAGGAGAATAACCACTGACAAAGGAGAATAACCACTGACAAAACAGAATAACCACTGTCCAAGGAGAATAACCACTGACAAAGGAGAATAACCACTGGTAAAAGAGAATAACCACTGACAAAGGAGAATAACCACTGACAAAGGAGAATAACCACTGACAAAGGAGAATAACCACTGACAAAGGAGAATAACCACTGACAAAGGAGAATAACCATTGTCAAAGGAGAATAACCACTGACAAATAATAATAACCACTGACAAAAGGAGAATAACCACTGACAAATGAGAATAACCACTGACAAAGGAGAATAACCACTGTCAAAGGAGAATAACCACTGACAAAGGAGAATAACCACCGTCAAAGGAGAATAACCATTGTCAAAGGAGAATAACCACTGACAAAGGAGAATAACCACTGGTAAAGGAGAATAACCACTGACAAAGGAGAATAACCACTGACAAAGGAGAATAACCACTGACAAAGGAGAATAACCACCGTCAAAGGAGAATAACCATTGTCAAAGGAGAATAACCACTGACAAAGGAGAATAACCACTGACAAATGAGAATAACCACTGACAAAGGAGAATAACCACTGACAAAAACAGAATAACCACTGACAAAACAGAATAACCACTGACAAAGAATAATTACCACTGACAAAGGAGAATAACCACTGTCAAAGGAGAATAACCACTGACAAAGGAGAATAACCACTGTCAAAGGAGAATAACCACTGACAAAGGAGAATAACCACTGACAAAGGAGAATAACCATTGTCAAAGGAGAATAACCACTGACAAAGGAGAATAACCACTGACAAAGGAGAATAACCATTGTCAAAGGAGAATAACCACTGACAAAGGAGAATAACCATTGTCAAAGGAGAATAACCACTGACAAAGGAGAATAACCACTGTCAAAGGAGAATAACCACTGACAAAGGAGAATAACCACTGACAAAGGAGAATAACCACTGACAAAACAGAATAACCACTGACAAAGAATAATAACCACTGTCAAAGGATAATAACCACTGACAAAGGAGAATAACCACTGACAAAGGAGGATAACCACTGACAAATGAGAATAACCACTGACAAAGGAGAATAACCACTGACAAAGGAGAATAACCACTGACAAAGGAGAATAACCACTGACAAAACAGAATAACCACTGACAAAGAATAATAACCACTGACAAAGGATAATAACCACTGTCAAATGAGAATAACCACTGACAAAGGAGAATAACCACTGACAAAGGAGAATAACCACTGACAAAGGAGAATAACCACTGACAAAGGAGAATAACCACTGACAAAGGAGAATAACCACTGACAAAGGAGAATAACCACTGACAAAGGAGAATAACCACTGACAAAACAGAATAACCACTGTCCAAGGAGAATAACCACTGACAAAGGAGAATAACCACTGGTAAAAGAGAATAACCACTGACAAAGGAGAATAACCATTGTCAAAGGAGAATAACCACTGACAAAGGAGAATAACCATTGTCAAAGGAGAATAACCACTGACAAAGGAGAATAACCACTGACAAAGGAGAACAACCACTGACAAAGGAGAATAACCACTGACAAAGGAGAATAACCATTGTCAAAGGAGAATAACCACTGACAAATAATAATAACCACTGACAAAGGAGAATAACCACCGTCAAAGGAGAATAACCATTGTCAAAGGAGAATAACCACTGACAAAGGAGAATAACCATTGTCAAAGGAGAATAACCACTGACAAAGGAGAATAACCACTGACAAATGAGAATAACCACTGACAAAGGAGAATAACCACTGACAAAAACAGAATAACCACTGACAAAACAGAATAACCACTGACAAAGAATAATTACCACTGACAAAGGAGAATAACCACTGTCAAAGGAGAATAACCACTGACAAAGGAGAATAACCACTGTCAAAGGAGAATAACCACTGACAAAGGAGAATAACCACTGACAAAGGAGAATAACCATTGTCAAAGGAGAATAACCACTGACAAAGGAGAATAACCACTGACAAAGGAGAATAACCACTGACAAAGGAGAATAACCACTGACAAAACAGAATAACCACTGACAAAGAATAATAACCACTGTCAAAGGATAATAACCACTGACAAAGGAGAATAACCACTGACAAAGGAGGATAACCACTGACAAATGAGAATAACCACTGACAAAGGAGAATAACCACTGACAAAGGAGAATAACCACTGACAAAGGAGAATAACCACTGACAAAACAGAATAACCACTGACAAAGGATAATAACCACTGTCAAATGAGAATAACCACTGACAAAGGAGAATAACCACTGACAAAGGAGAATAACCACTGACAAAGGAGAATAACCACTGACAAAGGAGAATAACCACTGACAAAGGAGAATAACCACTGACAAAGGAGAATAACCACTGACAAAACAGAATAACCACTGTCCAAGGAGAATAACCACTGACAAAGGAGAATAACCACTGGTAAAAGAGAATAACCACTGACAAAGGAGAATAACCATTGTCAAAGGAGAATAACCACTGACAAAGGAGAATAACCATTGTCAAAGGAGAATAACCACTGACAAAGGAGAATAACCACTGACAAAGGAGAACAACCACTGACAAAGGAGAATAACCACTGACAAAGGAGAATAACCATTGTCAAAGGAGAATAACCACTGACAAATAATAATAACCACTGACAAAAGGAGAATAACCACTGACAAATGAGAATAACCACTGACAAAGGAGAATAACCACTGTCAAAGGAGAATAACCACTGACAAAGGAGAATAACCACCGTCAAAGGAGAATAACCATTGTCAAAGGAGAATAACCACTGACAAAGGAGAATAACCACTGGTAAAGGAGAATAACCACTGACAAAGGAGAATAACCACTGGCAAAGGAGAATAACCACTGACAAAGGAGAATAACCACCGTCAAAGGAGAATAACCATTGTCAAAGGAGAATAACCACTGACAAAGGAGAATAACCACTGACAAATGAGAATAACCACTGACAAAGGAGAATAACCACTGACAAAGGAGAATAACCACTGACAAAAACATAATAACCACTGACAAAACAGAATAACCACTGACAAAGAATAATTACCACTGACAAAGGAGAATAACCACTGTCAAAGGAGAATAACCACTGACAAAGGAGAATAACCACTGTCAAAGGAGAATAACCACTGACAAAGGAGAATAACCATTGTCAAAGGAGAATAACCACTGACAAAGGAGAATAACCACTGACAAAGGAGAATAACCATTGTCAAAGGAGAATAACCACTGACAAAGGAGAATAACCATTGTCAAAGGAGAATAACCACTGACAAAGGAGAATAACCACTGTCAAAGGAGAATAACCACTGACAAAGGAGAATAACCACTGACAAAGGAGAATAACCACTGACAAAACAGAATAACCACTGACAAAGAATAATAACCACTGTCAAAGGATAATAACCACTGACAAAGGAGAATAACCACTGACAAAGGAGGATAACCACTGACAAATGAGAATAACCACTGACAAAGGAGAATAACCACTGACAAAGGAGAATAACCACTGACAAAGGAGAATAACCACTGACAAAACAGAATAACCACTGACAAAGAATAATAACCACTGACAAAGGATAATAACCACTGTCAAATGAGAATAACCACTGACAAAGGAGAATAACCACTGACAAAGGAGAATAACCACTGACAAAGGAGAATAACCACTGACAAAGGAGAATAACCACTGACAAAGGAGAATAACCACTGACAAAGGAGAATAACCACTGACAAAGGAGAATAACCACTGACAAAACAGAATAACCACTGTCCAAGGAGAATAACCACTGACAAAGGAGAATAACCACTGGTAAAAGAGAATAACCACTGACAAAGGAGAATAACCATTGTCAAAGGAGAATAACCACTGACAAAGGAGAATAACCATTGTCAAAGGAGAATAACCACTGACAAAGGAGAATAACCACTGACAAAGGAGAACAACCACTGACAAAGGAGAATAACCACTGACAAAGGAGAATAACCATTGTCAAAGGAGAATAACCACTGACAAATAATAATAACCACTGACAAAGGAGAATAACCACCGTCAAAGGAGAATAACCATTGTCAAAGGAGAATAACCACTGACAAAGGAGAATAACCATTGTCAAAGGAGAATAACCACTGACAAAGGAGAATAACCACTGACAAATGAGAATAACCACTGACAAAGGAGAATAACCACTGACAAAAACAGAATAACCACTGACAAAACAGAATAACCACTGACAAAGAATAATTACCACTGACAAAGGAGAATAACCACTGTCAAAGGAGAATAACCACTGACAAAGGAGAATAACCACTGTCAAAGGAGAATAACCACTGACAAAGGAGAATAACCACTGACAAAGGAGAATAACCATTGTCAAAGGAGAATAACCACTGACAAAGGAGAATAACCACTGACAAAGGAGAATAACCACTGACAAAGGAGAATAACCACTGACAAAACAGAATAACCACTGACAAAGAATAATAACCACTGTCAAAGGATAATAACCACTGACAAAGGAGAATAACCACTGACAAAGGAGGATAACCACTGACAAATGAGAATAACCACTGACAAAGGAGAATAACCACTGACAAAGGAGAATAACCACTGACAAAGGAGAATAACCACTGACAAAACAGAATAACCACTGACAAAGGATAATAACCACTGTCAAATGAGAATAACCACTGACAAAGGAGAATAACCACTGACAAAGGAGAATAACCACTGACAAAGGAGAATAACCACTGACAAAGGAGAATAACCACTGACAAAGGAGAATAACCACTGACAAAGGAGAATAACCACTGACAAAACAGAATAACCACTGTCCAAGGAGAATAACCACTGACAAAGGAGAATAACCACTGGTAAAAGAGAATAACCACTGACAAAGGAGAATAACCATTGTCAAAGGAGAATAACCACTGACAAAGGAGAATAACCATTGTCAAAGGAGAATAACCACTGACAAAGGAGAATAACCACTGACAAAGGAGAACAACCACTGACAAAGGAGAATAACCACTGACAAAGGAGAATAACCATTGTCAAAGGAGAATAACCACTGACAAATAATAATAACCACTGACAAAAGGAGAATAACCACTGACAAATGAGAATAACCACTGACAAAGGAGAATAACCACTGTCAAAGGAGAATAACCACTGACAAAGGAGAATAACCACCGTCAAAGGAGAATAACCATTGTCAAAGGAGAATAACCACTGACAAAGGAGAATAACCACTGGTAAAGGAGAATAACCACTGACAAAGGAGAATAACCACTGACAAAGGAGAATAACCACTGACAAAGGAGAATAACCACCGTCAAAGGAGAATAACCATTGTCAAAGGAGAATAACCACTGACAAAGGAGAATAACCACTGACAAATGAGAATAACCACTGACAAAGGAGAATAACCACTGACAAAGGAGAATAACCACTGACAAAAACATAATAACCACTGACAAAACAGAATAACCACTGACAAAGAATAATTACCACTGACAAAGGAGAATAACCACTGTCAAAGGAGAATAACCACTGACAAAGGAGAATAACCACTGTCAAAGGAGAATAACCACTGACAAAGGAGAATAACCACTGACAAAGGAGAATAACCATTGTCAAAGGAGAATAACCACTGACAAAGGAGAATAACCACTGACAAAGGAGAATAACCATTGTCAAAGGAGAATAACCACTGACAAAGGAGAATAACCATTGTCAAAGGAGAATAACCACTGACAAAGGAGAATAACCACTGTCAAAGGAGAATAACCACTGACAAAGGAGAATAACCACTGACAAAGGAGAATAACCACTGACAAAACAGAATAACCACTGACAAAGAATAATAACCACTGTCAAAGGATAATAACCACTGACAAAGGAGAATAACCACTGACAAAGGAGGATAACCACTGACAAATGAGAATAACCACTGACAAAGGAGAATAACCACTGACAAAGGAGAATAACCACTGACAAAGGAGAATAACCACTGACAAAACAGAATAACCACTGACAAAGAATAATAACCACTGACAAAGGATAATAACCACTGTCAAATGAGAATAACCACTGACAAAGGAGAATAACCACTGACAAAGGAGAATAACCACTGACAAAGGAGAATAACCACTGACAAAGGAGAATAACCACTGACAAAGGAGAATAACCACTGACAAAACAGAATAACCACTGTCCAAGGAGAATAACCACTGACAAAGGAGAATAACCACTGGTAAAAGAGAATAACCACTGACAAAGGAGAATAACCATTGTCAAAGGAGAATAACCACTGACAAAGGAGAATAACCATTGTCAAAGGAGAATAACCACTGACAAAGGAGAATAACCACTGACAAAGGAGAACAACCACTGACAAAGGAGAATAACCACTGACAAAGGAGAATAACCATTGTCAAAGGAGAATAACCACTGACAAATAATAATAACCACTGACAAAAGGAGAATAACCACTGACAAATGAGAATAACCACTGACAAAGGAGAATAACCACTGACAAAGGAGAATAACCACCGTCAAAGGAGAATAACCATTGTCAAAGGAGAATAACCACTGACAAAGGAGAATAACCACTGGTAAAGGAGAATAACCACTGACAAAGGAGAATAACCACTGACAAAGGAGAATAACCACCGTCAAAGGAGAATAACCATTGTCAAAGGAGAATAACCACTGACAAAGGAGAATAACCACTGACAAATGAGAATAACCACTGACAAAGGAGAATAACCACTGACAAAAACAGAATAACCACTGACAAAACAGAATAACCACTGACAAAGAATAATTACCACTGACAAAGGAGAATAACCACTGTCAAAGGAGAATAACCACTGACAAAGGAGAATAACCACTGTCAAAGGAGAATAACCACTGACAAAGGAGAATAACCACTGACAAAGGAGAATAACCATTGTCAAAGGAGAATAACCACTGACAAAGGAGAATAACCACTGACAAAGGAGAATAACCACTGACAAAGGAGAATAACCACTGACAAAGGAGAATAACCACTGACAAAGGAGAATAACCATTGTCAAAGGAGAATAACCACTGACAAAGGAGAATAACCATTGTCAAAGGAGAATAACCACTGACAAAGGAGAATAACCACTGGTAAAGGAGAATAACCACTGACAAAGGAGAATAACCATTGTCAAAGGAGAATAACCACTGACAAAGGAGAATAACCACTGACAAAGGAGAATAACCACTGACAAAACAGAATAACCACTGTCCAAGGAGAATAACCACTGACAAAGGAGAATAACCACTGGTAAAAGAGAATAACCACTGACAAAGGAGAATAACCATTGTCAAAGGAGAATAACCACTGACAAAGGAGAATAACCATTGTCAAAGGAGAATAACCACTGACAAAGGAGAATAACCACTGACAAAGGAGAACAACCACTGACAAAGGAGAATAACCACTGACAAAGGAGAATAACCATTGTCAAAGGAGAATAACCACTGACAAATAATAATAACCACTGACAAAAGGAGAATAACCACTGACAAATGAGAATAACCACTGACAAAGGAGAATAACCACTGTCAAAGGAGAATAACCACTGACAAAGGAGAATAACCACCGTCAAAGGAGAATAACCATTGTCAAAGGAGAATAACCACTGACAAAGGAGAATAACCACTGGTAAAGGAGAATAACCACTGACAAAGGAGAATAACCACTGACAAAGGAGAATAACCACTGACAAAGGAGAATAACCACCGTCAAAGGAGAATAACCATTGTCAAAGGAGAATAACCACTGACAAAGGAGAATAACCACTGACAAATGAGAATAACCACTGACAAAGGAGAATAACCACTGACAAAGGAGAATAACCACTGACAAAAACATAATAACCACTGACAAAACAGAATAACCACTGACAAAGAATAATTACCACTGACAAAGGAGAATAACCACTGTCAAAGGAGAATAACCACTGACAAAGGAGAATAACCACTGTCAAAGGAGAATAACCACTGACAAAGGAGAATAACCACTGACAAAGGAGAATAACCATTGTCAAAGGAGAATAACCACTGACAAAGGAGAATAACCACTGACAAAGGAGAATAACCATTGTCAAAGGAGAATAACCACTGACAAAGGAGAATAACCATTGTCAAAGGAGAATAACCACTGACAAAGGAGAATAACCACTGTCAAAGGAGAATAACCACTGACAAAGGAGAATAACCACTGACAAAGGAGAATAACCACTGACAAAACAGAATAACCACTGACAAAGAATAATAACCACTGTCAAAGGATAATAACCACTGACAAAGGAGAATAACCACTGACAAAGGAGGATAACCACTGACAAATGAGAATAACCACTGACAAAGGAGAATAACCACTGACAAAGGAGAATAACCACTGACAAAGGAGAATAACCACTGACAAAACAGAATAACCACTGACAAATAATAATAACCACTGACAAAGGATAATAACCACTGTCAAATGAGAATAACCACTGACAAAGGAGAATAACCACTGACAAAGGAGAATAACCACTGACAAAGGAGAATAACCACTGACAAAGGAGAATAACCACTGACAAAGGAGAATAACCACTGACAAAACAGAATAACCACTGTCCAAGGAGAATAACCACTGACAAAGGAGAATAACCACTGGTAAAAGAGAATAACCACTGACAAAGGAGGATAACCATTGTCAAAGGAGAATAACCACTGACAAAGGAGAATAACCATTGTCAAAGGAGAATAACCACTGACAAAGGAGAATAACCACTGACAAAGGAGAATAACCACTGACAAAGGAGAATAACCACTGTCAAAGGAGAATAACCACTGACAAAGGAGAATAACCACTGACAAAGGAGAATAACCACTGACAAAACAGAATAACCACTGACAAAGAATAATAACCACTGTCAAAGGATAATAACCACTGACAAAGGAGAATAACCACTGACAAAGGAGGATAACCACTGACAAATGAGAATAACCACTGACAAAGGAGAATAACCACTGACAAAGGAGAATAACCACTGACAAAGGAGAATAACCACTGACAAAACAGAATAACCACTGACAAATAATAATAACCACTGACAAAGGATAATAACCACTGTCAAATGAGAATAACCACTGACAAAGGAGAATAACCACTGACAAAGGAGAATAACCACTGACAAAGGAGAATAACCACTGACAAAACAGAATAACCACTGACAAAGGAGAATAACCACTGACAAAACAGAATAACCACTGTCCAAGGAGAATAACCACTGACAAAGGAGAATAACCACTGGTAAAAGAGAATAACCACTGACAAAGGAGAATAACCATTGTCAAAGGAGAATAACCACTGACAAAGGAGAATAACCATTGTCAAAGGAGAATAACCACTGACAAAGGAGAATAACCACTGACAAAGGAGAACAACCACTGACAAAGGAGAATAACCACTGACAAAGGAGAATAACCATTGTCAAAGGAGAATAACCACTGACAAATAATAATAACCACTGACAAAAGGAGAATAACCACTGACAAATGAGAATAACCACTGACAAAGGAGAATAACCACTGACAAAGGAGAATAACCACCGTCAAAGGAGAATAACCATTGTCAAAGGAGAATAACCACTGACAAAGGAGAATAACCACTGACAAATGAGAATAACCACTGACAAAGGAGAATAACCACTGACAAAAACAGAATAACCACTGACAAAACAGAATAACCACTGACAAAGAATAATTACCACTGACAAAGGAGAATAACCACTGTCAAAGGAGAATAACCACTGACAAAGGAGAATAACCACTGTCAAAGGAGAATAACCACTGACAAAGGAGAATAACCACTGACAAAGGAGAATAACCATTGTCAAAGGAGAATAACCACTGACAAAGGAGAATAACCACTGACAAAGGAGAATAACCACTGACAAAGGAGAATAACCACTGACAAAGGAGAATAACCACTGACAAATGAGAATAACCACTGACAAAGGAGAATAACCACTGACAAAGGAGAATAACCACTGACAAAAACATAATAACCACTGACAAAACAGAATAACCACTGACAAAGAATAATTACCACTGACAAAGGAGAATAACCACTGTCAAAGGAGAATAACCACTGACAAAGGAGAATAACCACTGACAAAGGAGAATAACCACTGACAAAGGAGAATAACCACTGACAAAGGAGAATAACCACTGACAAAGGAGAATAACCATTGTCAAAGGAGAATAACCACTGACAAAGGAGAATAACCACTGTCAAAGGAGAATAACCACTGACAAAGGAGAATAACCACTGACAAAGGAGAATAACCATTGTCAAAGGAGAATAACCACTGACAAAGGAGAATAACCACTGACAAAGGAGAATAACCACTGACAAAGGAGAATAACCACTGACAAAGGAGAATAACCACTGACAAATGAGAATAACCACTGACAAAGGAGAATAACCACTGACAAAGGAGAATAACCACTGACAAAAACATAATAACCACTGACAAAACAGAATAACCACTGACAAAGAATAATTACCACTGACAAAGGAGAATAACCACTGTCAAAGGAGAATAACCACTGACAAAGGAGAATAACCACTGTCAAAGGAGAATAACCACTGACAAAGGAGAATAACCACTGACAAAGGAGAATAACCATTGTCAAAGGAGAATAACCACTGACAAAGGAGAATAACCACTGACAAAGGAGAATAACCATTGTCAAAGGAGAATAACCACTGACAAAGGAGAATAACCATTGTCAAAGGAGAATAACCACTGACAAAGGAGAATAACCACTGTCAAAGGAGAATAACCACTGACAAAGGAGAATAACCACTGACAAAGGAGAATAACCACTGACAAAATAGAATAACCACTGACAAAGAATAATAACCACTGTCAAAGGATAATAACCACTGACAAAGGAGAATAACCACTGACAAAGGAGGATAACCACTGACAAATGAGAATAACCACTGACAAAGGAGAATAACCACTGACAAAGGAGAATAACCACTGACAAAGGAGAATAACCACTGACAAAACAGAATAACCACTGACAAAGAATAATAACCACTGACAAAGGATAATAACCACTGTCAAATGAGAATAACCACTGACAAAGGAGAATAACCACTGACAAAGGAGAATAACCACTGACAAAGGAGAATAACCACTGACAAAGGAGAATAACCACTGACAAAGGAGAATAACCACTGACAAAACAGAATAACCACTGTCCAAGGAGAATAACCACTGACAAAGGAGAATAACCACTGGTAAAAGAGAATAACCACTGACAAAGGAGAATAACCATTGTCAAAGGAGAATAACCACTGACAAAGGAGAATAACCATTGTCAAAGGAGAATAACCACTGACAAAGGAGAATAACCACTGACAAAGGAGAACAACCACTGACAAAGGAGAATAACCACTGACAAAGGAGAATAACCATTGTCAAAGGAGAATAACCACTGACAAATAATAATAACCACTGACAAAAGGAGAATAACCACTGACAAATGAGAATAACCACTGACAAAGGAGAATAACCACTGACAAAGGAGAATAACCACCGTCAAAGGAGAATAACCATTGTCAAAGGAGAATAACCACTGACAAAGGAGAATAACCACTGGTAAAGGAGAATAACCACTGACAAAGGAGAATAACCACTGACAAAGGAGAATAACCACCGTCAAAGGAGAATAACCATTGTCAAAGGAGAATAACCACTGACAAAGGAGAATAACCACTGACAAATGAGAATAACCACTGACAAAGGAGAATAACCACTGACAAAAACAGAATAACCACTGACAAAACAGAATAACCACTGACAAAGAATAATTACCACTGACAAAGGAGAATAACCACTGTCAAAGGAGAATAACCACTGACAAAGGAGAATAACCACTGTCAAAGGAGAATAACCACTGAAAAAGGAGAATAACCACTGACAAAGGAGAATAACCATTGTCAAAGGAGAATAACCACTGACAAAGGAGAATAACCACTGACAAAGGAGAATAACCACTGACAAAGGAGAATAACCACTGACAAAGGAGAATAACCACTGACAAAGGAGAATAACCATTGTCAAAGGAGAATAACCACTGACAAAGGAGAATAACCATTGTCAAAGGAGAATAACCACTGACAAAGGAGAATAACCACTGGTAAAGGAGAATAACCACTGACAAAGGAGAATAACCATTGTCAAAGGAGAATAACCACTGACAAAGGAGAATAACCACTGACAAAGGAGAATAACCACTGACAAAACAGAATAACCACTGTCCAAGGAGAATAACCACTGACAAAGGAGAATAACCACTGGTAAAAGAGAATAACCACTGACAAAGGAGAATAACCATTGTCAAAGGAGAATAACCACTGACAAAGGAGAATAACCATTGTCAAAGGAGAATAACCACTGACAAAGGAGAATAACCACTGACAAAGGAGAACAACCACTGACAAAGGAGAATAACCACTGACAAAGGAGAATAACCATTGTCAAAGGAGAATAACCACTGACAAATAATAATAACCACTGACAAAAGGAGAATAACCACTGACAAATGAGAATAACCACTGACAAAGGAGAATAACCACTGTCAAAGGAGAATAACCACTGACAAAGGAGAATAACCACCGTCAAAGGAGAATAACCATTGTCAAAGGAGAATAACCACTGACAAAGGAGAATAACCACTGGTAAAGGAGAATAACCACTGACAAAGGAGAATAACCACTGACAAAGGAGAATAACCACTGACAAAGGAGAATAACCACCGTCAAAGGAGAATAACCATTGTCAAAGGAGAATAACCACTGACAAAGGAGAATAACCACTGACAAATGAGAATAACCACTGACAAAGGAGAATAACCACTGACAAAGGAGAATAACCACTGACAAAAACATAATAACCACTGACAAAACAGAATAACCACTGACAAAGAATAATTACCACTGACAAAGGAGAATAACCACTGTCAAAGGAGAATAACCACTGACAAAGGAGAATAACCACTGTCAAAGGAGAATAACCACTGACAAAGGAGAATAACCACTGACAAAGGAGAATAACCATTGTCAAAGGAGAATAACCACTGACAAAGGAGAATAACCACTGACAAAGGAGAATAACCATTGTCAAAGGAGAATAACCACTGACAAAGGAGAATAACCATTGTCAAAGGAGAATAACCACTGACAAAGGAGAATAACCACTGTCAAAGGAGAATAACCACTGACAAAGGAGAATAACCACTGACAAAGGAGAATAACCACTGACAAAACAGAATAACCACTGACAAAGAATAATAACCACTGTCAAAGGATAATAACCACTGACAAAGGAGAATAACCACTGACAAAGGAGGATAACCACTGACAAATGAGAATAACCACTGACAAAGGAGAATAACCACTGACAAAGGAGAATAACCACTGACAAAGGAGAATAACCACTGACAAAACAGAATAACCACTGACAAATAATAATAACCACTGACAAAGGATAATAACCACTGTCAAATGAGAATAACCACTGACAAAGGAGAATAACCACTGACAAAGGAGAATAACCACTGACAAAGGAGAATAACCACTGACAAAGGAGAATAACCACTGACAAAGGAGAATAACCACTGACAAAACAGAATAACCACTGTCCAAGGAGAATAACCACTGACAAAGGAGAATAACCACTGGTAAAAGAGAATAACCACTGACAAAGGAGAATAACCATTGTCAAAGGAGAATAACCACTGACAAAGGAGAATAACCATTGTCAAAGGAGAATAACCACTGACAAAGGAGAATAACCACTGACAAAGGAGAACAACCACTGACAAAGGAGAATAACCACTGACAAAGGAGAATAACCATTGTCAAAGGAGAATAACCACTGACAAATAATAATAACCACTGACAAAAGGAGAATAACCACTGACAAATGAGAATAACCACTGACAAAGGAGAATAACCACTGACAAAGGAGAATAACCACCGTCAAAGGAGAATAACCATTGTCAAAGGAGAATAACCACTGACAAAGGAGAATAACCACTGGTAAAGGAGAATAACCACTGACAAAGGAGAATAACCACTGACAAAGGAGAATAACCACCGTCAAAGGAGAATAACCATTGTCAAAGGAGAATAACCACTGACAAAGGAGAATAACCACTGACAAATGAGAATAACCACTGACAAAGGAGAATAACCACTGACAAAAACAGAATAACCACTGACAAAACAGAATAACCACTGACAAAGAATAATTACCACTGACAAAGGAGAATAACCACTGTCAAAGGAGAATAACCACTGACAAAGGAGAATAACCACTGTCAAAGGAGAATAACCACTGACAAAGGAGAATAACCACTGACAAAGGAGAATAACCATTGTCAAAGGAGAATAACCACTGACAAAGGAGAATAACCACTGACAAAGGAGAATAACCACTGACAAAGGAGAATAACCACTGACAAAGGAGAATAACCACTGACAAAGGAGAATAACCATTGTCAAAGGAGAATAACCACTGACAAAGGAGAATAACCATTGTCAAAGGAGAATAACCACTGACAAAGGAGAATAACCACTGGTAAAGGAGAATAACCACTGACAAAGGAGAATAACCATTGTCAAAGGAGAATAACCACTGACAAAGGAGAATAACCACTGACAAAGGAGAATAACCATTGTCAAAGGAGAATAACCACTGACAAAGGAGAATAACCACTGACAAAGGAGAATAACCACTGACAAAGGAGAATAACCATTGTCAAAGGAGAATAACCACTGACAAAGGAGAATAACCATTGTCAAAGGAGAATAACCACTGACAAAGGAGAATAACCACTGACAAAGGAGAATAACCACTGGTAAAGGAGAATAACCACTGACAAAGGAGAATAACCACTGACAAAGGAGAATAACCACTGTCAAAGGAGAATAACCACTGACAAAGGAGAATAACCACTGACAAAACAGAATAACCACTGACAAAGAATAATAACCACTGTCAAAGGAGAATAACCACTGACAAAGGAGAATAACCACTGACAAAGGAGAATAACCACTGACAAATGAGAATAACCACTGACAAAGGAGAATAACCACTGACAAAGGAGAATAACCACTGACAAAGGAGAATAACCACTGACAAAACAGAATAACCACTGACAAAGGAGAATAACCACTGTCAAAGGAGAATAACCACTGACAAAGGAGAATAACCACTGGTAAAGGAGAATAACCACTGACAAAGGAGAATAACCACTGACAAAGGAGAATAACCACTGACAAAGGAGAATAACCATTGTCAAAGGAGAATAACCATTGTCAAAGGAGAATAACCACTGACAAAGGAGAATAACCACTGACAAAACAGAATAACCACTGACAAAGGAGAATAACCACTGACAAACGAGAATAACCATTGTCAAAGGAGAATAACCACTGACAAAGGATAATAACCACTGTCAAAGGAGAATAACCACTGACAAAGGAGAATAACCACTGACAAAGGAGAATAACCACTGACAAATGAGAATAACCACTGACAAAGGAGAATAACCACTGACAAAACAGAATAACCACTGACAAAGGAGAATAACCACTGACAAAGGAGAATAACCACTGACAAATGAGAATAACCACTGACAAATGAGAATAACCACTGACAAAGGAGAATAACCACTGACAAAACAGAATGACCACTGACAAAGGAGAATAACCACTGTCCAAGGAGAATTACCACTGACAAAGGAGAATAACCACTGGTAAAAGAGAATAACCACTGACAAAGGAGAATAACCATTGTCAAAGGAGAATAACCACTGACAAAGGAGAATAACCATTGTCAAAGGAGAATAACCACTGACAAAGGAGAATAACCACTGACAAAGGAGAATAACCACTGACAAAGGAGAATAACCACTGACAAAGGAGAATAACCATTGTCAAAGGAGAATAACCACTGACAAATAATAATAACCACTGACAAAAGGAGAATAACCACTGACAAATGAGAATAACCACTGACAAAGGAGAATAACCACCGTCAAAGGAGAATAACCATTGTCAAAGGAGAATAACCACTGACAAAGGAGAATAACCACTGGTAAAGGAGAATAACCACTGACAAAGGAGAATAACCACTGACAAAGGAGAATAACCACTGTCAAAGGAGAATAACCACTGACAAAGGAGAATAACCACTGACAAAACAGAATAACCACTGACAAAGGAGAATAACCACTGACAAAGGAGAATAACCACTGACAAATGAGAATAACCACTGACAAAGGAGAATAACCACTGACAAAACAGAATGACCACTGACAAAGGAGAATAACCACTGTCCAAGGAGAATTACCACTGACAAAGGAGAATAACCACTGACAAAGGAGAATAACCACTGGTAAAAGAGAATAACCACTGACAAAGGAGAATAACCATTGTCAAAGGAGAATAACCACTGACAAAGGAGAATAACCATTGACAAAGGAGAATAACCATTGTCAAAGGGGAATAACCACTGACAAAGGAGAATAACCACTGACAAAGGAGAATAACCACTGACAAAGGAGAATAACCACTGACAAAGGAGAATAACCATTGTCAAAGGAGAATAACCACTGACAAATAATAATAACCACTGACAAAAGGAGAATAACCACTGACAAATGAGAATAACCACTGACAAAGGAGAATAACCACTGGTAAAGGAGAATAACCACTGACAAAGGAGAATAACCACTGACAAAGGAGAATAACCACCGTCAAAGAAGAATAACCACTGACAAAGGAGAATAACCACTGGTAAAGGAGAATAACCACTGACAAAGGAGAATAACCACTGACAAAGGAGAATAACCACTGACAAAGGAGAATAACCACTGGTAAAGGAGAATAACCACTGACAAAGGAGAATAACCACTGACCAAGGAGAATAACCACTGACAAAGGAGAATAACCACTGACAAAGGAGAATAACCACTGACAAAGGAGAATAACCACTGGTAAAGGAGAATAACCACTGACAAAGGAGAATAACCACTGACAAAGGAGAATAACCACCGTCAAAGGAGAATAACCATTGTCAAAGGAGAATAACCACTGACAAAGGAGAATAACCACTGGTAAAGGAGAATAACCACTGACAAAGGAGAATAACCACTGACAAAGGAGAATAACCACTGACAAAGGAGAATAACCACTGACAAAGGAGAATAACCACTGACAAAGGAGAATAACCACTGGTAAAGGAGAATAACCACTGACAAAGGAGAATAACCACTGACAAAGGAGAATAACCACTGACAAAGGAGAATAACCACTGACAAAGGAGAATAACCACTGTCAAAGGAGAATAACCATTGTCAAAGGAGAATAACCACTGACAAAGGAGAATAACCACTGACAAAGGAGAATAACCACTGACAAAGGACAATAACCACTGGTAAAGGAGAATAACCACTGACAAAGGAGAATAACCACTGACAAAGGAGAATAACCACTGACAAAGGAGAATAACCACTGACAAAGGAGAATAACCACTGTCAAAGGAGAATAACCATTGTCAAAGGAGAATAACCACTGACAAAGGAGAATAACCACTGACAAAGGAGAATAACCACTGACAAAGGAGAATAACCACTGACAAAGGAGAATAACCACTGACAAAGGAGAATAACCACTGACAAAGGAGAATAACCATTGTCAAAGCAGTGTATTCGATGACTGAGGTAATTTAAATCACAAATGAGCTAATGTAATTTTATGTATACTCACAATATATTCACTGATAAATATTTCTTGTAACAAAGAAACAGACAGCCATCTTTTAAGGCTTTAATATATCAAGTGTCAAATCAACGCAGATGTGCTGCACAACTCTGCGACGCACTTGATAGCCAATTAGAAAAGGCTGCAGAGCTTGCCGTGTGGTTTTGGGACCACAAGCACTGTGATTGGTCCATCCATAAAGACTAAATAGAAAACTGATTAAAAACAGCTTGGAACTGCTGAGGTTTGGCACAGAATTGTCTGCATATGAGCCAAATGTGATTATTTATTGTCCTGGTAAATAAATAAATGCAAATTAAATAGTTTGGTTTCCCACAATGCACCTGGACCCTGATTAGAGCCGTGGAAGCTGGAATGGTTCAGGACAGCAGACTTAACCATTAACCAGTCTATAGAGTAACAACAACAACAACAACTTTTTACCCTTTGTGACTATAATTGTCTGATAATTTTGAAAGGCAAAAAGGAATGATTAAATCTTTAAACAGAAACATGTCCTTGATCAATTAAAAAAGTATATTGTGTATGGTATGTCTTTGAAAATATGCCCTCAGGAACACTCTAGCATGGAGACATGTTTTTTTTAATAATATATATTCTTTTAAATAATTATCCTGTTGGTTTTAAAGAAGGATTTGTTGACTAGAACAGTTACACACACATTTACACAATTAAACTGTAACATTTCAACGTACAGTATGTGATACATAAACTTAAAGGACATATATTATGTATTATTTGCATTGTTAATGTGCTCTTGAGTAGATCTGCTTTGGCATTTCCACGAACCCTAAACCCTTTAGTTTTAAGGAAGTAGAAAAAAGGTCTACAAAAAGCACACTCCAAATCAGTCTGGAGTTACAGAATTAAATTGGAGAGATAAACACCCCTAGCTTGCCCCCAACATGCTAATGCAGGCGCACATTGGTAATGAACGCGATTTGATGGCAGAAATGTTCAGAATGACTTGGACTTAAAAACAGCGCAGAAGATCTCAGAGCTCGTCCTATGAAGTCATTAATCTGGTTTTGAGTGCTTTTTGAGGCTCGGAAGGGTGAGGACTTACCAAACAGGATTCATCAAACAAGCGTGAATGAAGATAAATACAACTCCAGTATGTTATAACATTTTCAAAAGCTTGAAAAAAGTACATTTTGCATTATATGTGCCCTTTAAGGTAATTCTAAAATGGGTAAAGTTGAGTAAATGAGTCTTTCTTCCAAAGACACCACTTGAGGACACATATAACATTGTATTCCTTGCAGCGGTTTTGGCATGGCAACATATGGTAAACGACGGCTAACTTTTCACCAAAGGCTACACAGCAATTCTGTCGGTCTTGACTTTGCATATAAAGTGTCCGACAAATTGAACAAAGGAACCAGCGCCATCTGGACGTATTGTGTGCTGTCAGACACGTCCACGCTTCATCTCCTGGTGTCACAACTCCATCTCCAACACTTTTTGGACTATTTCCCCCCCCCCCTTTTTTTTTGTTCTACCAGTCTAATTTCCTCCTGGCCTTCTGTTGGAGAGAGTTGAGCACTAAACGACTGCTGGCTCGGTGATTGAATGCAACGCTTGACATTTCTCCATCAGTTCCCTACACAGCCCGGGAAGACACTGCTCTGACCTCCCCCATATTGTCCGGGGCCTTTTGTAGTCGATCGCTTTCTTCTCGCTTTGATTCGTAAACTTCTGAGGACCAGGCGTGTAGCTCTGGTCCACCTTCTGTTGTTGATACGGGAAGTGTGCAAGAAAACATTCCGATACAAAGGCGCTTCTCTTCACAACGTAGAGTTTTGGGTTAGAGATTACGTGACAAAGTCTTGGCCAAATTCCACACGGGTCACAGCTTTGTACACTGTTGTAAGTAGTCGGAGACGTTGATTGCATTTCTACCTATTCATCACTGTGTGGGTTTGGCATGGTTGGTGGGACGAAGTGTTTCTTGGCAAGTCATAGTTTCAGCTAAATTAAGTACCTGAGATCGCTGTAATCATTGTGGCCTTGTAGGATGTGTTGAGAAGTAGATGTTTTTAATGATTTAAATACCTGTCCTGTTTTAATGTAGATAAACCGTGGTAATTGTCCACTCTTAATGTGAAACTTGTGCACGTCCCAGTCGGCGTCTATTGTGGATTATGCAAAAAGGATTAGGTTTGAAACAAGGTGGGAAAATGCAGCAAGATTGTGGCAGTAATTTACTTTACGAAATTGAGAAAACGGATAAACCCACTGAAATACAACAACGGCCTTTTAAGTCATTCATGTTGCTGGCGTTGCTTAAATTTGAGGTTTTATTTTGGCTTCATGTACCTATCCATGTGTTCAGTGATCGGAACAATATCCACACAATCATATTTCTTAGGAAACAACCGTAGCCTCTCTCTTTTAATCCATTCCAAGCGGATACAGTCTCTTATCTAAAGTTTGCACCAAAAGCAATCATATTTTTCCAAAAGTGCCTCCATGTCTTTACCAGTTTGTTTAATGTCATGTCAATTGTAGAAAAAAAACAATCAAATTATGGATGTAAAATGAACAATATTTTTTGTCGATTTACCTTCAATGCATGGACTAAAAACAGCCAAAATCACTGGCTTGAGCATTACCAAATTAAATTAAATTTGGGGGGATTCTTCCAGAAATGTTTACAGCCATGGATGATTTAAAATGCAGACATTTGTATTTTTTCTTATTATTTGTTTTTTATTAGAGATTTGGACACACTTTCCATTCAAATTCAAGGAGTTTAACCAGTATAACTGACGGTGAACAGCTATGATATATATTTGTCTCAGAATACAACAGTACTGCCCCGTGTATATACCTGTCTTGTTCATTTTATCTGTATATTAATACATTGTACGTGTTGTCCCCCCCTGTCTGTAAATACCCCCCCCCTTTTTTTTTTATATATGTTCAGCGTCTTTGGGTCACTGAAAAGCGCTATATAAATAAAAGTTATTATTATTATTATTATTACCTGGGATCCAGACTGATTCTGCCTGTATATTATACACAGAAGTTGGTCACCACCTCCTCCACTGCGTCTCAGGCCAAATTCAGACAATGCAATCATGTTTGTTTATTTCAGTGACACATGGGAAACGGAGGAGCTCATTGGTCATCCATCATTTCGAACAAAATCAAACTTCTGTCACCTCAGATTAACAGCGTTTTCTCCTCGACTCATTGATTCAACAAATGTCTGAGAGGTTTTTCAGTCGTCTGTGGTATTCCGGCTATCCCACACCTAGCTGAATTCGGGAAGACATCAACCAGTGTCTGGTCTTTGTAAAGTGTTAAGGCCAGAACACACTAGAGGATATTTTGCCCCATTTAAGCCCTGATTTGCTTCTCCCCGCCTTCATTAATATAAAAAAATCCCCACTGCAACAGCCGACAAAAGGGTGAACACGTGAAATAACAAAAATTATAACTATTGCATGTTTGCCGCAGTAAGCATGGCACACTACTTCCTGTGTCGTCTATCGCCAACTTTCTGAGCAAATATTGTTCCGATCCACGTTTTACGAAATAGAAAAAGCTACGTTTTTACACTTTATCAGCCCAAAGGGACTCTTTGGGATAGTGTAGTCCTGTAGTGTTCTGACCTTTAAGAGAAACATGTAATCTTGGCTGGCCAACCTTCTATAGTACGCCGTAACCATGCAATTACAGTAGTGTGGCTTTTACTAAATATGTCGCACAGAGAACTATATACTTTCATAGAAGATTTTAGCGAAGCAAAAATGCGTATACACCAGAAGCCTCTAAATAATACTGAAAAGACACAAATTCAGAAACACTCTTTGAATCCATGCATTTTCTAAATAATGGACTTTTTCCTCAAAGTATGTATCTTAGCCGCATCAAAGGCTCAGATGAAAATGTGTCATCTTCTGTCAACACTACGGCTCACTTAGCTTGTGTGCTTTTGAAAAACAGCACATCGCTCTCAAATCCTACTCCGATTCCTGTACCATAGTCATTTTGGATGTCAGGCTCGTTCTCCACGGCAGCGCTGTCAGAGCCCCCGGCGAAATGTCTACGCGTCCTGCCTCACTTTGAAAATAAAACAACGATTGCCTTAATTAAAACAAACATACCTTTCAGCGAACGCGCTCTGCTGTGACACACGTAGAGAGGAGATAAAGTCATTATCCCCCGCATTAAAAGATGGACCGCTTTCCCCACGCGGCGCTGGAGTGATTCCTCGTTGTTCTCGAATGCCGAGCGGCTCACTAATGCATACGAGAGGTGTGCGCATTAATTACAGTTGGTAAATGAAGCTGTAATCTGTCTTTGAAATGAGCAGCTGTCTGCGAGCCTGGTGGGACGTTCCCAGGTGGGGCTTCTCTATGTCTACCTCACTGTCTGCTGAGATTTATTCAAACGGAAGGCAACAAAGGATGATTGGATATCGTCGATCATTATCAGGCGTTCTGTAACAGTGCGATCCGTAAATGTCGAGGAGCTGGCGTAAACATGACTGTACCGGGAGGTTGGCAGATGTTTGTCCTTCAGGAGTTTACAGGTGGTGTTGTCTCAAGATGACTCTGTTGTGAAAGTGTATCGCACTTGTTTTTGTTGTTAAATTAAGTGCTAGTATGTCTATAGAGGGCTAGACTTGTGTTTCAGTACCGCAGTGTTCCCATGTGTCTTGGGAGGGCGCTATAATATGAACATCCATATTTGGCTTACTTTTTTGTTTTTGTAAATGGGTTGTCATTGGTTTGGATGGAATCCTTATTTACATGGGCTCATTTCAAGACACAAAATGAAAATATGTATTGTAATGTTCAAAACTTGAAAAAACAAATTAAAATGTTTTTTCATTCTTTCTTTTTTGTTCTTTTTTTTGTTGTTGCCTCAAATTATTATGACTGGAATTCCAAGTTTCGTGTTCCAATCTGCAAAGTTTAAGAAAGATATCTATGCCATTTAAAAATAAAAAGCAAAAATATTATAATTTCCAGAATGGCGGAACTGGAGGCAAAATGGAAAATGAAGAAACTGTGATTTGTCAAAGAATATAACCAAACATAAAAATCAAGATGGTTTGGTATATGAAGATATCAGAGCCTAACTTTAAAATATATATAGTTGTCTAAAGTTATGGTTATTTGTTTAATTTATCAGACTTTTATGATAAATATACAATCCAGATTTTTAGCTTTCACTGCTCAGAAATATTGACCACTATAGCTTTGTATTATTGTGAAGCAAAATGAGGCTTTTTTTTTTTTTTTAATTGTTTTTAGCAAATACAATTGTTTTAAATGTTCGTCAAAGCGCAGCGGAGTCAATTTTGATGACATAGTATTTTAAAGATTGTATTCACAGGGTTTCAGTTTCATGTTATAGGCAACTATTTCAATAAAAAAAAAAAAATATATATATATATATATATATATATATATATATATTCTTTTAAATTGTTCATAATTATGGCAACGTTCCTAAATTTTCCATGATTCTGAAACTCCTGGATAAAATGTATTGGAATAATGTCCTCAAAACAACCACATTTACATGTCTGTTCCAGTAGCATATACAGTCCGGGCGAGAGGTTCACATTGTACATCTGCTTTAGTTTGTACCATAAATGCTCCCATCCCGACACAAGCGCACGCCTCACTCAACATGCATATCCCTGACCTTAGAATTCCCTTTGTGTTTGCCTATCTTCCACTACAAATAGCAAATTTACCCTCAGGAACATTGCCATTTTGTTTTCATATACCTCACATATATACAGTACAAAACCGCAATAGGCCGCCCTCCTTTACCTGACATTGTCCCGCCTGTAGAGGTCCAGACACAAGATTGAAAGAGATAGAACAAGCCGAGTGGAGTGCGCTTCCATTTACAAGCTCCACATTTAGAAATGTACAGGCCTGGGGGGATTCTGCAGCTTTCCTCTACAATCGGTGGTGTTTGCCCATCCTTTGTTCTCCTCAAAACTGTCCCACTCGTTTCTCATCCCTCGTTAGTGCTCTTTCCCATTCTACGCCATTCTTCCCGTCTTAGTGTAAATCAAGTGTATGGAGAGGTAAAGGTGGTGTTCAAAGTGTGCTGGGGGTTTGGAGAATATCGATCTGGTCAGTAAAGAGCAATTTGGTATCCTATGTCCGAATGGGGGTTCATTTGAAGTTCAGGTGCTGTTTCTAAGCGGTAACCACTAATGGCAGGCTACAGGGAGTAAGACGGGGAGTAAGCATGTAGTAACGTGTGAGTTAAACTGTTTGAAATTCTGCATGTCCTGTCTAACAAACTGGGAAATTACCATCAATCTTTGGGCGAACACCAAAACTCAGCATCCTCCTCTGCAATCATGCTTCATCACTTTGATGCTTTGACTTTAGTAGGGATTGAGGTATATTTAGAACAATGGTAAGGACATTTTACATTTTAAACTGTTTTGCACCAGGTTACAGTTCTGCAGCAAAGGGCAAAGAAACAATATCTAGATCAAGACAATCACAATAGACGTTGGAGACTTGTATATTTGTTTGGGGTGTAGAACATGGAGAACATCTCAGCTGTCCCCTCTGTCTCCCTCTTGATGACTCTGCGTGAGCTGATTTATCTGTGTCTGTGTCACATCTGGATCATCTGCTCCTGAGCTTGTGCTTAGCCAGTGAGTGTTACGTTGTAACATGAGATATTTACCACAGTAGAGATAAAGGATTGTCTTTTGACTCGTGGGGCAGGTCTGATCAAGAAAGTTTCATTTCAATGCAGCAGGTTTTAAACTGCAGACCGCTGTATATCGCGTGTCCGTGCTCCGCGTGTGTCTTGTCAAGATTTACTTCCTCATTAGACTAATTTCTTTGTGAATATGAGTCGGATTGTAATAAAACACACAGCGATTTGAAGCAGTTACTTCTACTTCTACAGCAGGGGTGGGCAATTATTTTCCTCCGATGGGCATATTTGAATCCAGGCAAGTAGCGGAGGGTCGGCACCGCGATCATTGGTGTGAAAAAAAGAAAAATCCAAAAAATGAAATATCAAATAAAATATCACTTCTCTGTAAGATATAGGCTATTGAATCTATTATTTAATTCATGTCACGTCATATTTATTAAGGATACAAGTGCAGACAGATGCCTGAGGGCAAAAAAGGGATAAGAAAAATAAAAAAAAAGGGTTAGGGTGGCCATTAGCCAGTAAAAATCTATAAATTAACCGCAGCGTTGTATGGGCCCTCAGGGTTCAAAGCGTGGGGAAAAGTAGCGGATTAAAGTCTGAAAAGTACAGTATATGCCTATTCAAAATGGACATTAGAGCTGCATGTCCTCAAAAAGAAGGTGAATCACTCCAGTTGAATCTGTGGCCAAAATAAACTAAATAATACATCGGTGTAATCCCTCATTCGTCCAGGCGTGTTCCATAGTAGAAAAAGCTTCAGTTGTAGTCATCTGGACTCAGTTAGAAAAAATAGACGTTTGAGAGTCGAAACGTCTATTTTTTCTAACTGAGTCCAGATGACTACAACTGAAGCTTTTTCTACTATAAATAATACATCAATCATTCAAAATAATGGTGCTTGAAACAGAGCCTGTGTGAGCCTGTAAGGCAGAGGTGGGCAAACGACGGCCCGCGGGCCACATACGGCCCGTTTGTCTTTATAATCCGGTCCACCAAACATGCCAAACAATATTAAATTTTTTTTTTATTTTTTTTATTTTATTTTATTTATCTGTCTGCACTTGTATCCTTAATAAAGATGACGTGAAATGAATTAAATAATAGATTCAATAGCCTATATTTGACAGAAAAGTGATTTTTCATTCACACCGATGATCGATGATGTGTCATCCAGGGACACATGGAAATAGGACATGCTTTTTTGATAGTAGTAGCCTCCACGCTTTCTTTGTTGTTTTAAAGCCTTTTTGAGAGCCATGACACACGGTGTTCAGTGTGTGAACATTAATTGACCCAATGTTTACATGCCTTGCTTTGGGAATCTCCATTGATTTCCAGCTTGTTTTACGACACCAAAAATTATGAAAGAACTATCATTTACTCAACCCTATCCCATTCAGTCGGGGATTGGATTTAACAGTTTATTAACAGTAACAATTACAAAACCTAAATGCAACTTTCAGACAAGAGACAAAGCTTTTAACAAACTCATCAGAGAAAAATAGGTTACGGAGGAGGCCCAAAATAATTACAAAATTGCCTAAAATATGAGGATTACTCCGGCAGAAGATTTAGTTTGGTTCTGGCCACTTAAGCCCTGTGTTAGGACCATTGTTTCCTTAAGCCTATTCTGTAATCCTCCGACTGCTACAGCGAGTGAGGAGAGGGCAAAACAGAGAGAAAGGATAGGAAAAGAGAAAGTTCACAGTAAAGAAGAGCAGCCACAGACACCAGGCTTCCCCAATTAGTGCTTGTAGATCTGTACATATATTCAGATTAAAAGATTAAAGAATGTTACCCACTCATTTGACTAAAACAGTTATGATGAAACATATTTAAGATTTTGCTATAAATGTTACACCAATTTGATTGATTGGCTTTATTTCGAGCTTATGACAGCACTTATGACACATTTGGTTTGCAATAATTACAGATTGTCTGCATAGACCTACACATTAAAGCACACACAAAACCATACATAATTACACCTACATACAAACCGGCTGCTTTCCTGTTCTGAGATTAGTGCTTGAGCCACTGCACCAGACTCCAAATGCTTGTGTGCATTCTAGCTGCAGTCGAATGATAAGAAGACATGGGAAATGTCCAATCCCTAAGGAATAAATTGGATGAACTTCAGGCCTGCGTCTGACTTCAGAAAGATTTCACAAACAGCGGTATTATGGCTTTTTCTGAGACGTGGCTCACCGACAACTACCAGGACATGGATTTGTTAATAAATCTCAAGAGCAGAGGTAGGAGGAGGAGGCGTGGCAAACCCAGTGATGGCTTTGGCGCCCCCTTTCATCTGGACTGGGTGGCTGAGACAACAGAAATGCCAGAGAGGAGGGGTATTTCTTTACATTAATCAGCATTACTGTAAATCTGTCACCATTGGAAAACGTATATGTACGCCAGATGTGGAACTTCTTTTCGTATTGCTGTGCCCCTTTTACCTCCCCTGTGGGTTCAGAAGTAATATTCTAAAAGCAAGACAGGTGTACAAATAAAAAAATGGAAATCAGGATGGCGGCAAAGGAACTTGGCTCAGCCTGGATGAGCATGGAAAGGATTGCTTGTCTCCAAAATTCTGGGACGAAAACAAAAAAACTTTTTAGAGTGATTTAATTCTGACCTCAAACTTGCTATTATGAATTTTGTGCCATTTTGACTCCCTTGACAAGGACATTTCTGAACTGAAGTACAAGCTTCCAGACACCGAGCACTTCAGCATTGAGCAGCAGGACATAAAAAGGTCCCTAAGTGCAATGAAAGTAAACGAAAGCAACGGCCCCGACAACACATGTGGCCATTACTTAAATCCTGTCCTCATGAACTGAGCCCTGACCTGCACTATTATTTAACAAATGATTACATTTGCTGTAGTTCTACCTATTCAGAAATCAGGTTGCCCCAAAACCTTGGATGATTTTAGTTCATAGGCTCTCACATCTGTCATGATGAAAACTGGCCTAGGCCTCACAGTGAGTACAGGATGCTAAACATGCTTTTTAAACACCTGGACTGGGTGGGATACATGCCATTCTTCTATTTATTGACTTCTCATCATCTTTTAACACAATTCAACCCAATGTTTTAATTGAAAGAACTATTTGACTAAAGCAAAAACGTGCTGGGGTGGATTTTGGACTTTTTAATCAACAGGACTCTGAGAGTAAGAGTAAACGGCACATTTTCCAATCAAACGTTCCTTTCAACCGGCTCTCCACAAGGGTTTATATTTTGTATACAAACATGTGTCAGAGCAAATATGAAAACAGGAAAATCCTCAATCATGCAGATGACTCCATTATTTTCAGTTTCCCTTATGAGGATGAGAACAGCCACGGTCCAGTTGATGACTTTTTTCCATTTATGTGAGGAATCGTACCTACAGCTAAATGTAGCAAAAGTAAAGACATGATTGTCAGTTTTAGGAAACCTTCAAGCACAAACTCACTTTAATTAAAGATCAGACGATTGAACAAGTGGAATCCTACAAGTACCTAGGGACCACCATTGATTTTAAATTGAACTTTGAGAACAGTGGGGTGGTGTGTGAAAAGGGTCTACAGCGACTACACTGGTTGTGGGAAATGGCACACTTGATATTGATAGATAGCATGGATAGCATAATGATTATGTTTTATTGAAACTGTTAAATATTTGTCTTTAGTGTCATGGTTTGGCCAGACTACTCTGAAACAGAGAACATCTTAAGACCAAATTGTGAAATGGTCCAGTCGCCTGTACAGAAGATGCTTCAATCTTAAACCATGATTCCCACCCACTGCACAGGTACTTTACAGAGGGCGGAGCCTTTAGGATGCCAAGATGCCAAATGTAATGCTATAAAAGATAGCTTTGTTCCCACTGATCACTTTAATGAACAAAAGTTAGATTGCACCTCTTTCTTTTCATCCAATGTAATTATTTTTTTACCTTTGGGTACAGATAAAGGAACCTTGAACCTTGAGATAAGCTGTAGTACTTTCTTTGTATAGAATAAGAAATATATTAACAAACACAATTATACTAGTTTGAGAGTTTGGTTTCAAACGTATACATCTATAAACCTGCAAACAGAGTGCCCGGTCTTTGGTACTTTACATCTTAAGTTTGAATATTTCTGAAAGCATTTTATGTCAAAAACAAAAGATTGTGAATTGGAAAGTCTTATTCATACAAGTTTTGCTACAGTAGACAAAACTAGAGAGAAGGGCATTCCCAATTAGTGTAAAAAAAGCACAAAGCCGCAGATCTGAATTCAAATATGGCTTCCATTTAACAAGGCTCAGCCAAAGTCACTGTCATCCCGTCTTTGTTTCATGTGGCGTTCGGTTGGCTCTTCGTTTGATTCGCTCACAACTGAATCTTTTCTCCGGGAACTACAAAAGCTACCCACAATCTCTTTGAGCTCTTACTGCCATTCTTTTTAATGAGGTTAATCAGTGCAACTCAAAGTAATACCAAGACGTGACGAAATTAAGTTGTCAAAATAGCCTTCTTTAGATATCACTCTTGCGACACTAGGTTCCTCCTTCCTGCTGTGCAATTACCATATTCTTTGTTATCTGTCATTGACTTCAAATCAACACATCATTCACTTTGCAGGGATTTATGTCCTAAGGCTAATTCTAATTACTGACCCAGGTTTTCAACTTGTATATTAAAAAATAGACAGCTAAAAACTGTATACAGTGTTTTAAGGACATTTACTACTGCTATGTTTTGATGTTAGTTGACTTGAATATTTTAACAAAGTATTTTTTTTCCAATCTGGGACTAATTATAAATGAACATAATTACTACTATGATTACTACCACTTCTAAGAATCAAAGTAGTGTACCCTACAGCAGTGGTTCCCAAAGTGGGGGTCTGGAGGTAGGAGCTGGAAGTTGCGAGATGACTTGGAAGATGTCGATTTTATAAATATGACGCTGTATTTGAAGTATTTTTAGTTGAAAACTGTATATGTCAGTCTAATCTGGAATGATCTTCCACTCTCCCTACGGTCACTGGACTCTGTTGTTGCTTTTAAGGGTCAGCTCAAAACCTTTTTATTTAGTAGAGCCTTTTAATTGCATTTGCTTTAGGAACTGATTTGACTGTATGTTGTTGTATATGTATTGCTCACTGTAAGTTTTTTGTGTTTTTATTGTTTTATTCTGTGTTTTTGTGAAGCACTTTGTGACTTCTGTCTGTGAAAGCTGCTACACAAATAAAATTGACTTACTTACTTACCAATTAAGTCAAATTACTCAATAAGCCACTCAAATAAACACAATTGTACCTATTTTAAATGTTTTGTGACTTAAATTGATTACGACAATTTCATTTAGCAGTGGGGATCCCGGATTTTTTACACGGTTATTTTGAGGGGCCCTGCCTAAAAGGTTTGGAAACATCTGCCCTCCAGTACTGAATACCTCGGTAATTTAAACAGTCTCATGAACCGTCATCAACATCCATTTTCGATTTGTGTCCTCAAGGTCATGCTTGGGGTCTTTTTTGCATCTTTTGCCCTCGCTTTAAATGTCTGCATCGAAAACAGAGGCTTGAACATTTTAAACTTGTCACTCTCGGAAAATGGAAGCGGTAATCCGGTTAGTGACGGCTGTAACGCCATACTCTATCTAATCTACTCACCATCAAAGAACTGAACTGATCTGTGGAGGACTTCAAGTATTTAAAAAGGATTTCTGATGTCTCATTTTAGCAGATGTCAAACTTCAGACAGGTTGGCAGCTGATACACAGTGAAATGGAAAGAATAATGACAAAAAGGGCATACCAGGATTCAGACTGATGGTAATTAGCAGGATGGTTAAATTGCGTGCTGGGAAGAAATGTGCATAACATGAATGACAGCGACTAGGATGGATTATTGCACACATAATAATGATGAAATATGTTGTTAATAATATGGTAAGAAATGCACAGTGATAGTCGGTTAGCATTGCTTCAGAGCAAATTGGCTGATGGTTCGATTCCTCAGAAAAAGATGGATGCCCTCTCTTTGGGTACAACTGGCCCTGGAGAATGATGACTGGTTTTAGTGATTATTAGCTTAGTCTTTCTTCTTTTTTTGTAATGCTTGAAACCACAACAGCAGTTGCCTCGAAGGGCGACAATGAAAAACAGATTAAACAATGTTCGTAGGAATTTAGCAAATGTCCCAGCATCCCCTGTCCTTAGTCCCCTCTTCTCTACAAGGAAAAACTACAAAACACAGAAACCTCTGGGACAACCACAGTTAATGAGAGATCCTACTCCCACGGACAGACAGATTGACCCGCTTCAGTTTTCAGACTGTGGAGCTGGAACCACTCAGGAGGAGAGAGGGGGGTTCATCTAGCAAGAGCGTTCCTCCAGGCAGCCGAGGAGCATCCGGATCTACAACTTGTGGCAGTGTGGTAATATGAATATTTCAAGGCGCCCCCAAGGTTCAGTTCTTGGACCCCTAATCTTTCTACTTTCCATTCTGTCGCTCAATATAATACAGTGCCTTTTATTCCTCTGTTATTTCTAACAACATACAACTCTGTTTGTCCAGTATTTCCATCACTTGGGGAAAGAAGGAAAAAGAAAATGTTTCGTACACACTGTAAATTATGAAATGTGCATATAATTGAATCTAAAAAACAACATAAAACATGCAATGGGCAAAATGCTTCAGCTAAGGAAGCCCTGACCAAGCCAAGCTCAAGATAAGGAGATTGGTCCCGAGGCATTGCACTGCTCCTCACATGTTGGGTCAAGGATGGGTCAAACGTATAGGACAAATTTTCCCAAAGGGAATATACTTTACCATAAAAATCAAGCATGACGACATTGCTGAGGGTACAGAAGAAAGAACCTAAAATTATGGATAGGTTTTACATTTACACTGTGATAAAGTTGTCGTTCCCTAATATCTATGCTGTATATATTTCATGGGTAATTTGCTATTTGGTTCTGCTTTAGCGAGATTATACATGTGTGACATTTCTGTGACATTGTGACTATGAATAATGAGACAAGACTCTAGTACCTCTGTCTTCTCTCTGTTCTTTTGGAAATATTAGATATACTCTTCTAGTGAAGTCATCCAAATCAGGAGTTGAAAAGATTGTAGCATGCCCATGGATAATGCATACTCCAGAGGAATACCCATTTTACGTAAACAAATAGAGCCCCTAAAAATGTTCTACGTCACCGTGTTATCACTGAAGAACAGGGCATAAACACAAGCTAAACTAACATTTGATTTATTCTAAGTCAATAATGTCATATTGGGTTGCATAATTATTCAGTTTGTTCATAGTATTTTAATGGGCATGAACAAAGGAAGATAAATACTGCATTTTCCGGAGTATAAGTCACACTTTTTTCATAGTTTTGGCCGGGTTGCGACTTATATGTGATATTTTCACACTGGCAACCGCATTTCACATGTTGATCATATTCACAGGGCGCTGGATTTAGTGATTTGGGGTAAAACTAATGCTTTGGTAAACTTGTTAGCATGTTCTTTACGCTATAGTTGTCTGAATAACTGTTAATATGTTACGTTTACATACCAGACACGTACGACAGTTCGTTGTCTATGCGTCATGTAGCTGAAGGTGTTACTTTAGCATACGTTCACCTATTCATCGTGTTCTTTGGGCTTGGATTTTATAAAAGACATTTCCCCCAAAAATGCGACTTATACTCCAGTGTGACTTATATATGTTTATTTCTTCTCTATTATGCATTTTTTGGCTGGTGCGACTTATACTCCAGTGCGACTTATAGTCCGGAAAATACAGTAATTATGTATATAATGGCTTTAGTCCACAGTCTAGTTTTTTATGTCCCAAACCCACATACATACAAGCTTCCTCGGCTCCTGTCCCCTCTCTCTCACCTCTCCAAACCACACATCTGGCCCTCTCATAAACAACAGCGGCCTGTCTCATGTTTATTCATAGCATGTAGAGGTGATTTGACTGCCTCTCCTGCAACACAAATTGAACTTGTCCTGGTAATACAATAGCAAGGGCAATATGCCACATACCATGTTATCATTGCTCTCTCTCACACAGGCAGGTGCTAGGACACTCTTATGGACAAATTGGGCTTGTCTGTAACAAAAGCTGCCCAAATGCAAGCAAGAAAACCCACTTCCTAGGCTCTGGGCATTGAGAAATGCCCAGAACTTAAAATAATACTAAATAATAACACATTATTTGCATCAGCTGTGCTTCTTCTGCAACGACTGGCAGCAGTGAGAATGAACCATAAAAAGACACAGGCCCAAAAAAACAACAACAGCTTTACGCAACATGACCAGAGTGCTAATACAAGCTTTCAGCTGTTATGAAAACCATTTAGATGCAGAAATGTTCAGAAACAAGTCTGATGATGGTTTATGGGCTTAAGAACTGCACAGGAGAAATCCAGATTTCTACCTGTGATGTTACCATCTGGGTATCAGAGTAATTTTAAGTGCTCAAACGAAGACAACCTTGTCATTGGCGTTTAAGAGGACGCAGTGGTGCCACTGTCTCCCCTGGTGGCTGAAGTATGAAACTACACTGGACAAAAATAAGCAAGAATTATGCTTTCAATTATGCAGCTGTGCACACCCAGACCCTCCACAGCCTGGCTTTTTTATCTTTTAATTAATGTCAAATTATATTCAGAAAGTTTTTATGAGTGAAGAGTCCATGAAGCGCTTCAGCTCTGTGTGACTACGCCCATTGTACTCTCTTCTTGGCCTTGTTGGATATAAACACAACCCGGGTGATTTTTCCTCAATGGTAAAAGGTCTGGCCATGTGTGGGGCTGGATACCTGGGTCCACGCACCTTTTTCCCAGGCTTCAGAGAAACAAACGCAGGAGTCAAACCTGTTTAGAGACCAGCACCTCCTTCTACGCACACGCAGCCCCAATATCCACGCCTCCTCCTTTGCGTGCACGTAATCCTGATGCCTTTATAAACGTCTGTGAAGCCAACCTGGAGCTGCCTCTCTCTGGTCTTAGTGACCAGGGTTTATTTTTAAAGATTTTTTTTTATTTTCATTGCGGAGTGGTTGTGGCCGCTGAGTTACAACCACTATATTGTGGTTGTAACTCACCCATCTATACTATACTGATATCTATACTGTGTCCACTAGTCAACACGAACTTGGACTATCCCACTTTCCCTTCAAACCTCGATTCACTTTTTTCATAATGCACACATGAGCAATTATTATAACCTTTATTTATAATAGCAAGCTCTCATTTACAAGATCGTTCTGTTTACACATAAAACACTTTTACACAATTAAATTATAAGATTACAAGATATATGGCTAATATGACAATAAAACATTCTATAAAATAATTAATAAAATACACACACACACGTCTTTTATAAGTGCTTTGAATTCATTGAAAGGCTTAGAATCCTGGAATTTAAAAAAGTTGTTGAATTTCGTTCCATAGGTTGAGAGCAAAGTTCCTCAGCGCCTTTTTCCCTTGCTCTGAATTGACTCTAAAATAAAAATGTCCTGTGATCTTAATGGGCAAATACATGATCTGATCTGATCATATTTAAATCCAAAAATGTCCATTTTAATCAATAATATGCTTTGATTCGCAATGCTGGTATTCGGCAATGTGAAAGCGCATGATTTCACCCTGGAGAGACTCAGACGACAAAGAAAGGACTGTTTAGCAAGCTTTATTACATGGGTTATTTGGCGCTCAGACCCTGGTGGAAGACATTGCCATAATGGGCACTCCATGATCTATTTGTATAAGATGTCTCCCCCCAGGGCCTGGAGACTGGTGGTGGTAGATATGGTGAGAGGGTAGAGAGGATGATTAGGATGAGAGGTATGCAGAGGAGGAGGAGGAGAGGTGGTGGGTCGCAGTACGTTCTGAAGCGGCCGAGCCAACTGAGTGAGGGTTAATGTCGGACCGGCTGCGTGCTGATTGGGAGCAGAGGTGCGACGTGCCACAGGGAGGAGTGACTTGGATGCGTTGATTAAAGATGGGGAGTAGGTGCGAGGGGCGATGTCCTAGGAATCCCCTGTCCTTAGGACTTTCCTTCTCGGCCAGGAAATCTACAAAAACCTCCATGGGAAAAAGTAGAAACCTGGAGAAGTTCCATGGTGAAGGAGAGATCTGAACCCCCACAGACGGACGGGCCGGACTGGGTGCGTTGGTTGAGCTGGGGAGCAGGTGGCCTTGATGTAGATGGGTGGAGTTAGGTCTTCCAGGCTGAATTTACCCAGGCTTCATTTGTGAGACTGGCAATAGATCAAAAGTTTGCTTTCCCCAACACAACTGTGATCAACCTAACGTGCGATAGGTTAAAAAAATGCACAATGACCTTTTGAAACTCGATAAATGTGTGCATGTGTTTGGTTACGCGGGTGATGTTTGTCATAGAGCAAAGACAGCAACCCACGGCTACCACAGCCACGGCTCCAGAGACAAAAAACAAGGCAAAAGCAAACCATCATGTGTGCCACAACCTGAGCGCCCTCCCATACGGACCCGAGGCTCCAACACTAAACATTCGACATAACTGTATTGTCCCGGTGCAGCCCTCCCTGTGCATCATATCAGCCCTCCCTGTGCATCATATCAGCCCTCCCTGTGCATCATATCAGCCCTCCCTGTACGTCATATCAGCCCTCCCTGTACGTAATATCAGCCCTCCCTGTACGTCATATCAGCCCTCCCTGTGCATCATATCAGCCCTCCCTGTGCATCATATCAGCCCTCCCTGTGCATCATATCAGCCCTCCCTGTGCATCATATCAGCCCTCCCTGTACGTCATATCAGCCCTCCCTGTGCATCATATCAGCCCTCCCTGTGCATCATATCAGCCCTCCCTGTGCATCATATCAGCCCTCCCTGTGCATCATATCAGCCCTCCCTGTACGTCATATCAGCCCTCCCTGTGCATCATATCAGCCCTCCCTGTGCATCATATCAGCCCTCCCTGTACGTCATATCAGCCCTCCCTGTGCATCATATCAGCCCTCCCTGTACGTCATATCAGCCCTCCCTGTGCATCATATCAGCCCTCCCTGTACGTCATATCAGCCCTCCCTGTACGTCATATCAGCCCTCCCTGTACGTCATATCAGCCCTCCCTGTGCATCATATCAGCCCTCCCTGTGCATCATATCAGCCCTCCCTGTGCATCATATCAGCCCTCCCTGTGCATCATATCAGCCCTCCCTGTACGTCATATCAGCCCTCCCTGTGCATCATATCAGCCCTCCCTGTGCATCATATCAGCCCTCCCTGTACGTCATATCAGCCCTCCCTGTGCGTCATATCAGCCCTCCCTGTGCGTCATATCAGCCCTCCCTGTGCGTCATATCGCAGCACAACTGTAAAAGCTTTAACATCGTGGGAGATCAGTCGTGAAGTTGTTATTATCCGACTAAATAAAGAGTGATTGAACATCGAACTTTTCCTTTTCCGCTCATTTAGAGAAGCGACAGGAGCACATTGCTGCTGTGGTTTGTTTAACCCTCATTCATTTGACCTCACGCTCGGAGAGAACAGCTCAGCGTGACTACCATTATATGTTTGTTTTTGAGCACGATGCATGCCACTGAGTGTGTGGCACAGCTTCTCCTCTTGTGGACAGGTAAAGGGTTTCCACATGTAACACTAATCGTTGTCCTGATGAGAATGACGTTCTGATCAAAAGCAGAATTTTCCTCCAACAGCACGAGAGCTTTATATTCTACCTCAAATCAACATTTGAAAAAACAATCAAAACCATCATTGTTTTATATCAGTTATAAAATAAATTTGTTGACTATATTGTGAAAAATAACAGCAAATATTAAAGACCCTGTGAATTTCTGACTTGGGGAAGTTTGTTTCAGACTGGACATTGGTGAAAGTGTATTGTGTAAAGTTGTTACTGCAGTTTAAAAGTCATTTAATTGCACTATTCACTGTTGTTTAGGCTTAAGTGGAGAACATTGCCTGGTATTTTCATAGGCAATAGATCGGCTGTCAAAAAGGATCATGACAGGCTTATTAATGAAGCACGGGTGAATGAAGCTAATTACAACTCCAGGTATGTTTTTGATGAGGGAACGTCATAAGGGAGAGAACGTAAGCCAAGTTTTAAAAAAGCCAGTTCAGCATAATAATGATTAGAGGTGAGGATGCAGACAGGAAAAGCACATAGCTTGTTGAGTAGGCTGCTGTTAAACATAAGGGAGAGTTTTGCATTTGAAGTGTGCACACAGGCCTCTCTTGCCTTGTTAGCCACAGCCACCAAAGTGAGAAGCGGCGAACGAAGTGCTGGTTTGTTTTTTGTCTGTCACAGCGGGGCCTGTACGTGGGGGGTAAGTGGTTGTGCTATGAAGTGTTGTACATATGGCCTCACAGAGCACACTAGTATTAATGGAAGATGTGCGAATGTAATTTTGTCTGTAAAATGGAAAATATTCAAATACAAAGTGCATTATATGAAATAGACAATGCATTTTCTGATATTTAGTGATTAACTAGTGCATGCAATGGTTTACCTTGTGTTTGTGCGGTAGCTGTGTGGCTAATACGCACCCATGAAGGTGGAGAGATTGACTCCTGGGCCGGCCCTGCCTTCTGTGCACAGTTTGCATGTTCTTCCTGCGCCTGTGTGGATTAAATTTGCACATTCCGGTTTTCACCATTAACTCAAAACATGCACATTACGCAATCCTCCAGCTAAGCTCAAGATCAGCTCCTGACAGGTTGCCCTAGAGACACTGGTTGAAGGTTGAATGCAAATTTCACAAATGTACTTCTCAATGGACTACTAAAGTATACATTAACCACTTTATTGATCCAAAATGACATAGTAATATACAATAGCGTGCAGTGACATTTATGGATGGGCAAGCAGACCTGTGGTGTTAATAATAATATAATAGAAAAGTGGCAAGAGTAAGGCAAGAGTGAACTATGAACCCCGGTCTCCCGCGTGTAGGGATAACCCCTATCCTACAGAGCTAAACTTCGATACCCTATCACAGTGTTTCCCAACCGGGGGTACGCGTACCACTACTAGGGGTAAAAAAAATATATATATAGTAGTACACTGGTCTTCCAAAGACTGCAGGCCACATCCAGACCGCGAGACGGTCAGATGACTGACGAAAAGAACTAGGCCTATAGTGAGTCTGAGTATTAGTAGAAAAAGCTTCAGTTGTAGTCATCTGGACTCAGCTAGAGTATTGAGTATTAGTGTTTTGTTCCTGGTTTAAACTTGAAATGCCTGTTTAAAGGGGACTTACTCAAAGGCTCCAGTTGTTTTTAGTTAAGAGGCCATATATTGCAAAAACAGGTTGATTATTTTGAATTCATATTTATTTTATTTGTATTACATATGTATTTTCAAGGCCACATATTATTCATTGTTATGATTAATTTGAGTTCAAATTAAGACAATGCCTGAGAATTGAATGTTCAAATAAAATTATTTTCATTGAATCATCAATTAGGTTACGTTCTATTTTTCTACTAATAATGAGTGAGGGGGTACTCGTGGTATGACAGTACACAAGACAAAAAAGGTTGGAAACCACTGCCCTATCAGAGTGCTAAATAGATTAAATAAGCTCACTTCATCGACTAATTCATTACATAAATTAGTGTTCTATGTTGTTAAACATGTTTCTGACATGAACAGAGCCTGAACTACAAACACATACTCTAAAAGATCGTTTTTAAGTCTGAAACTTGGCGCTGCTGTTGCTTCGCTTCTCCTCTGCAGGAGGAGGGCAAAACCTCCAGACATCCTTGATTCTCACACAGGTTATCCAGCGTGGTTTGAGCTCAGATCCATGGGTTTGAGGCTGTGTGGTCCTCAGAGCATGTGCAGAGCTCTAAAAGAAGCTGCTGTCTGCTCTGGCTCTAAAAGCTCATGTTAGAGAGCGGAGATGAACGAGAAACTATTTCCCCTCCCTTTTTTTATTATTCTAATGAACCCTTCTACAGTATTCTATTGTGTGTGTGTACATTATATGTACATTTTGTAAATGTGTGTACCGTACTCTTCGGGTTATACAGCGCTCCTGAATGAAAGCCGTACACACGATATTTACGAAGAAAATAGAACTTGTCCATATACGGGCCGCAACTGACAATAAACCGCAGGTGCCCACGTTGCAACATGAGATATTTACACATAAATAAACGTGGTAGTAATGTGCCTTTTGAACCAGGGGTTTCGCGCCGCACCCGCAGTCTGCTGTACTGCGATGCTAATTAGACTCATTTCTAAGTGAATAGGAGTTGGATTGTAATAATACACACATTGAAGCTTAAACACATCACAGCTGTCTCTACTGTCCCCTCTGTCCTTGATGACTCTGTGTGAGCTGATTTACCTGCATTTGTCTCTTCACAACTGGTTCATCTGCTCCTGAGCTCGAACTTATCAAGTGAGTGTTACGTTGTAACATGAGATATTTACACAGAAATATGGTCCGGAGTAATGATACACATGTTGGCCTTTGACCCGTGTGTCTGGTCTGGCCAAGTAAGTTTCATTTCAATGCGTCAGATCGTCCGCCGTATATCGCATGTGGGCGCTCCGCGTGTGTCTTTGTATTCTGCTACGTCTAGAGTCACTTCCTCATTAGTCATTTCTCTGTGAATATGAGTCTGATTGTAATAAACCACAAAGTATTTTGAAGCTTAAACTTTAGAAAACACAATGTATCCCATGGACACAGTGCTTCCACTAACATCTTCTTCTACAACGTGTCAAACACTTGCGCTTCCTGCTAGATTGCCCCCCTGGTGGCCGTTTGCCAGTAGAAATCTAAAAATTAGACGCACCGTTACAATGGCCGCAGGGTTCAAAGTGTGGGAAAAAAAACGTACTTTTCGAGCTTTAATTTGCGGCTTAAAGGTCCCATGACATGCAAAATCGACTTTTCAGAGCTTTTAACCTTCTTACAGTGCTATTTGTGCTTCATATATGTACCCAGAGTGTTTTTTTTGATTGATTCCCGCAGTTTTTAGCAATATTACAGACTATCTCCTTTCCGCAAATCTCCAAACTGACGGGCGGTGGGAGCAAGACCGCCCCATAACCACAGGCACGCGTCACCATCCTCCCTCACCTCAATTTTGTTCACTGACAATGGCAATACACTTTTTTTCTGATTCTGATTCCGTCTCAATAATCAATAGTACATGTGTGAACTTGGGCAGTACGATTGACTGCATTTGTGATTACATTGCAATATTAAAAAACACAATAATATATACTGCATTTGGAGGTGAAAGGAGCAGATCCGCCTGTGAGTGCAGCCACTGTCTGCAGTCTGCAGCTTCACTGTTTTACACTTTGCTCCTCCCGAGTCTTCCATGTGATTGTGCATCACTTTCTCTGTGTGGTTAAGGTGCACGTTAGAGTTTATCTGGTGAAAATATCAGCCTTTTATAACGTTGCCACCACGAAGGATTTACGCTTTCATAGAGATCACAGTGAACGGTATTAGCCCAAGATCTCTCACTGACCCTCGCTCTGCTACGCTCTTTCCCTCCTCTCTCTTTTTTCTAATTAACAAACCTCGCTCTGCTAATGTCACTGCTTTGTCGATTTAAGTATCAGACAAATTGATGCTGCCTGTGCATTTACGTCTTCCTTTTGCCCCTTTTTCCATGTGCCTTTTAGTAGAATCCTCTTTTGCTCCTCCCTTTCTATTCAAGTCTAATTAGTGATACTTACACCGCAGAACTATAATATAACTTTGTTAATCTCTCTTTGGAGAAATGTCATAAGGTGAGAGACATTGTCAATTTAGGCTTTTACATTTCTATGGTATGATCTCCTTGATCTCATGGATGATTGTCTGGAGATATTTGTTTAAAAAAAAACAACCCTCTTTGCAAAGTAATTTATCCCGTAGTCCCTGGGAAGAAATTAAGAGCTAAACCTTAACTTTACAGAAACATCTACCTCAAGAGTGCAAAGTGTGTGCTTGACATGAACATGGCAACCATAAACTGCCCCTCAGATCTTCTGCCATCAGCTGGAGGGGATCGATCACCAAATCTTGCATGAGACCTGATTGGCAGGTGTTCAAATACTTATTTGCAGCAATAATATACAAACAACAATGACCCTTCCATAATTTCTAATTGGGGGAACTTGTATTCAAATACTTATTTTCCTATTTTTTCTTAATTTCTTAATTAACTTTCCTGTATATGGTAATACTGTTTGTCAAATCATAGCAATTGTGCGATGTATGTGGATTTTGGTTCTTATTAAAGATATGCTTGCTAGGTTTCACTTACCTCTACCTACGTCATATTTGCTGCCCATGTCCAACCAGGAAGTACAGTTAAACTTTGCCAACTTTGTCAAACTGTGGACAAATGTTTAGTAAAATCTTAAATATAAGTGTGTTGACTACATTTTAGTGAAATGTGTAGTCTGACCTGTCATATAGATAAGATAAGATAAGATAATCCTTTATTGTCCACACATGGGGAAATTTCATTGATACAACGCAAGTAGATACAGAGGAAAAGGACAGATAACAGATTATAGGAAGTTTAAAAAACACTCTTAATAGAAGAACTCTTATAAACAAAAACTCCGATAGACAAAACCTCCCATTTCCCAAAAAGGGATGGAGGGGAAAAATTAGGATGTCCGCCGGGATAACGTGACGATCTCCGGGTAAGACGACGGTTCTCCGCAGTTTCATGAGTTCCTCCTTTGTATAAACGCGCACCGGCACTTTTCCGTACGGCGGCGGGGGCCGGGGGGGCTAGCTCGGAGCTAGCGCACATCAAGACGACACGACAATAATCCAGCCGAACAAAGTCGAAACAAGTTGAATTAAAGCGATTCCAGCGTGTGTCCCGATCGTACAACTAAAGTAGAAAAATGTTTACAAAATACAAAAGATAAAGCACAATAACTGTGAAAAAAGTGTGAAAAAAGAGCGGAGCGTTGCACGGGCTGCCAGCTGGACCGGTGCCTTTCCTTTTTAGACCTCAAGCATAAGTGCAAGAATCATGCTCATTAATTTAATACTGAACAAATAATATATAGTGGATAAAATAAACTCTTATCAGTTATCTTATCATGCTGATATGTCCGGCTGAGTCCTGAGCAATGACATACACACATAACAGATCACACACTTGAAATTTACCCCCTACAGAAACCTCACAATCCCCCACACTCTTGCCCTGATGGCACGGTGCCAATCTCTGGACTCAATTCCCCGCAGTTCACTCCCTGCTGACACCTGTTGGAGAGGAAAGGTGAGACGAGCAAGGTAGCATTCCATAAAAAAGAGGGAGAGAGAGAAAGAGAGGGGGAGAAACATAGAGAGAGAAAAGAGAGAGAGAAGAGATAACAGCCGATCTCAAGCAGAGAGGAAACGTCTGTGCCGGCAGCGAAGATGAGGTCACTGAATACCTGCCAAAGCAAATCTACAAGACTCAATGGAGCAAAGGAGAAGGCCACTCTGGGATTAATGGAGGTGGTACAAAAAAAAGAAGAAAGAAATTGACTATACTATGACATGCAGCTTAATAAATCAAGTAACAAGTAAAAAAAACTAGGGACTTTTGTGAGTAAAAAGTAGGGCAACATTTAAAAAAAAAAAGTGTCAGTAGATGTAGTGACAGTTGGCGAGCTAGCCAGGAGGAAAGTTAAAGGAATAATAGAGGATTTTTCGCCAATTTGAGAACTCAAGCGACTGTATTACTTTTGAAAAAGTGCACATGCGAACACTCACCCCGTGCGGAAGCACTCAACAGCCCCGCTACTACACGTGCGTTTGTTTATTAGCGCGACAGATCACATTGCATCTCTCGTCTCCGCAGATTTTCATCTCTTCCGTCTCTGTTGTCATTTTTGTACTGTACACTGAAGGAACTCACTAAACACACACCGAAATATCAACCACACATGCGCAGCCAGGGAAACGTGCTGCTCTCCTGGGAACGAGCCAGAACGAGCCTGCAGGATTGTAGTAGAAGGAATGATTGACATGTGGGAGAACTACTCGTCTGTCCACGCCACCAGGAAATGAGACTCGGATTGCGCGCCAAAAATCCCCTATTATGCCTTTAAATTCAAACACATTTTTTTACAGTAAGGAATATTTTTAATGATTGAAAGTCAATATGTTAAAAATGTAATAAAACAATACTCAATGGCTCAATGGATGAAGACTTGACAAGTGTAATGGAGATGGTAGAGAATAAGTAACTGAATAGCAAGTGTCCTATATACAAATTCCAAAGCACATCATATTCAGTGAAATCCGTGATATCAATTTTGATTAGTGGCAAGCCAGCCAGTAAAAGATATAAATAAGACATAAAAAAAAAAAAGGTAATTCAGTTGTTCAGCGCATTTTAAAGTTATAATGTCCAGATACAATCAATTCTGATAGTAACAAAAGTTTTAATTCTAAATAATAGTAGTTTCTCTAATAGTGAAATGTTTTATGCTAGTTTGTTTGGCAACTGCTCTTAAATAATTCAATAAAGATTCAAATTTGTGTATTTATTTATTTTAAGCATTGTTTAAATGAACATCTAGTTTTGCTACTGCGTACTTCTTAGATTGAATTCAAATGATAACAGGAATTGCCTCAAAAGTCGACAGTGAAAAACAGATTTAGCAATGTTTATAGGAAATTAGCTCTGTCCTTAGACCCTTCTCTAAGACCTTCTAGGCAAGGGTAAAACAACAAATGTAGAAACCTTGGGGAGAACCACCATGGAGGAGATATGCTACTCCCATGGATGTACAGGCTGACAAGCTTCAATTTGCAGATAGATTGTAGAACCAGAACCACTGAGGAGGAGAGAGGGTGGCTCATCCAGGCAGATGTAGAACCGTTCATCCAGGGGTGAACCCGGATCCACAAGCCAGCACCAGCAGCACCTGAAACAGCACGTGAACAGCAATGAACAGACTACGGGTGAACTGAAATATTAAACATTGTTGATAGGAAAAGTAGGAGGAAGCAGAGGCTAGTGTTCAAGGCAGCTTAGCTGGGAAACTGTAGATTTTTATTTATGTTTCTAACTGGCCGGACCATGTTATTTCAAAGATGAACGTTTTAAGCCTTCCCTGAAATGAAGAGTGTCAGCCTCTTTAACATAGACAAAGAGCTGATTCCATAACACATGAGCTTGGTAGCTAAACTACTGTGCTTTTGGAGACATTTGAGACCACCAGAAGGCCAGCATTTTGAGAGCGAAGTGCTCTGTTTGGATCATATGGTACTATAGCATCTTTGAGGAAGGATGGGGCCATGTCATGTATGGCTTTGTAGGTCAGGAGTAGAATTTTAAATTTGATTCTAAACTCGACAGGGAGCCAGTGAAGAGACTCGAGCAGTAATCTTGCTGCTGCATTTTTAATCAGTTGAATGCTTTTTATGGAGCTTTTAAGACACGCTGCGAGCAGGAGTCTTTTAGGCAGGATTCTTCTGATTATGGCTATATTGCGCAAATGGAAACAGGCTTGGATTATATATGCTTTAAATGAGAGCTCCTGGTCAAATAAGACTCAGAGGTTTCTTACAGTAGAGGCAACTGGAGGCAACACTGACATTGTCCAGTGTGACTATCTGCTTAGATAAAGCGTCTTGTAGATGTTTAGGGCCAAGCACAATGACCTTTTTTTCATGGTTAAGAAGCAGGTAGTTAAGTGTCATCCAGGCTTTTATCTCCTTCACACAAGCACTAAGTCTGTCTACTTGATTGCTCTGATCAGGTTTCATTGATAAATACAGCTGAGTGTCATCTGCATAGCAGTGGAAGTTAAAGGCGGTATGGACGATTTTTCGGCGATTTGAGAACGCAGGCGGAAGTGCGCTCGTGCGTTTGTTTATTAGCGTGACGGATCGCATCCCATCGCTCGTCTCCTGTAGATTTCTGTCCACTTCTGCGTCAGCTCGAACTGTCTTTCTCCGTCTTCATTTTGCCCCGTACACTGAGGGAACTATATTATGATAGATCCATGCGCTTAGGCACGCGGAAACGTGGGGACGAGCCTGACGCGGCTGCAGGTGAGCGGTAGATGCGTTTTATGATTGATACGTGGCAGGACTAATGATTTATCCACGCCACGAGGAAATATGATAAAAAATTTGCTGAAAAAAAATCGTCCATACCACCTTTAATGCCATGCTTTCTGATAATGTTGCCTAATGGCAGCATATAAAGAGTAAACAGAATTGGACCGAGTACCGAACCCTGTGGCACACCGTAAATTACTTTAGAGCTTGGTGAGGAGCTCTGGTTTACATTAACAAATTGGTACTGTTATGACCCCGAAGGGAGGTTTAACATATTTAAACGGACACGGAGACGAAGTCAAGTTTCAACATGTTTATTAGGTTTTTCACCAAAATAAATGCTAACTCCCGAACCCCCGTGCCCTAAAAATCACCCCAAAGTTATAAAAAGAAAGACGGACCTGGTGGGCCAGCCAAACAGAAATAAAATAGGAGCGACACCGGGCCAACCCCGGATAGGGCCGTCGAAGCCGGTGCCGACACCTCTAACTAGAGCACAAAAATAAGGACACACCAAACCCCCTATCTAGCCCCAAACGAAAGCGAAAATGGGACTACCGGTCCCACCAGGCCAAACAAAACAGACTAGTGCTATAACTAGTGAGAGCCAGCTGGGAGCAGGCGAGCCGAGTGCGTCTACTAGCGGGACCGTAGCGGGATGGGCGGAGCCGAGCTGAGAGAGAGATGAGCCCATCCGGTCTCCATTTAAAGGCTCCAGGGCGCGCACCCGCGGCCGGGAGCCAATCTAATGAAAAAACTAAACAGATCATTAGACAAAAACTGAACAGACAAAATATTATTATAACAAATAGGGAGGAAAAGTGCCCAAACCTAACAGGTACCTATCGGATAAATAGGATTTAAACCAGCTGAGGGCTGTTCCTCCAACACCTACATCACATTCTAACCTCTGCAGTAGAATGTTGTGGTTGATGGTGTCAAAAGCTGCGCTGAGGTCCAACAGAACCAGGATTGAGACCAGTCCATCGTCATGGATCAATAACAAATCATTTGTGACTTTAACTAACGCAATTTCAGTGCGGTGGTGGGTTCTGAACCGTGACTGGAAAACTTAAAGTAAGTTATTGTCCTGTAGGTGGCGACAAAGCTGTTTAACTACAACTTTTTCAAGGATTTTAGAGACAAAGGGAAGATTTGAAATAGGTCGGTAGTTTACCAATAGGTCAGGATTTAGGTTAGACTCAAAAGCGTTTAATGACTGCATGTTTGAAGGACTGTGGAACATAACCACTTTCTATTGAAGTATTTATTATAATAAGAATAGAGTCTATAATTAGGGGGAGAATGTCTTTGAGGAGTCTGCTTGGAATCTATTATTATAAACTTGATAAGGAGCCAGTGAAGAGACTCGAGCACCGACGTAATGTGCTCTCTTCTTTTAATTCCTTCTTGCTGCTGCGTTTTGCACCAGTTGAATGCTTTTTGGGAGCTGGGAGTTACAGTAGTCTAATCTAGATGTAACAAATGCAAGCATGTGTTTTTCAGCATCGCTTTCAGGTAAGATTTTTCGGATTTGAGCTATATTAGGCAGATGAAAGCATGTGGTTTTGATTTAGGGGCTTGATTTATATGCGCTTTGAACGAGAGCTCCTGGTCAAATAAGACTCCAAAGTTTCTTATAGTAGAACTCGAGGCTACACCGACATTGTCCAGTGTGGCTATCGGCTCAGGCAGACATTTAGGGCCTATTACAATAACCAGTTTGTTTTTTGTTTTTTTCAGGGTTAAGAAGCACATAATTAAGTGTCATCCAGGTTTTTATATCCTTCACACAAGTCTGTCTTCTTGGTCGGTCTTTCGGGTCTCGGGTTTCAGAGATAAATACAGCTGTGTGTCATTTGCATAGCAGTGGAAATTGATACCATGTTTTCTGATCATTTTACCTGACGCAGTGTACAAAGAGTAAACAGAATAGGGCAGAGTACTGAACCCTGTGAGACACCTTAAGTTACTTTAGAACAATGTGAGGAGCTTGTGTTCCTGGTTCCTATCCAATAGATACGATTTACATAAACCAGATGCCCCTCTAACACCTTCATCACATTCTAATAGATAGATCTAATAATGTTGTGGTCGATGGTGTCGAACGCTGCATTGAGGTCCAACAGAACCAGGATTGAGACCAGTCGATCGTCAGCAGCTAATAACAAATCATTTGTCACTGTAATTAGTGCAGTTGCAGTGCTATGTGAGCGCTGAACCCCGAAAAATAGGTCTATAGCAAAGGTCTCCAATTATTTCCAGGGGCTGGACAACAAAATCACGCCAGAATTTTGTGTTTTATCTCTCTAAGATCCACAAACTCTCAGTGGCACAATTCAATAACACAAATTGACTCACTTTACTTTCAAAGAAGTTACAATATAACAATATTACATTGCTAAAAACAGGACTAAAGCACTAAAACCCAGGCAGGGCAAAACCAGTGTTGACTAGTGCAAAGCAGGCCAATGGACAAGGCCAGGTTTAAACCAAGACTAAACAAACAATATATACCAGAAAAAACATGGATAAGATTAAAACCAGGCCTAGTCTAGAATAGACCTAAATTAGAACTAGGCCAACTTCAGCCTCAAACCACTCAGCCTTATCACAAAATAAATGTCATTACAACATTTGATTCAAATTATATTTGGCAAAGCACCTCAGAGCATTGTGGATGTGGTGCAGATGCACTGTGGCTGCATCATGGAAGCGACGCAAAAAATAAACATTGATATTTTTAAGTATGGGAAGCTAGGCCATATTGCTTGGCGGCCCGCAGTTTGCCCATGGGCCGCCTATTGGAAACCCAGGATCTATAGTTTACCAACAGGGTCAGGATCAAGTTAAGCCTTTTTCAAAAGTGGTGTAAGTTTGAAGGAGTGTGGAATAAAACCACTTTCTAATGAGGTATTTATAATATTAAGAATATAATCTATAAATATAGCCGCAAGCGGCAATGATCGGCCCTCGCCACGCCGCCGCCACACCGCCGCCACGCCGCAAGAGGAGGGGGCGCTAACGCGCCCCAATTGTCCTTTTATCACGCCTACTGCTGAATCTGTGACGCTGTCACATGTTCTCCCCTTTGTTTTACCATCAAAAAGCAATTTTATTTTGAATTCTTGGCAAAATGTGCGGCTTTGCCGCACAGACACCGTGACTCTTTGAATGAAAATGTGGATAACTTTTGATGGTCCTGAAGATGAGTCTCACCAAATTTCAGGTTAATAGGGCTGACGCCCTGGGAGGAGTTTGTGAAAGTCTAAAGTGTAAACATGTTCTGGCCCCATTGGAATAACATGGGAGGTTTCGGTCATCGTTACGGCAACGCCATAACAATTATGACATGGGTCTCATTGACTTTTTTGATGGGGATGCTAAAATTGAGTTGTGTGTCAAATTTCATATAATTTCGCAAAACTAAACATTTAACCTCCATATAAAATCTGTAGGGGGCGCTGTGGCGCCAAATGAATTTATTTCACTTCAAGTAGGTTTAGGGCAAAGAGTTTAACAACTGATTCTAATTTGACGCAATTCGGACTTTATCTGCGCAAACGGCAGAAATTTTAAATATGGGAGATTTCTGAAATTTTTGTTACAGTTTGCGGCTTCGCCGCACAGAGACCGTGAGAGGTATCAATGTAATTTGGATAACTTTTGATGTCCCACTCCTCAGTAGCATTTTCACCAAATTTCAGCTTTTTAGGGCCAACGCCCTGGGAGGAGTTCGTAAAAGTACGACGTTTGGAAAGACTCCGAAGTCATGTTTAGCCATTTTTGAAGCAATATGGCCGACATTTGGTTCGGGGGACGGCGTTGCCGTAATAATATTTTTTACTTCTCTTGTCACCATCTACCTCTGCGCCAAATTTCATGATTCTACGATCAGATTTTTTTTGGGTCATTTCCCATCTCTCAATGCATTTTTGGTACATTTGGTGGCGCTGACGCGCCAATTTTTTTTATTTTAGAAAAGGGAAATAGCCAGAATGTAGAGAGGCACGATTTTTAGAGGTGTGCAAATTTTTGTGACTTTTCGTCAATGTTCACTGGGTGAAAAATAGGGGGGTTGGTCCCGAGAAGAAGAAGAAGAAAGAAAGAAAGAAAGAAAGAATAATATTCCGATGCGAAAACAATGTTTCCCATTTTTCAAATATCATAAACTATACATTTTCGGAAAGCGCCCGCGCTTTCCTTCCTCATGGTGTGGGTCCCTGGTCACTGACGGGTACTTTCGATAATTTTGAGTGGGCTCCGCCCACTTTGTGTTTTTGGCCCTCTATACAGTAATAATGTTCAATTTTTGCATTACATGCTTATATGCACGGAACATGCAAGAGATGGGGAACGTATTCGTGAGCTACTTAGCGCAAATGAGTGCTTTATATGGGGATGACGACCGCGAAGCGGTCGTCATCCCAATGTAAAGTGCTCGTTTAGTGCGAACTTTTGCACGGGCTTCGCCCGTTTACAACGGTAATGTTCCATTTTCCTACAACTAATTAGTATGCACGGGGCGTGCATGAGTGGAGGAGTGCGTTAGTGAGTGTTTGGAAGTGGGCGAGCGCTTCGCGCTCGATTTCGTGCGCACTACGTGCGCACTTTCGCAGCCGTGCTTCGCACGGCCTTACGAGATTAATAGGCCTCTCGCCAGCTTGTGGCGCTCGGGCCTAATTAGGGGGAGGATGTCTTTGAGGAGCCTGCTTAGAATAGGATAGAAGTTGACGTTTTATAATATCTGAAGTTATCTCTGTTTGATCAACAGCAGTGAACATTTCTAATGTAACTAAGGGATCTAAATGGGACAGTAGTTGTACAGCTTGGGCTTTCTCAGTGCTAATAGTGGGAGTAATTTCATCCTGTTAATATTTCATTGTTGTGATTTTATTGTTAAAATATAGAAGAGGGATTGAGGGCTCTACTGCCTGGCTACAGTGCTGCAAATAGTCAAATTAATAGTATCTGGTTTGGGCCTAATGCAGAGCCCGCTTATTGGACAGTAGGCATCTTTTCCACGCTTTTAGGGATTCTTCCGTGTGGGAGCGACGAAATTGTCTTTTTTGAACTCTTTGTTTATGTGAATGCAGTTCTTCATTGTACCATGGGGAGGCGCGTTTTAACGGAGCAGAAACATCAAGAGAAGATTTGTGTCATGGTTGTGTCAACAAATTGATCACTTACACTGGGACTAAAGCTGTTCTCAGCAGGATCACATGACATGTCACTGAATTTTGGCTCTATTGTTTCTTTGAACTTTGAGATAGCTTTTTCAGATATTGTCCTTTTCCCTTTTCATTATAATGTTATTCTGTGGGGCTGGATACTTTTTAAGAATAAACTGAAAGGTAATTGGCAAATAGGGTTTTGAGGAAAGACAATTAGGCCTAATCACTATTCCATATGTTAGAACAAGATCCAGAGTGTGCTTGTGAGTGTGAGAACCCAACGCTATCTAATGCTGAGCGCTGAAGGTATTACAGAGGCAGTGACACTTACTGTATATTCACATGGATAATTGAAAATATCAACAATCACTGTTTTATCCCAGTTTAACACTAAGTTGGATTTAATGTCAGAAAACTCTGAATAGGAACCATGAGGTTGGTAGATATCTATGAATAAAACGCCTATATCCAAGTGATTGAACACGAGGCTTTCAAATGATCTAAATGCATTGTTCATTTTAGGACTCGAGTAGACTTGCGTGTGAGATCACTGCCACACCGGTGGGCTCATTTATTCTTACATAATCATCTTGTTGGAGCAAAGTTTCAGTTAGAGCTAAAATATCTATGTTATAATTATTCATTGACTAAGAGAGATTTGGAAATTGACCTAATGTTTAGCTGTTCACATTTTACATGCTCACTTATTTTGATAAATGGATCGGGAGAGTAAAAAAGACAACTCAAGGTTAGAATCAGAGAAGTCAAGAAATAGAGTTAGTTCTATGAACTCAAATCCATACATATGGTGCAGAGTAAAAAGTATGTTCAGTAACATGGGAAAGTCTTGAGTTTTGTAAAAAAAAAAAAAAAAAAACTATGGTTTACGAGCTTCTCTGGGGTTATGTTTTATGCTAAAATATGTATGCATTTTTTTTTGTTTCCTTCCTAAAAATAATTGTGCAGAATTCCCAAAAATTGCAACAACTAGATTCAATTCCTGAATTATGACCTCTCTGCCCACACGCTTTCAGAGCAGCCTGCAGGGACAGTTGTTCCTAAACAGTGTAATATTAACTCGCTGGAACACTTTCCAGCCCATCGGCCATCCTCCGATGACAAACTCCACTTCTCAGTCTCCTGCGGAGGCGGAGTCAGAGGGAAACAGCAGTAATAAATGTGCTGCCGAAGGTAAAGATGACTGGGGAGGGACACTAATAGCCCTTAAGTAATCATTAGACCGCATGGAGAGGACCTCCACACCTCCAGGGGGCAGCTATCATCTGCACTCCAAGGTAATTATGTCATTGCCATAACTTTACTTCACTGGCCACATGTCCTCATAATGCATTCATGATGGGTCACGGGCCGGACATAACCTCAAATTTATATATATATATATATATATATATATATATATATATATATATATATATATATATATATATATATATATATATATATATATATAACTTTAAATAGCCTAGTAATCTGTAGCATGTGATTCCATATTCAAGCACTAGCAACATGGTACAAGAATATAAACGTGATAGTATTTCTGATATGTTATGTTGATGTCAAAGACCTGACTGTTGCTGCTAAAACAGGAGCTTACTAAATTAGTGCATTCTGACCATATTCTGTAAAAGCATGTGTTTTGGGGTTGAGTGCAGAGATTTAACTATATTATGGTCTGTAATGTTTTATGTTCAAGAAAGACATTCTTATTTGTTTCCAATTAGACAAAATAAAATTATTCAAAAAACTGAATCAGTATGAGGAAAACAAACCATATATGGGGTTGAAGAGTGGGGGAAGACATTCAGAACAATACAGTTTACCTTAAACCTAAGGTGATTATGAGACATATTATGTTTTTGTTTTTTTCCAGGTATATGAACTATAAATAATATCATCATGATCATAAGATCATCATTTTACATTTTGACTGTATAAGCAACGGATTGTCATTTGCATGGTTTTATTTTTTAGGAGTGCATAAAGAACACTACATGTATCACTCTGAGTTTTTAAGAAATATAATCAAAATAAGTACAGGGAAGTGGGCGGGGATAAGAGGTAGGTGAAAACAGGACTTTTCGGAGCACACGGACAATACACAATTATTCAATCAAATCAACATATAACGTTTAGAGCACGTCCGAAGAGGAAACAACACTGTAACAAGGTTAAAAGCTCTTTCAAGTAGATTTAGCATAATATGTCCTTCATAAGATTAATGTGCACCACATGAGGAGAACATCCATACTAAATGACGTTGTGTGTTCCTGACAATGTGATTCATACCATTCACAGCTGCATTGTTCCCTTTCCTGTTCAAGCCCCTGACACTATTATGTGCGTCTTCTCTGCAAAACACTGCGCTCATATCACTGTTTATTTTACCTTACCCAGACTGACACATAGCTGAAAACACATCAACACAAAGCAGACAGAGGACAGACAGTTGGACAGACGCACCGAGCTGTGCCAATGGAGTAAACAGAGTAGGATAATTATGGATGTGGTTGCCGTGGCTGCGACACCTGTGCCCGCCTCCTGTGTGCCTTCGGATTGGACAGCTGTGCTAACTGAAAAGCTATGCCAAGATTCTGCACACCGCATCTTTCTCTCTCTCACTCACACACACACACACACAGCTAAACGATACATCGACATTTATATTGTTATAAAACCAGATTGTTTGGATATGCTTCAAGTCCCCCAAGGAGAGCTTATGTGCAAGCGAGAAAACCAACGTCTGATGAATAGAATTTTGTTTCAATCAAACTTCGTCAAGATAAGACATTGACAAACCACGCATTCAGAAGTGCTTACCTGTTTATACTTCACTGTTGTAACCGCTTGTTTTGGCGTGGGATCAGCATTGCTTAACAGGCTGCATGTACATTGGCAAATAAAAAGCCAGGATACAGTGTTTTGTCGACCCATTTGAACAGCTTGACATAAGGTTTGCAGAGAGGGACCCGCGCATGCTAGTCAATAACAACAAAAATATCCTTTGAATTGCGTTTCCGTGTCTGTCTCTCACACTCTGCTGGGCTATAATTTATAATGCCAGATGTCACCAAGTCAATTATGGAGCAGTCTCATCACACAGAATTTCTGGATTACAGAGAAAATGTCAGTGATTGTAATGAGAATGGAACAAATGAAATTGCTACTTTCAGGGTCATGCAAAAACAACATTGCATAAGAAACAATGTGGTACCAAATATATTCAAGCAGGGGATGGGAGATGAGAAGGAGGCTTAATTTATTGTAAAAGATAAGTATGAGTTGCTTTCTACAATTATTGATACAGTAGCACTCTGCCCATTGTCCAAAAGGCACGATAAGAACTTATGATCTTTTTCTTGGCTGTTTCATAACACTTTTAAAACCAAAAACTCTTTAAACCCATAATATGAAAAATAAAAATTATTTGTGTGACAGGTTAAAAAGCGAGTCACAGATTTGAAATTTGTCATAAGACACTATTTTCACCTTTAAGTTAATTATTGTGGTCAAGACTGTGTTCAGTACAAAAAGTGTAAATGATAAAAATGTACATATAACCTGTTAAAATGTTTATTTCTATTGGCTGGCGGAAATGTGTAATATGCGCCTGCGCAAAGTTTTCAGTGTTCTTTCCTGAAATAAAAAGGAAGAGTAAAGACGTGATCGTCTCTGTCTTTCACTTTTCCCATTCAAAAAGCACCACGTACCTCTCCCAAACTGTCGGAGCAGAGGGCGCAACATTTGGAGGCACCGCTGGGATGTTTGGCTAGAGTTTTATCCACCAGCCGTGAGTGGAAGCTCGACCCGAATATCCTTCTTCGAACCCTAGCATCGGAACCTAGCATCAGCAGCGAGGCACCGCAAACAACGTGGCTTTGTCAACACGTGCAACAGGTCGTATCTCAAGTGCGCACAACCACCACTAGAGGGCACCGCAAGACCACGAAGTTGAATAAGCCCTCGTTGAACTGCTTTGTCCACGTATCTGATCAAAATGGAGTCGGAGCTAGAAACTTTGCAGCTTGAAATTAAAGGTGCATTATATGAACTGAATGTTGAACAACTGATAAACGTGTGTTTGACACTAATATCTGGACAGAGAAAAGAGCAACTCACAGACAAAAGTCGTGGCCAACTTATTGCACTGATCACAAGCCATGTTGAAAGAGCTGAATTAGCTGAGCTAGAAGACGAGGGAATGTCTGAGTTGCTCAGTATTAAAGACACTATTGAAAATGCAAAAATGCCAGAGTCGGATTTTGCCCGACAAGGTGAAGACCAAGAAAGAGAAGATTTACAAAAAGAGTTAAATGATTTACGAACCAGGATTCAAGAAAAAGAAGAAGCTATGCAGCAGATTACAAAAAAACTGACCCCACAACCCCTGCCAGTGCAAAGACGAGCCCCAACGCTTCAAGATAACCCTATGTGGCGCAAAGACTTTAAGATAGCAGGCCAAATTGGTGAGCCCGGACAAAAAGACAAGCTCACATTCTCTAGTTTGGCCAGGCAAATTGAAAGTGGGCTCAGTAAAGGCTACCAAGAAGACGAGATAATAGATGCAGTGATCCGTGCCATCACACCAGGTTTGCAGTTGAGGAGCTACCTAGAAGGTAAAGGGGACCTCACTCTTCCTGCTCTGCGGAGGATCCTCAGGTCTCACTATCTGGAGAAAGGTGCTACTGAACTGTACAAGCAGCTCTCCTCTGAGGTGCAAAGCAGTAAGGAGACTCCACAAAACTTCCTTCTGAGGGCCATGGACCTTCGGCAGAAGATTCTCTTTGCATCCCAAGAAGCAGAGTCAGGTCTGAAATATAATCCGGCTTTGGTCCAGAGTTTATTCATGCATACCATCCTGACTGGCTTGCAAAGTGACAGTATCAAGAGTGACATGCAGCCCTACCTTCTCCAGGAAACCACATCTGATGAAGTCTTGTTAGAGAAAGTTAATGTGGCGTGTGCAAATGAAAAGGAACGACAAGACAAAAAGAAACATGCTGTTACCCAAAGAGCGACTTCAGTTAATGTCGTTCAGCCCAGCGACACCCCAGCCCCAGCAGAGAAAAAGACAGTCCAAAAACAAAGCACTGCCGCTTTGCCACCGGAGCTCCTGTCAGAGATTAAAAAGATGCGCTCTGAGATGGTGCTTTTAAATGACTTAAAGGCTGAGGTTTGCCAAATCAGAGAGACCATGCAGAAGTCGACAGCTGTTGCAGCACCCTTCAGCGGAGGACCAGGGGACCACTACTCGGCACCAACCTTCCAGCCGCGTCCACCGTTCCAGGAGCCACGACCGCCGAACCAGCTCGACCCATCTGCTGGGACCTTCTACCCTCAGCATTCCCAAGCAGCTCTTCAGCAGTACCACCCAGCACCAGGCCTGGGACCAACGAGAGGGAATACCCAGTTCCAGCAGCGCTTTGCCCCTCAGCGGTACCACATGCCCCGCCCACAGCCCAGGTGTTACTCTTGCATTCAGGCAGGGGAGGAGTTTTGTCAGCACTGTTTTAGATGTGGGAGCAATGAGCATTTCAGGGCGGGCTGTAGAGTACAGAGGCCAGTGAGACAGGCTAGAGTTAGTGCTTTAAACTAGCACGGGTCACTCCAACGGGACATGGGGTGACCACAGAGACAGACAGATCCCAGTGTTGTTACGGTTGTGCTAATAGGGAAATTCAAAGTTTAAAATGTTGTTCAGTGTGTAAAAGTGCCCTTTACTGTTCCAAAGAGTGCCAAGAGGAGCACTGGTCCATGCACAAAAGTAAATGTAAACCCTACATCTGTGGTAGTGTTAGGGGTAGGATGTCCTCTAAAAGACCAAACAACAAGAAACATTCTGAAGATAGAATACCTTCTGTCAGAGAGTTAGTTGGGAGAAAGTGTCTCATTAGGTGTTTTTTAGGAAACAAAAAGTTTGAAGCACTTTGGGACTCTGGCTCACAGGTTTGTGCTGTAGATGAAGTTTGGAGAGACACTAACTTACCCGAGGTACCACTAAAAGATGTGAACGAGTTTATTGACCCTAATGTACCCCTACACCTTGTGGCAGCCAATGGCACAGATATGCCATACATGGGCTGGCTAGAGGTCCCATTCAGACTTACTGATAATGACTCTGAGTTACTCATACCAATTTTAGTACTTAAAGGTAACCAGCAGCGATGTCCGATTATTGGGTTTAACGTCATCGAGCACTTGGTCTTAGACAGTTTAAAGTGTGGGACTGACTCAGGGGGGAAAGACAAACTTCTGAGGGCAGTTAAACTGGCTTTTCCACATCTCAGGGAAAACAAAGCTGATACTTTCATAAAAGCCGTAAGTGAGGGACAAACACCCGAGTACAATGTGAGAACAACAAATGAGAGAATGACTGTACCCAGTCATAGCTCACTTTTTATTGAGTGTAGGGTGCAGGCTAAGACGTTCAGAGAAGACGTTACATTGATTTTTGAACCTGGAGAAAATCCACAATGGCCTGACGGACTAGAGTTTTGTGACACTTTAGTTTCAGTGAAAGCAGGGTCTATTCCCAAGATAGTTGTCAGTGTACAGAACCCAACCAACCATGACATCACTTTATCTGGTAGAACTACTATTGGTACTGTGCAGTCAGTGGGGTCTGTTTATCCGGCCAACATCTTCAAAAAAGATCTACCTACTGTCATTAATGAAGTCCACATTTGTGAAGCCGCAGAATGCCCCCACACCAGCGAGCAATGGGACCCTCCTGTTGACCTGTCTCATTTGAATGAAAGTCAAAGTAAAATTGTTCAGCAAATGTTAAGGGAAGAGTCTCCATCATTTTCGAAAACTGATGATGACATAGGGCGTGTGACAAATCTGCAGATGGACATTATGTTAAAGGACACAGATCCAGTTACTAAAACATATCTGTCTGTACCAAAACCACTGTACAGGGAGATGAAGGATTATTTACAGGACTTGATAGCTCAGGGGTGGGTGGAAAAGTCTATTTCCTCTTACTCGTCCCCTGTAGTCTGTGTAAGAAAAAAAGACGGCACACTGCGTTTGTGTATTGATTACAGAGAACTGAACCGCAAAACACACCCAGATCGACACCCCATTCCCCGGGTACAGGATGTGATGGACAGCCTGGGAGGGAACACAACCTTTTCACTACTGGACCAGGGTAAGGCGTATCACCAGGGGTTCATGTCCAAAGACAGTAGACATATGACCGCATTTGTGACCCCCTGGGGCCTTTATGAATGGATTCGAATTCCATTTGGCCTCATGAATGCCCCGGCTGCGTTTCAGCGGTGTATGGAACAATGTCTAGAAGGACTGCGGGACGAGATATGCATTCCTTATCTGGATGACGTCCTTGTAATCAGCAGGACTTTTGATGACCATGTTGAGGATGTCAGGAAAGTATTGCGACGCCTCAGAGACAATGGGATAAAACTAAAACCAAGAAAGTGTGACCTTTTCAAACCAGAAGTTAGATATCTGGGCAGGATTGTTTCTGCTGAAGGAAGTAAAATGGACCCAGCAGACACAGCTGCTGTGAGAGCACTGAAAAACAAGAAGCCAGGTACTGTAGGTGAGCTAAGAGCAATATTAGGACTGTTAAGCTACTATAGGCAATATATCAAAGGTTTCTCTTGTGTTGCTAGTCCTTTGTATGATTTGCTCAAAGCCCCGTCGAACACAGAGACTCAGCCGAACACAAGAAAAAAAGTGACAATGAGAAAAACTGTGTCCCTTCCAGTACACCTATTCATTGGACTAGTGTGCATCAGTCAGTGTTGGAGCAGCTAATTGAATGTTTAGTACAACCTCCTGTTTTAGGTTTCCCTGACTTTACTCAACCGTTTGTTTTACACACAGACGCTTCTAACCAAGGACTAGGCGCTGTATTGTATCAGAGGCAAAATGGAAAACTCCGTGTAATAGCTTATGGATCAAGAACCCTAACTGCAGCAGAGAAAAACTATAACTTACACTCAGGCAAGCTAGAATTCTTGGCTCTAAAATGGGCAATCACAGACAAGTTTCGTGATTACTTGTACTATGCACCATTCTTCACAGTGTATAGTGATAATAATCCGCTTACTTATGTACTGTCAACCGCTAAATTGAATGCAACAGGAAGCCGATGGGTTGCAGAACTTGCCGATTTCCATTTTTCTGTGAAGTATCGCCCAGGCAGAGAGAACATAGATGCGGACAGTTTATCTAGGATGCCTTTAGATATGGAGACTTACATGGAGGCATGTTCAAAAGAAATGTCATATGATGCTGTGAGTGCAGCTACACAGGCAGTCGACCATCAGAGTGAGGCTAGTGCCGCCTGGTCTATGGGTATTTCAGCAAAATGTGCTACAGTGTCAATGAGTGTGCCTATAGCTCCACTTACTGTTGGACAGATCAAACAAGATCAAGAGACTGATCCCATTGTTGGACATATCATTAGACTTAAACTAGCAGAAACAAAACCGTCAGGGTCAGAACTCAAACAGCTTAGTCCACATATTTTGTGTTTCCTGAGAGAGTGGGATAAGCTACAGTTTAATGACAGAGGTGTTTTGTACAGAAAAACAACAAACAGAACACAACTGGTTCTCCCTGAAAAACACAGGTCAATGGTGTTAAAAGAACTTCATGATGAGATGGGCCATCATGGTGTTGAAAGGACTATTTCTTTGGTACGGGACCGTTTTTACTGGCCCTTCATGCAAAAAGACATTGAGGATTATGTTTTGAGGAAATGTGTGTGCCTTAAAACAAAAAGACCCAGTCGTGAAACTAGAGCTCCGCTCACTAATATAGTCACAACGCAGCCTTTTGAACTTGTTTCTGTTGACTTTTTACACTTGGACAAATGTAAGGGTGGTTATGAGTACATTCTTGTTGTTGTTGACCATTTTACGCGTTTTGCCCAGGCTTATGCCACCACGTCCAAGTCTGGTAAAACCGCTGCAGACAAAATCTTTAATGACTATGCTTTAAAGTTTGGGTTTCCACTGAGGCTTCACCATGATCAGGGTGGTGAATTTGAGAACCATCTTTTTGCCCAATTGAAAGAGTACTGTGGGGTTGCTGGCTCTAGGACAACTCCTTACCATCCCCAGGGTAATGGCCAGGCCGAGAGGTTCAACCGGACTTTGATTCAGATGTTAAAGACGCTCACAGAGAAACAAAAGAGCAATTGGAAGGACTCACTAAACAAACTGATCTATGCCTACAACTGTACTAAAAGTGAGGTGACAGGGTTTTCTCCCTTCTATTTACTTTATGGACGATCACCACGGTTACCAGTGGACATGTTGTTTAGTTTAACCCCAAACCAAGACCAGAGTGACTGTGATCATCAGAGTTACATGTTCAAGTGGAAACAGGGTATGAAAGATGCTTATGAGGTCACACGAGAAAATACAAACAAAGCTGCTGTTAGGAGCAAGAGACTGTATGACAACAAACTGAGGTATTCTACTCTGTTACCTGGAGATCGAGTTTTAGTTAGGAATTTGACTCCACGCGGGGGTCCAGGCAAATTGAGAAGTCACTGGGAAGACATTGTGCATACAGTGGTTCGTCAAGTAAACAAGGACATTCCTGTTTATGAACTGAAACCTGAGAGAGGAAAGGGCAGGTCCAGAACATTACATCGTAATCTCCTTTTGCCATGTGACCACTTGCCGTTAGAGACATCATTACAATCAAAAAGGAAGACAACTGCAAGACAATCCGAGACAACACCAGAAAGTATCCAGTCAGAAGAGGATGATGATGAGGAAGATGAGTATTATCTAGTGCCACACTATCCAAATACTCAAGAGGGGACCACAGAATTGTCTCATGACAATAACCAGCCTGCAGATGCACTGCCAGAGCACGGGCTGGAAGCTGAAGAAGAATGTCATCTGCCTGAAGTTGTCTTGGTGGAAGATCCACCTGAGGAGGAACCTCAACTACTACCTTCTCCTACCTACAGTGATACTGATAGAGAGATTCAGCGACCAAGAAGAGAACACAGGAAACCAAAGATATTCACCTATGATAGACTTGGTACACCAACTTGTCACAACATTATGACATTTCCTTTTCGTGCAGAGCAGAATATGCCATGGTTGTACGGTGTACATCCCTATTGTTTTCAAGAGTTTTATGGACAATGTTAATACATTGATTGGGTTAATTAACTAGAGTTTGGGTTGATGTGTCTACATTTTACTCATATTGATTTTGGGTTTATTCTTCATTATTGAATTGAGACTGTAATTGGTTATTCTTCAGGTATAGGCTGTGATTCGCCACAAGTACTGTGTTTTTGTTTTCTTTATATACCAGGTATATAAACAATGGCACCTTATGTGAGATGGACACTTTAAAAGACTTGATTTTCTGATCAACCAAAATATTGGAATTGGGAGTATGCACTTGATTGAAATTCTGATATTGGTTATGATTGTGGTATGTGCCCATTCATTTTTTGTTCAGATGCTTATGTTGGGGACAACATCTATTTTGAGGGGGAGTATGTGACAGGTTAAAAAGCGAGTCACAGATTTGAAATTTGTCATAAGACACTATTTTCACCTTTAAGTTAATTATTGTGGTCAAGACTGTGTTCAGTACAAAAAGTGTAAATGATAAAAATGTACATATAACCTGTTAAAATGTTTATTTCTATTGGCTGGCGGAAATGTGTAATATGCGCCTGCGCAAAGTTTTCAGTGTTCTTTCCTGAAATAAAAAGGAAGAGTAAAGACGTGATCGTCTCTGTCTTTCACTTTTCCCATTCAAAAAGCACCACGTACCTCTCCCAAACTGTCGGAGCAGAGGGCGCAACATTTGCATTTTGAATCATTTATTTATTTTTACATGAGATCCATATTTTAAAAGGTGCACACTGTATTGCTTGTCTCCGTAGATATGTCATCGCTATGTCTGGATTGTTTTACGGTATCGCATTAAACCTATCTATGTCCTTGGAGACAAAACACACTTTTGCCATAGAAACTACCTGGATGACTGAGAGATCACACAGATAACGTCAAGATAGTGTGGAACAGTCAAGACAAATTGACCCTCCTCCTGAAAAGGCACTTTCAGCCTTTTTGCTCACATTTGGCAAGGGCTTCCAGAACAAATGATGCACCAGACATTTTTGTAGGAGGGGCTAACGGGGGCCTTCTATGGGGCTTCTCACATAACATGTCGAGTGCCAACTTTAAATGTAATGAGTTATGAATACTATTGGGGTAATTTTTGCTTAATTCTGAACACTTTGAGGTAGCCATTTGACATTTTTATAGTCGAGCTTGGATATGCTGGGAGGGCATTTGGGGGTGCACTGGTCATTCTATAGGAATAATCATTTATTGTGTTGTGTGCTATTTTCTATGCATAGGTTTTTGACACTTTTAACACAGACTGACTTGGATGGATACAGCGGTGCGTTTGATTTCACCTTGCACAGCAGCTGGATCCGTGTCAGCTGTGTAAACTATGTGATTACCACAAACCACAGCTGGTGAGACCAAAGGTGTGTAAGTGGTGCCAGTGTGGAGCCATCCTGTCCTTCACAAAGGCATCTGGAAACTGGCATTGTCGCATTTTTCACTTTTACCATACTACATAGGGAAGCTAATTACAATGTGATACTCACTTATTTTCATAGGTGTAGATATTGCAAATAGTGTCAGTACAAATGAGATTTATGGAATGTAAATATAAGTATTACATGTATGCTTGTGATTACAATAAACACTATTTGAATCCGTCAAGAACTCCAGTAGATCACTGTGCAACGCCGTTTACAAAAAAGTAACACATTTTAATAAGGCAGCAACAAAACTTTTAACGTTGCCAGGATTTCCCAGGAGAGTTTTCTTTGTGTCAGAGTCAACCCAGAGACAGCAGAAAAAGACAACAGATGCTTCAAACGCCCCAAAAATACATATTTAACCGTCACATGGACTAACAAAGACATTTAATACTTAGTTCTGCTTTTAGCTCATTTTCAAATTTCCAGTATCAATTCTCTAACCATGAAAATAAATTCCAAAGTCCTCACTCTAGCAGCAGTGGTGAAGTGGCTCGCCAGAGAACTAGTTCAACCCTTGACTGGGCACATAGTTATGTTAAGTACCCGGAAACTAAACTTACCCATTGCCCACTACAGTCAAATATGTAATTGGGTTTGACATGGAGAGCCTTGAAGGAAAAGGATAAGGGAAAGATAAAAGATAAACCATTTGTGTCAACCTTTCCTCTTGTTGAGGTTTGCCACAGATCATGGCTTGGTGTAACTGAAATTTAGTCACTTATAGCCAGGCAGCTTCATTTTTGCCAAAGAATTTACAAATATATTCATGGATTTGGTTTTGGAAATTGTTTTGTCCCCCTGGAACGCCACTGCAAACCAAAATAGTTTGAAGCGCACCCATTAATTTAACTTTTAATTAAAATCACAAAGGAATGCCAATAGGGACAAACACGTTATCCCCTCCGCACCTTTGGGTTAGAGATAAATTATCGGAAATAGCTGGCACCTCCACCTTTTGTGCACCTTATACACCTGAGGACACACTTAATCACCCAAAAGACATCAGATTGCTGCAGACGGCAAGTAGCTATAGCCAAAGTTTTAAAACACTTTCCATATTGGATGATTTAAGGCGCTAAACTTCTCCTTTAGAAGTACAATAAAAATCCAAGTGTCATCTCCATCACGCGCCTGGCTCAAGAATGACAGCTTCCCAAATGCATCAAGCGTCGTCGAGTATATTAATTTACAGTGTAATTTTCCCGACAGTGCTGAATCGTTGTTTATGCTTAGTAGCTAGTTTGTGGGTTGAAACTGCTTGTTATTTAAAGGTGCACTATGTAACTTTGCCAAGTTGTTTGTCAAGAATGTTCCGCAATATGTGTAACCCAGGTATTTTATTTTGCTTCTGGTCTGCCCACGGTTTACAAGTTGACAACTACTATGAGACTTCATGCACTTTTAGGGTCAAGCTCTTCAAGATGTGTGTGGGTTTTAGGGGTTATAGAGCTACCTTGTGACAAAAACAATTAAGTGAGGTTTCCAAGACACTGGATGCACTTGTGGACACTGAATGGCCTGCAAAGTTAAGAATATGCCTGTGCACCGCACGGGCACACGCACACAAATGATCCCCTGCTGGAGACAAACTTTATGAACATTCCTGAACTTTGCAAACATTGCATCGTAGAACTGCTACTGTTATGAACTGTTACCTTTGGCATGGAAACGTTGATGGCGTGGATTCTTTGAACTGTGCAGTTTTGAAGCTTGTGTGCTTTGAATCAAAGTGAATTTTCTGCGCAATGTGCACAACACAGCTTCGATGACACGCAGAGTATATATATATATATATATATATATATATATATATATATATATATATATATATATATATAGAAAGAGATAGATACATATAACAACAAAGCAGACTCACCAAGGCTGGAAACTGAACTGTACTGCATCCCTGTGCATCCCACAACCTGCACAGTGGTTGATGACTCTGAGAGAGGACCACAGCAACATCCCTGAGCAGAGCCCAGTTACCATCACTTGGCAGACAAACAGGAAACAGTCTCAGGCATGAAAAACTGGACAGCACCGGGCCCTGAAATGATACATGCATACTGGCTTAAGAAACTTACCTCACTCCACGAGCACCTAGCAGCCCAAATTAACACACTGCTAAGGGAAGGAACGAACCCTGAATGTCTTTCCGAAGGGCGTACAATCCTGATCCAGAAGGATCCCTCAAAGGGCACAGTCCCGTCCAACTATCGGCCAATAACCTGTCTCTCCACAACGTGGAAGCTCGTGGCAATGGCAAGCCGTCAAATGTAGCATATGCCAAGGTGATGCGCTGTCCCCACTGCTGTTCTGCATAGGTCTGAACCCCCTCAGCCAAATAATCAACAAGACTGGCTATGGATACCGACTCAGGAATGGGGCCACCATCAGTCACCTACTCTACATGGATGACATCAAGCTGTATGCTAAGAGTGAGCGGGATATTGACTCCCTGATCCACACCACCTGGATTTACAGTTTAGATATCGGAACGTCATTCTGACTGGAGAGGTGTGTTCGGATGGTAACTAAGAGAGGGAAGGTAGTCCACACAGAGGGTAGGAGCAGAGGGTATGAGCTTGGCAAAAACGGTGAGCGAGAGTCTTGTGATGGACTGAGCCGAAACAACGAGAAAAGATGAGCACCACGATGCTATCCACCAGCAGTGGGAGAGTGGTGAAGAGAGGGACCTGCCATTGCACCACCAGCTTTGCTCAAGATGTGACCATTACATAGCCCTCTGGAATCATCTGGTTTTAAAGTCGTCTATAGCTTTGCACAAAGCCTTGCACATGATCTTAAATGTTTTTAACATATTTTAGTGTAACCTTACTAACTTACATGGGAAGATGTGCACATGACAATGAATCACATGTATGATCCATCCAGGTGAACTTTACTGAATTACATCCAAAGTAATTGATTATTCAAACTACAAAAAAATGCAAGAGCAAATGGACTGGACATATGACTATGTCATATTTAACTTATCTTTACAGTCATTTGCCATTTTCATGAAGTCTGGTGATAAGCATGGATTTACAATTTACAGTCCTATTTCTATAGTATCTACATTTTCAAAGATACTGGAGAAGTTATTCCACAAAAGAGTATATAATTACCTTGACAACAATACAGCTTCAGACAAGATGGGGCCACTACCTTGACTTTGATAGATCTAGTTGAAAATATATCTAATGCAATAGACAACAAACAATATGCTATTGGGGTATTCCTAGATCCAACCAAAGCTTTCGACAAAGTTAATCATGAACTATTACTTAAAAAAAGGGGGAACAAAACCAGTGTTGTGCCTGAACTCGTTCATAATTTTGGTGAACGTGAACTGAACGAACGGTATTACTGCTGAAGAACGATAATATGAACGCGTTCCTTCTGGTGTCTGTGAACGGCAAATTCGTTCTTTTTTCAGACAGAGATTTGAACTGTCGCACTGCGCATGCGCATCAAAACAAAAAGCAGCATTGACGCGACAGCAACGTGTGTCAACAGAGCAGCAGGAGTCGCCCTACGACCAGTTACGAGAGTTTTATGATAAGGTCGGTGAGGATGGGAACAATCTAACATTTCTGTGCAAACTTTGCCCATCAAGTTTTCCCTCATGTTTTTGAGAATATTCTGTGGGGGTGAAAGCTGCACCTGCTGCTAGTGTGGACTGAGTGGACAGCAACACATGGGGGAAGTCTGTCCCTTCAATGTGAATGTAAATCCTGGGTAAGGATTCAAAATTGGATATGAAGATGAAATCTGACACATATTTTTAGCATTAAACTAATAAAATAATTGCTGCCTGTGGTTGTATGTGGGCTGTGGAAATAATTTAGAACAATTATTGCATAATATTGAAAAAAAGAACTGAACTAGTTCATTTTTTGGAGCTGTGAACTTATTTCAAAATTTTGAATTATGAACTATGAACTGAACTAGTTCATTTTAAAATGTGTGAACTATGAACTGAACTAGTTCATGTAGAAAGTGAACTTTCCCAACACTGAACAAAACTCTATAGATATGGAATCAGGGAGTAACCTTTTCTTGGATCAAAACATATTTGGAACTGGAAAAAACTAAATACATGCATTTTGGAATATTCATAATTTAGTACCGTAAAAGAAAATCTTTCAGAATTACCATTTTTGGTAGTAATGCTTGACAACAAACGTTTCTGGAAGTCACATATTGATTACATAAAGAAGAAAATAAGTATGTTTTGGTGTACTTTACAAGGTAGAATATGTGTTGGATGAGACTGCAGTATTTCACACTCCTTTCTAATAGTTCCAAATGTTGTATTCTGTATTGAAGTGTGGGGCTATACATGCAAAAGTTTTACTGACTATACCTGCTCCGATAGAAAGCCGTAAAAAGTATACACTATGAGGTCTAAGAGATCCCACTAATGAACTTTTTGTTGAGTGGAAGGTCCTAAAATTAGTAGTTCTTGTTAAGTTTAAAGTGTTATTGACCATGTGGAAGATTAAGAATAAGTTTGTGTCAGAGCACATTTGTAACAAATTCTCATTTGTGGAAATGAATGCTGAAAGGAGCAATAGCCACTGGGAATTGTGGATACTTTATGCTGTTCTTAAGGTGTTATAGGCATTATACGCTTCAAGACATTATGCACATTATTTTTGATATTACTTTAGCCTTTGGTAAAATGTCTAAATAAACCAAACTGAACTGAACAATCAATGCAACACTGGATGGAAATAAATCTTGTGACATTGCAAAAGCTTATTGAAACAGTGTGCTGTGCTCAAAGCTAGAGGCACTTCAACCAAATATTATTCGGTGTACTTGTATGGTGGCGACCCATCCACATGGAAAGTTACAAAATGCAATTTGAAATCAATAATAATAATGATAAAAGATTAAGTCAGCCAACTGTTTTATTTCAATTCAGTTATTTTTTGTAAAGGCCAAACTCACAACAGAAAAACACCCTAACCCTATGTTCAAAGGAAATTAACAACCCTCCCACCATTCACTATCCCTCCTTCTCTGCAAGGAAACACTACAAACCCCTAAGGGAGAAATTAGAAACCTCCATATTGAGTTCCACATTGAAGGAAAGATCCGACTCCCATGGACGGGAAGGCAAATTCTCTTCAATATCCAGATAGACTGTGGAGCCAGAACCACTAAGGAGGAGAACCAGTTCATCCAGGCAGATGAAGGAGCCATTCATTTAGATTAGAGAGTGTTCTGCCAGGCAATTGAGGAACATTCAGGTCTACAAGCCAGCACTAGCAGCGCCTGAAACGGCACCATAACCCGAGAGCAGTGGAAGAAGGACAAATAGACATGATTCCATAACACAGGAGCTTGGTAGCTAAACGCTCTACCACCTTCTGTGCTTTTAAAGACTCTTGGGACCACCAGAAGGCCAGCATTTTGAGAGCGAAGAACTCTGGATGATATGGTACTGTAGCATCTTTGAGGTAGGATATGGCCATGTCATTTATGGTTGTGTCAGTCAGGTGGAGATTCTTATTTTGATTCTAAACTCGACAGGAGCCAACGAAGAGACTCGTGCACCGGCGTAATATGCCTGTTAGTAATCTTGCTGCTGCATATTGAACCAGCTTTAATCTTTTTACGGAGCATTTAGGACACGCTGCGTGCAGGGAGTTACAGTAGTCTAATCTAGATGTGAAATATGCATAGATACGTTTTTCAGCATTGCTTTTAGACAAGATTTTTGGGGATTTTGGGCACTCCAAATTCAGGACTACTATTGCTCTACTACTCAAAAACAACTGTGTGGAATTTTAGAACTTCAGGTCTATATTGAAATGGAGCAATATTTTTGTGCTTAGAATTGTGTAATGGTGCACAAATCTACCTAAAAGTGCCAACTACAATAAAGACCAGCACATTTATTCAAACATGTCAAATGAAGTGTAAATGTTTCAACAAAGTCTGCCTAAAAACTTTGAAAATAGGACATGGTGATTTACCAAATTAATCGAATTAGGCTACGCTCCATCCGGACCAGAACCTCCCGCCACAAGAACAGTTTCTTTCCCTCTGCCGTTGGACTCATGAACACTTCTCAAACACTGTCACTTTAACCATAATTTAATCACTCACTGCACTGTTCACTTTCTGCACTACATATGTAAATTTAACTGTACATTTAGTGTACATAGAAAACCTATTTTTATTTGTATCCTATAGCAGATTTGTTTTTCTTTTTGACTTTACATATGTTGTTTTATCATTGTTCATTTTTTATGTTGGACCGAATCATCAAAACAAGTTCCTATGTTTGTGAATTCTGTTCAATAGTAATGGAAATAAACTTTTTCGGATTCTGATATTTGAAGTGTTTTTACTTGAAAACATGAAAATATGTTTGTATATTCTTGAAATCTGGAGTTTTTTTGGACAAAACTATACCAACCAACCCATGATTGGACACCCATAGCCTGAATAAAGGCAATAAATAATCACTGTAATATTTTTTTTTCTTTTAGTATTCTTTTATTTATGGATTGGGTTGCACAGTGGCATGAAATTAATGCAATAAATGTTTTGTAAAAAAAAACGTCACGTAGATTAAAAAATATATTTTCTGGTTTGGATTGATTGTGAACAAAACTTAATAGGTTAAAACAAACCCATACAACTCAGTTAACCAAAAGCTTCTTTGAGTAGAAATGTATTTTGAAAGAGTCCGCCATGCAGAACGGTAAGGTTTAATTTAAGTCTGGTAATAATCCAACTTAAATTATTAATTAAAAACAAATCATTCTCATCATTTATTTCCATTGTGTTAAAGAAACTCTCCGCACTGTTATCTGTTTGTATCAGGCTGGAAGATCTCATACATCATATTTACCCAATCAATCTCTTCATATTCTGACATTTGTAGCTGTCAGGTCGTAATTGCTATGATACAATCGAGGCTCCTCCTATCAGGTCACAATCGATGAGCGAGATGGGACTGTATCTATGAAATCCTCACATTACAGATAATCAGCTCCGACAATCAATCCAAGATCTCCCTTTTAGCTGTCAGCACCAGCTAATCTGCACTCAAAATTGGCCCCTTAATCCCTACATGTGTCATAGATCCATTGATTGGATCATGTTGCATAGAGATTAGCGTCTTATTAAAAAGTGAATGAAAAAAGTGGTTTCTTTTAGTCATCTAACAAGGGAAAAGTATGGTCTCTATTTGCTTTGTGGGGAACTTTGAACTAATTTGATTCACCAAGGCAACCTGTCTGTCTGTACGGTTGCTACCATTATTGCTCTCATCTAACAAAACAGCTTTTAAACTGTATATAAGCTAACATATTTCACAACATAAACCTTCTGTTTCATATTTCAAAGTAAAAACCTTTTCCTGAACTAAAAGAAACAAAAGACAGGTACGAACCATTACAGTGTAAAATGTGTGTCATGGTGAGGAGTAGCTGAAAGATGAACACTTTGTGCATGTTTTAAAGGCACTGGAAACTTAAAGGCACTTAAAACCCTTCTTAATGTAGTCATCACTTTCTTAACACCTCATTTTGAGCTCGTGTCTCCAATCCTCTCTTTCCCCTCCGCTCATCCATCGCTTCTCTTCTCTCTCTTCTTCGTTGCTCTTCGTAAATCCATAAAGTCAACACGCTTTCTCCCTTCGATAATCAACAAGTGCGTCCACAGTTGCGTTGAAGCGGTGCACTCTCAGAGCCGGTGCGTGCTGGCTTTTGTAAACATCCTACGGCTTTAGTTTACACGATGAAGAGTCCAAGAATAATATGAGTAAAACTGAACGCCTGCGACGCAAACGTGCTCGCATTGTCTTGGAATTGCACCACCGTGCCACTTTACCGCCTTGTTTCCATCTGCATCTGTAAACATCACAGTGACATTGATTTACAAGTCCTGACCGATCATTCCGATCAAATAATCCGATTACAGAATCTTTTCATCACTTGCACTTTGGTGTTTTCCGTCTTCTTTCTTCATAAGACTCTCGCATCTCTCGCATCTTCTCCATTGACCTTTAACTAGAGTACCCTCCCCCACATTCCTCTTTAATCAACTGATGGGACGCATTGATAAGACAATAATTAAAAGATTTACCGATTCCGATATAGTGGAGGTCATCCAAAGTTCCACGATGCTGAGAGGTGGGGTAAAGGGATGGACAATCTCATCCTTTTCGTAATTACGTGTGCGACCTCAATAACTCAAAAGGTTTATCGAGATCATTTTGTTCATATTTAGACAGTAGTATTAGATGTGCATTTATGGAATATAAGGTCAATTTCACCTGCCAGGTCAGCATTAATATCCGTAGACTTTATTGATCTCTGTAATTGACTGTTCTTTTAACAAGTGCTGCAGGAAAACTTCTTATATATGTATGTAAAGAACAGCGAGTGACCGTAGTGTACTGTTTAATGGATACCCTAGTCTCTTAATTAAGTAATTGGTATCTATTTGATCCTAATGGTAAATAAGATAAAGGAAAGAGGTCCCGTCAAAACTGTCAAAAAGTCCTAAACGTAAACTAGAAACAAAAGCAAAGTAAACAAAATGTATAAATGGCAACAACGATTAAATATTTTTGATCCATTTTCAAATTTGGATAATACAAAATGTGTTATTTTGTTCATGGTAAGTGTGTGTGTGATTGACTGAGACCTATTTCTTTCTTTTTTTCATGCACTATTTTTTTTGCACAGGACATTTTCAGTAGGCAATGGGGATAAGATGAGGGAGGACATGCAGCAAATAGTTGAAGCCGAGATGCAGACAGTTTTTGACAATACTATCCCTATCAATTTCAGAACTATGTTTTTGGGCCTCAAAACCCCTGCCATAGACAACACAAATGGAAACCTTTGGAACATATTCTGGGGAAAAGACCATCACGTTTGTTTTACCTTTATTCCTATTGATATGACTTGATATGACTAAATGTAGCGCTGTATTTTTATTTATTTTTTTTGTGAGTGTTTTATGTCACACTACATGTACTGCTTCTCTAACTACATACTATAAATATCACACTTGGGTACGGCTTGATCATTTCTGTGTACATTTGTCCTTCTTTCTTTACATGGGGGAGTCGAGTAGGATCAAGGATCAGTCAGATATTTGCTGTTGGCTCACATTAAACCTACATGTGATGAACGGCTTTGCACCTTTTGTCAAGAATGATCCAGAATCTAATTTGTTTGAGATTATGTCTGTTTGCGTGATCGATCAGGATCATAAATCCAACAGCTGGGATAAATATTTGTTGACACAGCCATTTTGTATGTGTTGTTTTATTTCTTTACCTGCTTGAGCCACAGACATGGCAAATGGATATTTTAAACTCAAAGGCATCAAACGCTCAATACCCATATTCATCTAGACCACTTTTTTATGCTGGGAATTTGTTTGAATCATAAAAATGAGGATGATTTGTTTCAAAATGTGTTTGCAGAAATTGGGAAAAGAAGAAACTTATCTGCTTTGATTTTGAAAAGAATTTCCCTTGGCATTTAAAATTGAATGCAATTATTTGATATGTATAAAATATTATTTTATACAGCAACAGAGTGTACTTGTTGACCTTTGCTGGGAAAGTGTTTCCAACAATTTTATTTAAAAATGAAAATAAATGGACTTTTTAGACACGGATTTTAGGCAACACATTTATCTATTTCCTGCCCTCAGCATTTGAATTTGTAATTTTATGTTCAATTAAAGAGAAACGTACTCATCAGCAAAATGCAAAAAGTTCTTTTCAGCTTGGTTTATTTCAATTAAATTTCAATGCAATTTTATTCTGTATGTATGTATGTATGTGTCCATTTTAAGATAGACACCCAGCGACTGTATAAGAAATAACAGTTATTCTTTCAAAATAGCCATATCAGTGTCTCCATCTTTTAAAAAAAACACACACAAAAATAAATATATGACCTAATTTATCTGTTCGCTTATGTACAATATTAACTAAAATCTAACTAAATTACCGCATGGAAAAGTACTCCTCTTTCTTCACATTCACTTGGCCAGGCGTATGATAAAGAGGTCTGAAAAACCGCTATTCTGCGGGCCTGAAAAAGCTAGATATTTTTGATGCATGTCTTTGTTGACAAACCAATTTCCCCAAAGCTATAGCGCTCCACTACCAAACAGACGCCATTTCCTTACAAGCGATGTTGCATGGATTTATACTTCCCAGAGAAATACATAAGTTAGCGCTGCAAAAAAAGGCCCAGACGTACATATACACACAACTTTGCACATTTTATTGAGAACCAGTGCAACAAAATAGTCATAAATAAAGTCGAAAAAGGGTGGACTTCACTTGTTTTATCGATCTCACTCCATTCCCGTTCTTCTAAAGTTTTCTTGTCGGAATTGTCTTTGCTCGATGGAAGCGCATTCTATCTGACCCAGATCATCGGAATGAGTTTTCTCTCTCCGACAAGCGTTCCGAAAGACAATTCCCCCAGTCGAGAACGAAGGGTGCATGGGGAATAAAGTACTGGCAGAGGAATCAGATAAAAGCCGAGCAATCAGTCAATGGATGAGAGTAAACATGCGCGGCATGAGTGCAGGGTTTCTGTTTGTTAGCTGGGGTTCAGCGAAACTGGCATGTCGATATGAGTGCAAATGTCAGCAAGTGATGGACTACCGGAGATGTTATCGGGCTAATTCCTACTGTACGCTTGGGTGTGCTGTTGGCTAGAGTGCACCGCCGCGATAATGCTTTGATTTAGGTCAGATTAAGGCGTTTACTTTCAATAAATACGGTCGGCATCTGAGGAAACGCCCACTAAAGAAAGGTTGAAACACCTCCGTGGGGAAATAAACCATTCTGGAGAAGAGCTGCAAACGCTGACTTTAGGATATCACATGCAGATATGAAGACATGGAGAAAGTGGTCTATTAGCACAACTCATATCTAAGAATGCTAAGGGTAGCTATGTGCAACTTGCTACCGCGATGCTAGCTTTAATCTTCTTTTAGTGTTAAATGTACTTCAAAATAATGCCAAGAGTATTTTTTTCTGTCATCCGTGCATTATTTATTTATTTATTTTTACCTTTATTATTTTTCCCCTCCATCCCTTGTTGGGAAATGGGAGGTTTTGTCTATGGGAGTTTTTGTACCTCTACTGAGAGTGTTTTTCAAACTTCCTATAAGTGATCTGTTCTTTTCTTCTGTATCTACCTCTGTATCTATCTGCGTTTCATAATTGAAATTTCCCCATGTGAGACAATAAAGGATTATCTTATCTTATCTTATTTAGTAGATTCAAGCATTTGAAACGGGGGGAGGGAATACTGGTGTGAGATGAACAAGAACAACATTGCAGATGATTTTAGACATGTTCCTGGGCCTTTAGACTCCCACTATGGAGACAATAAATCGATATCGCTTGAAAACAAAACCCCAACCAACAATTAAGGACTGGACCGATATTGTAATTGACATTCGAAAAATGGAGAAGATAACCTTCAGACTAAATTTGAAAATACAAAAAATTGTTGGACTTTGGACCAAATGGGACAAATACGCAAGACTGCAAATTTAGGACTACGTTTATACCGTATGTTAACTCTCTGTGTCTGTATTCACTTGTAATGTATGTTGTATATTTTAAAAAGTTCAGTTCTAAGCCACAAACAACACCTTTTTATTTCTGGTTATAGACTTCGCCAGGGTAGACTATGAAACTGGACATTTTTGAGAAAACAGCATTTTGAAGATACAATATATGGACGCAAGTTGATTGGATAAAACAATAAAACATCTGTAGGTGAAGATAGTTGTGAGAAAATGTAACATAGGCGATAGAGCTCCCCCTGCAGCGCTGTTGTGAAAATACACTGTCAGACATTTCTTTATCAAAATAAGATTTGATCATACAATCACATACAAAAACATTGACAAATATTTAAAACAAAAAGAGCCAGGGTTTCTCAGGAGAGTCGTCTTCGGTAGATCTCGGTAAATGTTGCAAGACCGCTTAGAGACAGCAGGGGGCGATGAAATAACATTGCAGACTGTTTCTGAATTCTGTTCATTAGCAATTGTAATAGCAAAAATAAGGCAAGGAGGCGAGTTGCTTTGTCTCAATGTTAAGGTGATTTAATCGGGCGTTTCTCTCTCTCTCTGGTACATTACATGATCAGAATCTCCCTCTTGTCCCATGTCCTACATATTTATACCCGTAGTCACATGACCACACACACAGAAGTTCCTGGTCATTGGTCTCTCAGGTACAAAGGAATCAAGGAGCAAATGGGACATCAAAGAAACAGTGGTTTCAGGAAGGAGACAGTACATAACATTTGCATTAATTCAATTCACATGTCTTGCCTAGTGTGAAACATAACGTGGGACTTCCTAATCACTCCAGGAGGTCCGGGCATGTAGATTTCCAGGCCAAGAGGAGTTGTGTCAGGCTGTTGACTGTGTTAGAACTAAATCAAATTAAGATAGAATTTGAAAAATTCTATCTTAATTTGAAATTGAAAAGCAAAGGGCCAGATTATATTTTTCCACAACACAATGACAATAAACCTTTTATGATTCTGATTTTGATTTAAGTTATCAAGGATTAGTGGTTTGAAATGTACACGAATCATTGACATTACTAGCTTTGAGTGGAGTGCTGGGAACTATCCTCTGTAAGCATGTAAACTGAGATAAAGTGAGAAATCCCAGAGGGGAAGCTTAGTCCAACGATGAACGTAGTGGTGTGTGTGTTCTGCCTGTAAACAGACCTCTGCGATGCTATCGGTTAATACCTCGGTCGGGCCTGTGGGTGGCTTGAGTGCATCTCCATGGTCAGGTTTCCCCTCCCGGACACAGACAACAGTGGATAAGAGAAAGGCCAACTCAGGAGAGGAAGTCTTGTGAATGATAATATTATGAGATGTTGAGAAGCTGCAGATGGTCGTAGCCCAAAGAGACAGAGGGGGTCCGGCCCGTGCGTGTATATGCTTGAGCTGGGGATGGTGTCCTTCTCTGGCTTTCTTTCTTTATCTTTTTCCCTCTATCTATCGCTCTCTCTCCTTCCCGCCGAGAGCAAAGTATTCCCCACAGGTCCAGGAAATGGGCTTGGACAAACACCAGCATTCACACCGCTCACCCTGGGGAGACTGGAACAGATTTTCTGATCAGTTTTGAACTTTTTGAATGCACTTTTTTCTGTGTATATGCGCATACAATATTTACTGATTTTAAAAATATATTTTGGACACATATTACTAAATGTGTTGATTTAAAAATTTTAATGAATTCAAATAAAACAAAATGTACACACATGTTCTCCAAAAGACACTCTAGTGACCCAAAAAATGTATGTTTTCTTGAGCTTGATGGTAATGAGATTGAACAAGTACCACATTACAAATACATCTGGATTGATGATAAACTCTCCTTCAACAAACACATACCAGAGCTGGTGATATTATATATGTGCGTTCTACAGCAACAGTGTTAAAACCTCTGAACTCGGTATATCATTCAGCTCTAAGGTTCAGCTCTAAGGTTCAGCTCTAAGGTTCAGCTCTAAGGTCCAGCTCTAAGGTTCAGCTCTAAGGTTCAGCTCTAAGGTTCAGCTCTAAGGTTCAGCTCTAAGGTTCAGCTCTAAGGTTCAGCTCTAAGGTTCAGCTCTAAGGTTCAGCTCTAAGGTCCAGCTCTAAGGTTCAGCTCTAAGGTTCATTACAGGAGAAGGAGGCAGAACTCACCACCGTCTGTTATATTGTAAAGTAGAATGGCAATCATTGGATGCAGAGAACAGCACTGCCTTTTGTTCATGTATAAGGCTCTTTATTATGATTATTTATCAAGTTTATTGCACATGAGTTCAGGTATTCACCGTTTGAGGTCTCAGGACATCTTTACCTTACGATCCCATCGTGTCAACACAGACAGGAAAAAAGGCTTCCAACCACTTTGCTCCCTCCCTGTGGAACAAAACACAGACTTTTAAAATTAAATAATTGTATGACTTTTAATGATTTTAAAGAAATGTTTAAGGACTACCCTCAGTGTCGATGCACTTGTTTTATATCATTTGATCTCATATTTTATGTGTGAAAGTGTTTTTATGTATTGCCTCATTTTATTCAATGTTTTATTTGTGTTTTAGGATCCTGTGTTTGTTTTAACAGGGTATCCATGAAAAAGAGACAAAGTTCTCATCGGTTTGCCCTGTATAAATACATTTAAATTAAATAAAAAATAAGAGTGTTACACGCTGATGCTAATGATCACAAAAGAACTTCGGAGACAGTCGCTTGTATTTTTTCCTAAACAGTTCTCAATTGCCAACCCATGTTACCAACCCATTGATCACATTTAGGTGTAAACTAAAAGAGCTAAAGGCTAATTTACATTAAGATTTATTTTGTTCTGGTAAGAATCTAGTGACACTAAATATCCTCTTTTACATGCAACGAGTGATGTGCAGAAAAATTACATCAATAACATGAATTTAAATACACATTTGAAATCATTGAATGTGAGGATTGGCTTCACCATTCATGTGTTTGTGATGAAACTGTAATTTGATGTAACTCCAGGGTGCAAGGGCTTGTCATGCACTGGAGAAACAGGCCGAGGACAGAGGATTATCCAGAGCACAAGTAGTCCAACAAATATTAATCCCTGTTCACTGTGGGTCTCGTCATAGCAACGGGTAAACAAATGATCTACTGTTAGGACTTTGAAGTGGAAGGGAGGAACGAGCTTCAACTAAAACATAAATAACTAATGCCTTGAACCTTCATCCAACCTGTTTTCTGTTGAAATACATATTTTAATTTTACTTTAAAATAATAATGGAATAATAAATGTAAAACTTCACAACTTTTTAAGTAAATTCTCTTCAAAAATAACCATACATCTCACAATTAATAATAAAAAAAATCAATCTCACCCTAAAATCCTACTAATTACCAGTCTCTGTCATCCCATCAGAAAAAATAATTAACACTAAAATAAGACAGATTAAATCCATTATCCTCTCATCAGACCTGTGTGCTCATATCACTGAACAAACATGTTTTATTTTTCAGAGCAATTAAACCAATAACGCTGCACTTGTCATCAGCCTGTTCCCTGGCTGTAATTGTTCCACATTATCATCTGTAGAACGACACAGAGGCAGGCTGCACTGTTATCCAAAGACATGACAGCACATTGAGTCAGGGCCACGCGGTACAGTCCAAATCACCGGCACAAAGTGTGTTTAGTCTGTGATTTGCATGAAACAACCTCTTTATGCTCTCTGAATTCTGATGAGCTCAGGTTGAAATAGTCTGTCAGGCTTGTTTTGTCTCAGAGTTAACAACTTCACACAGCCAAAGCAGCAGGATTAGAACACTATTTGTTTTAAAGACGCACTATGTGTCCTTTCTGGTGCGCACGCCATGGACTTGGTTTGTTGGTTGTGTCAGGGCTTATGCACCATAGATCTGCACAGTCTTGTAACCAGGAAGCAGATATTGCATTGAGTTGAATTGATGTATTTCCACATTTCCTCTCGTGTACATTAAAGTTCACATTACCTTGCTGTACTTGTCCCCTTGAAGATGTCATTGTTTTCCTTGTAATGTTCCACAGATTGTTATAATAAAATATACTTATTATTATTTACTTTTTACATTTACCTGGAGGACCACGGGGAAGCTAAATGGAGAAGCTAATACAATTTGCAAAATGTTTTCTTAAAAGGATTTGTAATTGCACCTTTTATCAAAAGGTTTTATTTTTGTATTATTTTATTAAATCATGTATTGAATTTGAATGTTGATAGCTAATCAAATTTATATTTTAAAAGCTGTTTTGATAAAAGCCTTTACTAATTGATTTTGTAAATTGTCTCCTAAGAACACTTTTAATAAAAGCAATTGTTAATGTATTTTTTTCAATTATCTTTTTTAAAGACAGATCCAGTCGTCCTCAGAGCTCTTGTAAATTTTTCCTGGAACACTCTTCCAACTCGGAATTCCTATTCAGAAAATCATAGGCCGGGTTAGAAAATCAAACATGGCCTGTGTTTGATGAAAGATAAACAGCTTCATTAGTGATAGTACTAGTTATTTTACCTTTATTTGCTCTTTACTTTCCACCCGCAGTGAGTAAACCTGCTCCTGCCTCTGAGCTTCTGCTGTTAGAAATGCACAGTTATAATAATCAAGTCAAGGCGGAGCTAATGTAAACATAAGCAAAGATTTCCTCTCAAACATTGTTTTATAAACTGGAAATGTAATAACAATATCCGGGTCAATAGATTAACTTAAATTAACAAGAATTTTGTCTGATTTGAGCTTTTTTCTTGTTTTTATTACTTGATTGAGTCATGGCTGTAATGTACTGGTCTTGTTTTTGTTTTTTTACGCCTTGTCGACGAAAAAGTCACTCTGACTTCTGAGGACAACTGAAGCGCAGCAATATTTAATGAAATCTTAATTCCTTTTAACATGGCTCTCAGCCTCCTCCAAATGTGGGTAGAATAATATTTTTCTGGCTTGAAGGCTTTTTAGACAGGACTGGTGTAGCATGAAATGGGGAGAGACATTCAGCAAATAGTCAAGACCAGGAAGCAAAACCACGATACCACTGTGGCAGCATTCCCAACCGCCTCGCCATCAGCGAGCACTCATGTGTAGAATTTAACTAGAGGTTTGAGAGTTTTTTCCCCTCTCATCTCTGCAGCTGAGTGAGTGAATAACATAACTGCTGAAATGAATGGCAAGAGTCATTGACTCCAGGCTCTTGTTGAGAAAAGGCTGTACTCGAAAAGATATTTACTAAGAAGAGCACTCAATCTCCCAAAATGCCAAGCATTGCATAATATCGACCAATTTAGACAAACATGCCATCTATGTCAGATCAGTGAGTGACATGTAGAAAAAGAAAAGTCAACCCATAGAGACGAGGCATAATCATTCTTAAATGGATCAACTTGGGTGGTTTAGTGAGTAAAGAAGGGAGAGAATGATGGATTTGTTATGGAGCACTGCACAAATGGCTCATGTTTCTGCTGCTGCACTGGAGATGGGATGCACGGTTATGGACGACATCACATGCTATTGGCCAATCATATTTCATGCAGGTGGGAGGCAGATGGGGGACAGCTTAACTTGTGCAATGCAAATGCAATGGTATAATACAAGTACTTAGTGAGTCGAGTCACTAATAGAAATCATCAGATCAAGCATTTGTGAATTTTGCGTTTAGATATTCCGTGGCAAAGTACATTGTGGAAGTATGACATCATCACATTGTACTGATACAGATCAAGGCCAGCACACTGACTTTGATACAGGCCTAGCAGTGGTGGGCCATCGGGCCAGCAAGGCCTTCTCTGCTAGCCTAAACATAATCAGAATATAATTTAAAAATATACATATTTTCCAAATATTTATTAAATGATTCCCCAGAGTATGAGTTTCACTCTTCATTTCATGGCTTTCCTCTTGGTTGCACTGCTTCCAGCCCCAAGTTGAGATTTGGAGGGCTGGTCTTTATGTTAGATCTTTTATCCAATCATATTCAGCCATCATGTGTTGCCAGGGGTCTAAAATCCACCCTCGGGCTTTTAGACTCAACAGAGCTGGTGCTTGTAGCTTAAAGTGAATAGATATGAAAATGATGTGTCAACCAATCAGCTTCAGAGTTGGCTCTTGTACGTCTGCTGCTGTTACACAGGAGCCAGCTAGCAGATCTAGCAATCTTTTGATTGGATCACCAATATTGAGAGGACAAACTTTTTAAGAAAAGTTAGACATTGTAAGGAGAGGTCGTCCGACGCAGACTCTGCAAAGCGGGAAAACTTGTTCGCTACTTTCAAAGTTCCAACGTCGCGTACAAGGTGACGCACGCCTGGTTAAACTGTGTTTCTGTCTAAATGTATATGGCATCATAATGATGGTAATAAGAGATGGATTCATTCGGGTGGGAATGTGTAGGACCTCACTAAAGGCCCAAGGCCCAGACCCACGGCCCCCCACTGAGGCCTAGTGATGTCATTAGTTTTGATAATATGTGGTTCAACTAAAACTAACTAGTTTATCAGAGTTTTGTTGGCATTTTTAGCCAATAAGGTGCCTCTGCCCATTAATAAAGGGTGTGGATTTATTTGAATCATCATTCATGTCTGCATTATGTAGTGGCACAGTTCTGGTGCAGCAAACTGAGCAGATTGGACAGTGTGAGGAAGGAAAACGTATGTATGTAAGTGCCACTTTCAAACACTTATTACAGAACATATCCTCTCAGCAAAATAACACACAGGAAATCAGCGCTATTTAATGAGTAAATGTACTGTATGTACCTCCATATGTGCGAGTGAAGCATGTGGATCTTATATAAGTGGAACACTATTTGGCACGAATAGCACATGTCTCCTTTACAATCGATGCACGGACACATTAGGCTCTAAACCTCCAATATGTTTTTTTTTTCTGAAAGGCTAGAAGCTCGTAGTTCTGTGCATGTTCTCCGGAACCCACAGTCGCTTTGGGAGCATTTGGTTACAGCGTCAACATAAAGGACAATCAAGGCTAATTTAGACTTGAATTAATAAATTAGATTGCCCTTTTTACATTTAAAAACATACACCTGTGTCATTGTGATGTACTTAGTTTGTTGCAATTCCCATAGTTACCAGATTTATGGTAGTTATGACAGCAATTGAGACATGGCTTTGACAGATGTGGAAGTGAAAACATTTGACCAACTGTCACATTCCAGGCCTGGCTGCTTCACGGAGAATATAGACTACAAAGGTAATATTTAAAGACGCTCTGTGTGACTTTTGTTGAGGAGGGTCCAGAAAGTCCTCAAAGTGTGCATCTTTAAAACCCTAAATGTTCTTATTGTAGATCTGGGGGCTGATGAAGTGAAGGCTCATTTACTGCAGTGATGGTGCGTGTCATGGACTTAAAAGTTAATTAATGAATCGTTTTGCTACTACATCATCCGTCCCTGTGTGGCAAGGGTGCACAAGATTGTCTGGATGTCATGACTTTGATAGTTGAATGTAAAAGTTTTAATGTGCTATGTCGTCCATTGTTAAACTAATATATGTTTCTGATCAACTTTTGACACTGTGAGTTCAAATAGGCCTTTGATGGCAACAACTTTCCAGGCAATGTTTTTGAAAAGTTTGGCATGTTTTGTGCGTTTTGATTCAGTTGATTAAATGTTCATAACCCACTTTCTTCCAGTAACTATCTTTTTTGTCATTGGCATTGCACGGTATCATTTTGGTGACTGCTTGACATTTTTAATTAAGTGTATGGATGCAAGCTACATCAAAATTCTAAAACATAAAAAGTGAATTGATAGAATAACCCCAAAAAGTACATGGGTCAAATGCAAAGATGAAAGTTTGTCAAAGGATATGCATAACTGTGCAGATTATATCACCATGTGCTCTTCTGTGCCCCTCTATGTCACTGGAGGCGAATGGAGCAGGATGGATGGCCTTTTGGTAAAGATCCTGCCAAACACACAAAGGTTATCTCTTTTGCTGCCACGAGACTACACTGAGAATGGAAATAGTTGGTGTATAACTAGACAAAGGTCATACGTTATGCTAAAATCATTTCTTTCTTTAAACCATGTTTTAGTCAATGTTAATAATCTAAAACGTACCTGGAGTTATCTTTTGTTTCCTTCACACATTGAATCTGAGTACATTTGCATATTTAGTTAGCGGTAATTAACGGGCGTGTGGAGCGGAGGTATGTCACAAGCCGACTTGCATCCACCCCAATGCTGCTGAGGACGCAGAGCAAACATTTGTGGATTATAACTTTAAATCCATTGTGTTTTCCATGTGTGTGTGATGGATTTCAACCCTTGTGGAAGCTGTTGGGCTCTGGATCTACACCGGGCTTGGTAAATGTGCACAAACTGTATACTGTGCTGCGTATACTGTGAACTTTGGGAACTCTGATGTGACTAGATCCTCCCGTGTCCTTAATGTACCAATGTAGCATCGTCTACTTTTAAAAAAAAAAAGAAAAAAAGAATTGTAACACCTTTGTGAGGTTGTCTACTTCAAATCAGATATAAAGGCTTGGTTTTTATCTCAATTCAAACCAAGACGTGCTTATGCAAAGAAGCGCAATTGCATTTACCTGTTTGTGTCATGTTGACCATAGCCATGCTTCTCTGTCCACTATTGGTTCAGAGGGGAATATGAAAAATAATGTAAGACAATGGCGTCAAGCGAGAAAAGGTATGATATGTCCCCTTCAGATTTAAGGCACAGTTATTAAAGTCAGAATTGCTGATGTATCTCCAATGAGGTTCCAACGTCTCTTCCCGTATAAGATTTGAACTATTAAAAACCATGTCACCACCAGTAAGTCATCTACACTTTGTTACACCACATACATGTTACGTAAGTTTTGGACTTTTGTAAAAAACGGTAAGGCAAAGTTACCTGTCGAGTAAAAGCTTTGCTACAGATGCATCAGTGTAAAGTCCAATTTGAGATTTCAAGTCGCGCCATCACGTAAACGAACCCCAGAGGAAAACCTCGTCCTGTTCCTCTCCTCTGAAGCCTTCCGCCTCTTCTTAGAAACCTCAAAGTCTGTTTTCCCCGTCCTCTTCTGACCTTCAGCCATTATCTGTGCTCACGGCTCAAGTGGAGCTGGAATAATGAGGAGGACACGACAAACGCCGCACCACTAACCCACGCTATCCTAAAGTTACAGCCGTTATTGGCCCTCCTTCATACCATCTTTAATTTGAAGTAATGTGGCCTTTAAGTAGTCAGGCATTTCTCACGTCTGGAATTGAGTTGGATAGAGCTCCATCTACTGGCAGCAGAGGGAATCACAAAGAAGAATTACAACGCTTTCCCTCAACATGCTAATGCAGGCACACAGTTGTAATGAACACAACTTGACAGCAGAAAAGAGTCTGGTGATGATATATATATATATATATATATATATATATATATATTAAAAACAGCACAGACGATCTTGTAGTTCTAATTATGAGGTCACAAAACTGGGGGGAAAAAGTGTTTTCTGAGGCTCAGAGCGAGAGGACTAAACAGGATTAATCAAACAAGCGAGAAAGAAGCTAAATATAATGCCAGGTATGTTTTTGGTGAATGAGCCCTATCATATCATGGTTAAAAGCTCAAAAAGTCAAATTTGCATTGCTTTAAGTATCTCTAACTGAGTCTGAGTCTTTACAGAACAGCAGCGAGAAAGGTTTGACTTGAGGATCAGTGCAGTGTTTATTAGCACTAGTTACCCTTCACTGGCTCTATAATAAACTGTCCAAACGCGCTATGTAATATCAAGGCTAATTTGCTCCCTCTGTTAGTCGGGAGATATTGTATACAAAACCAAAGTGACAATTTAATAAGGCTCCATATGGAATGAGCACTCCCCCAAATGATGCCATGACTTCAACAATAGTCTGAAGGCTGCTGGTTGTATATGAAATGCTAATGACAATATTTAATAAGAGTTTATGCAGACAGATGGCAGGCATTTCAAAGTCTTTATTTTGCCAGATTACAATCTCTAATATAACGTGAATCTACTGTGATGTGTATTCACCCGCTGTCATTGTGAAAGGCAATAAAAGATCAATGAAAAATATTGCATTATAAGTTATAACAGAGGCCAGATTAAACAATCTTCCAAGTAATATTCAAGCTATGAGTTATTATTTGTACTGAATTAGAAAAGAGGAATGAATTAAAAGAATGTCATAAAGAACCCATTGCCCTTTTTCTGTCCTCTCCTGGTTCTGTATATTACGACTACTGATTTATTTATTTCAGGGACAGTGCATATTAATAAACATTTCGTTAAGTGTGCCAGAATAAGCCTATGCTAATATGCCATTCTCTCCCTGCCTTGGCAATTTTCATCTATGTTCTTTCTCTCTCCCCGTCTCTCTATTTCTCGCTCCCCGTCTCTCGCTCCTTTTTTTCTTTTTTACGGTATAGCGTAAAACACATGCTTTGAAGACTTATAACTGCAACTATTAAAGTGAAGGCTAGGTTAAAAAAAAAAAAACTGAAAAGATACCTCATCTTCGGCACCAATTGGCTCTTTGCACAGCCCCGCACAGTCACTTCTGTTTGACTAGCTTGTCCGTGAATCTCCTTCAGCCTTAGCTAAAATAATCAATATTGAAAGATTAGGCAACAGACCTCAGGTCATGGGTGGATAATCACAGACAGCGTGTTAAGGTCTGACTGATGATGCAAACACGTACCGGACGCTACGTCTGTTTACTAAGGTAGGTGTTTGTGACTCAATGCTGATGCTAATCTAAAACATGTTTTAATTATAATAAATCATTACATTTAGAATAGCACCACAGAATTATTTTGTGTATAAAAACGATTCCCTTGTCCTTAATTGTATTTTTATGAATTATTTAATTTCCCAATACTTTTTTAAGTTAGCATTAGCAGCTACTTGAGCCAAACTAAACAAAACTGTGCAATCAGTTCATTACAGTGACACATGTGACTGGGAGGAGCTCGCTGGGATTACAATTTAGAACAAAATCAAACTTCTCTAAACTCAGAAATCCCCAAAAAATTTCAGTCTTCAGACTTTTTTCCTTTCTTTTTCCCACATAAGCAGTGATGTTTGTTTTTATATGAGCGGACCATTGCATGACCTTCATAAGCAACATAACCTTTTAATCACGCCTGAACTCGCACAGACGACCGGATTTCATCATCATCACTATCATTCTGGACTTTAGGCAACACACAACCTCTTTTGTTTTATTTATATTTACCTACAAATGATGATCATCTCACCTTTCCGCAAATATTGCAACATATAATGTAACATAAAAGAACATTGAAAAGTTAAATAAACGTGTAGACAAGTCCTTACTTTGAAGTGTTTGTGGACTTGATATTCTTTGTTTGCGAGTTACTTTGACCCTAAGCTATAAGCCTCTGTATGTAACGTCACTCCTCCTGAAGCGTGTTTGTCAATCCGTCAAGAAACGTGCACATGAGAGCCACGTGCACAGCCATGCACCTCGCGGCTGTGTGATGCATGCAGTCAAGCCTGATAAATGAAAGTGTCTACCAAGAGGAATGAGTTGGTGCCTTGACCTCCCTCCTGGCATGGACATCCTTCTCCAGACTGCCCTATCACCAGACAAATGGTCACAATAGCACACACATCACTCCCAAAAAAAAATAAAACTACTCCTGAAACTCGCCGTCCGAAGTGTTCAGAAACATGGAGTGCCCCACATCATAAACAGAGGACATGATGTTTTTCACAACTTTAGATGAATGGGCAGTGGAGGTAGTGACACCGTGTTGTTTTAGTAATAGGCTCATGTTTTATTTTTTTTGTGACCGGGTAGTGTCTGCAAATGCTGCCACAAAAATATTGGTGAAAAGGTATTTGATTGATATTAACAAAGGCAGCTGTTTTTCACCTTTTAGTTTGTCTTAATCTATCAAATTTTGAAAAAATACACAGCGAATGGTTAATTTTTTATTTTTTTTATTTTAAATTGGAACTAAAGCTGTGGGACCTAACTTGTGGGAGTTTATTTTTACCAACAGCGTATATGAGAAGGGGTTGTCAAAGTTACCGCGTTAACACATGCGATTAGTTGTCAAATTGATGCATTATCGGTTTTGACTTAACGTGCTCTTTTAGATTGCGCTGCGATGGTTTACCGCCGCAAAAAGGGACGCACCGCACGCACTATGACAAAAATAAAGATAGCGTTTGAGTGCTAAAACGATTACGGGCCAAAAAAGCCTCCAAAAACAGACAAGGTGCACCCAAGACCACATTGGAAGGTAATGTCATTATTCTTGGGACTCTGATGCATTATATAAATACTATTTAGCTGTACATTTGTCGCATATGATTGCTCGATAAAAAAATCAGTATTGGCTGTGAACTGGTTATTAATTGGGCATACGTTTTATTTTTGAAGGACTAATCAACAAGATAAATTATTTAATGTGTATTGGCAAAAGGCCCTATGTCCCAACAACCCATTCAGAAAAAAATACTTTCTATTATCTAACGCAGGGATGACCTGTTATAGCTCCAACGTTTTAAATCATCTCTCAATGTCCTCAAGTAAAAGTTCAACTGATTGTGCCATGAATATATTTGTGTCACTGTCCTTTATTACGTAAGGGCTGTGTTAGAACGGGGCTGAGGCAGACAGACAGACAGACAGCTATAAGCAAGGGGCTGTGATTGGAATTACATTCACCTTTAAATCTAATAATTCATCCGTGAAATGGATCAATAAAAAGATATTGCACACTCTTCTCCACTTAAAGTATTAGGAGAGGTTTTGCTTCTAAGCCTGGAATTTAAAAGTACGGACAAAATCCTCCAAAAAGTTGGCACAAAGATGATCCGATTTCGGGTGAAAGTTGGGAGCGTACTGACGTTCAAACCAGTATTAAAGAAGACAATAATTGACTTTAATGAGATGTTAACTGTTTTATTATAGTTTTCACTCATTATTAGTTTACTCAAAGTTGTATTTTGAGTGATTCAAGCATGTTCAAGTTGATTCGTGCTAATTCCTTAAAAAAAAAAAAAAATGCTTTTATTTTTATACATTTAACATGTGCAAATATAGATAAGCAAAACCTCATTTAGATTGAGTATTTCATTTTAAGACATGAGGAAATGCGTGACTCAGAAGTTATTTGGTCTTTGGTCAAAAATAAATACACTGAAGCTTCAGTAGTTTTTACGTTCACTTTAACGTAGCAGATGAAAACAAAAGCACACGTGCTCGTCTGACGGAGAGACGTCGTTTGTCATCTCTGCTGATAAAATGAGTGAGTACACGTCAAAACATGTCTTATTATTTTCCTCGCTGTTTCTTACCTGGAGCAGTTGAATGCCTCTGCTGGTCTGCTCCTCGTGTGATCATGCAGCATGGATCCGAGTACACACAGACTTTTACAGATTCCTATTGGGATGTGGTTTGAATCAAGACCCTTCACTCCTTGAATGGAAATCATGGACTACAAGTAATTGCACCCATAGCCAACAGAGGCTTTAATTCCTCAAGAAACTGGTGTATTTTGATGTAAATAATAAAATGCTTTTAATGTTTTATTCAGCCTCCATTAAAAACGTCCTAACTGTTTGTGGCATGTGTTGATATGAACATGCCACCAAGGCAAAAGTGTTGAGGAGAACTGTGAACACTGCTGGTGAGCTGTTAGGCATTAGCTTGCAGAGTCTGGAATAGTACTATGCCAAGAGTGGTGAAGAATTTTGTCCTACTCAAGACATCCTCGTTGGAGGAGGTGCCATCCACCTCAGGTCACAAAGAAGAAAACAATTTCATCACTCAAACAATTTAACTGTTTAAGAGTTCTCTATCGAGTTATGTCTGTTCTATGTATATTGTGTCTATTGTGAGAGGTTTTTTTTACCTGTCGAAGTGATGTGTCAAATCAATTTCCCTATAGAATGAATCAAGGTATCTATCTCTTTACTGTATCTATCCACCCATCTATCTATCTGTCTCTCTAGCTCTCTATGCACCTACATAGTTCTTGGATTTACATACTTTTCATAAAATCAGTTTGAATTGAACTAGGCTTATCCAGTTTTGCGGGTGTGCAGGTAAACGTAGAGCATGACATTGTGTTTTGCTTATGTCTTTGGGGAAGTCTCTTCATTAGATTGTGTATGCCTGGCTTGGATACCATGGCATCCATGCTCATGTAAATCAGCCACAAATAAGATAAGATAAGCCTAATATTATTTGTCCCGCAATGAGGAAATTGAGGAAAGAACAGATAACTTATAAAAAACTTTAAAAAAAACACTCAAAACACTCTTAATAGAAAATACTCTAAAAAGTCAAACATAACAATAGTAACACTCTTATGTTCAAAAATAATAATAACAATAGTAACACTCTTATTTACAGCTGTTATATGGACAGAGAATAGTGCACCAAGATGATTGAAATTATGTCAAAGTATTGCACATGAATATGACAGTATTGCACATGGGTATGACAGTATACACGTGTTCAGGGCTATCAGTGTTTTTTGTAGTCTGACAGCAGCAGGAAGGAAAGACCTGTGAAACCTCTCCTTCACACAGCGAGGGTGGATCAGTCTCTCACTGAAGCTGCTCTCCAGAGCGGACAGAGTGTCCTGCAGGGGGCGACACTCATGGTTCAGCATAGATGTGAATCTAGCCAGGACCCTCCTGTCCACCACCTCCTGCACCGAGTCCAGAGCACAGCCCAGGACGGAGCTGGACTTCTTGATGACTTTGTCCAGCTTCTTCCTCTCCCTCTCTGTGATGCTGCTGCTCCAGCAGGCCACACCATACAGGAGGGCTGATGCCACCACAGAGTCGTAGAAGGTCTTCAGGAGTGGCCCTGTCACTCCAAAAGACCTGAGTCTCCTCAGGAGGTAGAGCCGACTCTGGCTCTTCCTGTACAGTGCGTCTGTGTTGTGAGTCCAGTCCAGTTTGTGGTTCAGATGAACACCCAGGTACTTGTATGAGTCCACTCTCTCAATGTGCCTTCCCTGGATGTTCACTGGTGAGGGGGCAGTGGGGTGGCATCTGCGGAAGTCCACCACCATCTCCTTGGTCTTCCCCGCGTTGATGAGGAGGTGGTTCTGCTGACACCAGTCCACAAAGTCCTGCGCCAGTCCTCTGTACTCCGTGTCATCATCGTCCGTGATGAGTCCGATGATGGCAGAGTCGTCAGAGAACTTCTGCAGAACACAGCTGTCCGTGTCTGAGGTCTGCAGTGTAGAGGGTGAAGAGAAAGGGTGCGAGGACGGTGCCCTGGGGCACCCCCATACTGCAGGTCCGAGTGTCAGACACACAGTTCCGGGCTCTCACAAACTGGGGTCGGTCTGTGAGGTAGTCCAGGATCCACTCTGCCAGGTCGTACTCCACACCAGCCGTCTCCAGCTTGTCCCTCAGGAGCACCGGCTGGATGGTGTTGAAGGCGCTGGAGAGATCGAAGAACAGAATCCTCAGGTGAGAGAGAGCGGTGCAGCAGGGAGATGACAGCGTCCTCCACTCTAATGCCAGGCCGGTATGCAAACTGCAGCGGGTCCATGGCTGAGCTCACGGTGGAGCGGAGGTGGTCCAGGACCAGCCGCTCCAGTGTTTTCATCAGATGGGACGTGAGAGCCACTGGCCACCATTGTTCTAGACTGGAACCTAGGGGTTGCTTAACCCCTCCAGGAGGGTGAGAAGTCCCTGTCCTCAAGTGGAGGAATTCAAGTATGAGTGGGAGTGAAAGAAGGATGCAACGGGATATTGACAGGCGGGTTCGTGCAGCTGTTGTGAAGAAGGAGCTGAGTTAAAAGGCAAAGCTCTCGCTTTGGGTAATGTCAGAAAGGCTACGATTTTGGATATGAGCAGTTGAAATGAGTTTTCTCTGCAGGGTGGCTGACCTTACAATACGGGGTGCGCTCAGTCATAAGGATCCTCCTGGATGCCTCTGGGCATGTCCCACCAGAAGGAGAGACTGGGTAAGATCCAGGACATGCTGTCTCTCTGTGGTCTTTTTTTTTTTTGATGCTTTGCTCAATATAGTTTAATGATGAACTATACCACTCATACATGGACTAATGAACCATATCACTCATACGTATATGGCCAGGTCAGGTGTATTTGTCCTCAAATGTTTTATCCTTTGGACCTTTTTGAGACTAACCAAACCATTTTTGCACATTTACATAAGCTTAAACATACTCTGCCTGCTAAGTATTCCCAGTCAGTCGGCTTGCATTTGAAGACCACTCAATCACAGTCAGGATATGCTACATTAAAAACGAAGCCTCGGGCCAAATCCAAACGTTGGACAGCTTCCATGTATTCACCCTGGGATGGGCCCATAACAACACGCCTTAGGTAATGCTCACACAGAACATATAAGCTTAGACAACATAATACTCTCTTTGTCTATTCTCTCATTGGAAAAAAAGAAATGACAGCTCATCATGGAAACAAAAAGGAGATTGTCTGACCCATATATTTGCTAGTTGTTTGCAGTGCTGTTTGAGTGTCTCTTTGAAGCTGCAGTTCTTCAGGTGGGTCAGCTGGTGAACAGTCATTAGTTTTGATGCACTGTGTCTGAGAGGTGCAGACCAAAGGAGACGGGAAAAGGCCAATCCACTGCCAGTATCAAAGGAAGGCACGGGTACAAAAACATGTTGGTGTTTAGATAGATCTTGAAAGACTGTGACTAGATTACAGTTAGATGACATCGGTTTATCACAATCTAGTTTGATATAATATAAAAGTGGTGCTTTATTATGTAAATCACCACTTGCTGGAGGTGATGCATCACCCGCATGATTCCATGGAAATAGAAAGTTACAACCTTTCTTTGGAACATTTGAATGCGGATGGATATGCTTAAAGGTTGAATGGACGATTTTTTGACCCAAATCTGAGTCTTATTTCCTCGAGGCGTGGACTACCTATTAGTCCTGCCACGTATCAATCATAAAACGCACCTACCGCTCACCTGCAGTCTCGTGCGGCTCGTCCCCACGTTTCCGCGTGTCTAAGCGCATTGATCTATCATAATATAGTTCCCTCAGTGTACGGGACAAAATTAGGATGGAGAAAGACTGTTCGAGCTGACGCAGAAGAAGACGGAAATCTACGGGAGACGAGAGCTAATAAACAAACGCACGTGTGTGTTGTATCAGTCCTCACGGGGAGTGCGCATGTGCACTTCCGCCTGCGTTCTCAAATCGCCGAAAAATCGTCCATTGCGCCTTTAATGTAAGAGTTTAATTTGTGGACATGCAAGCTGGATAGGAAGGAACACATGCAGTGCAATAAAACCATAAAAAATGAAAAAGAAATGCTTTTATTTCAGTCTATCCTTTACCTAAAGAGTTACACAGTGGCGTTTTAGCGATGAACGAACAAAGATGTAAACCACCATGGCAGATGAGATGGAGCATGGGTAAGGAACGAAAGGGGCTCAGTGACAGAACACCGGTGAAAGGGGTGCCCACCCAACAACCCATGAAGTCCAGAAGATCCAAACTTCTCCGCTCTGCTCCAAGAAGATGTGTCCAATTAGTTTTTAAGCAAATCACCTGCAAGACATTACTAATTCCTGCCATTTTCACAGAGACTAAATATGTTTTTATTTATTTAGATACATCGTAAAACACAATATTGATCTGAAACAATCCGATATGCCATGGGTTTCAGAATAAAAAAATAAAAACATGGGATGCTGGAGCCCTGAATCATTGACTTCCCATTAAAAACTGTTGCTGCCCCTGCCTTTTCCTAGTGGCATTGCAGTTTACAGGCCTTTACAAACACGCACACTCACACTGTCCCCAGCCTGTTTAGTTGCAGGGCTCTAGGTTATTTTACGCAGCCATGCACCCTTTTCCCACCCAGATATGATTCCCTTCCAGGCCCGTAGTGCTGAGTGCGTAAAGCTCCATGATCTCCACTGCGCACTTGTTTATCACGTTTCATTATCTAGTTTAAAACATCGGCGTTTATATAAGTTTGAACAATTCCTCTCATTTCGCTGTCAGCTTTGAGTCACGCCCCTCGTGTCCCATCTTATGTGCAAATGCAAAATTGATTCTACAGCACAGAACAGTAGACCAGACGGGGACAGCACACAGAGAAAACCCATGTGCACTCTTTTGTCAAGGGCTTCTCACTGTGTCTCACCGGGCTCAGCAACTGTAACCATTTTTAATAGTTCTAGTAAAGAACGCGCTGTTAAATTCTGCTGTTCTCGTCTCTCCCATAACAATCAGTTTTATTTCAGAGACTGGGTATAATATGGCTGACTCTCACAAACACTTATCAATTCTTTGCCTCCGTCCAAGAATATGGCAAATAGATTAGTCATTCTGGGTTACAATGGACGCATGATTGTAAACTGTAAATCAACACGCAAGTTCCATTGGGTAACAGTAAAACTAAATAGGACTATAACTCAGTTTTAAGTGAAGACGGTACATTTCAGAGATATGGGGAGCAACAAAAGAAATCTATAGAGGTTAGGGATCACTAAATGTCCAGAAGTTGGATGTGACTAGTAAAACAATGTAATGCAATAAAAGGGTTGTAGGCACTAGGTTGAAATAAGTATGCACACGCAGTGGCTTAGCTAGAACTGGGATTACAGAGATTTGAACATAATTAGAATGTTTACAGATTTAATACATATTCATATTTTAATCAATGAAGCAAATTAATGTCAGTCAAAATGTGAAAAGATGTAAAGACCAAAGCCATCCCTGTTTTTATGCCTGCTTTATTTGACATTAAAGGTGCACTGGTGGAAGGTCCATCACCTGCTTGTCTCTATGGAATGTTTTTCTGGAATATTCCACAGTATGGGTTAAGGGTAGCAATATTTGTTTTCATCCCTGCAGTTATGCATAATTATACAACACAGTGATGTTTTCACACTCTATCTAGGGGGAAAAGCTCTTGGTAACCACAGCTACTTTATTTTAAATTTTGGATTGATGTGACTTCATTGAACTGAATATTAACATTCTTGACTTAAATCTCAATTAATTACAATAAATTTGACATTTTTAACCCCACTGAGAATCCTGGGGACAATATTGCTACGTTCATGGAATAAACCAGAGCACCTTGAGGTAAGCAGACACGGAAAGAATAAGCAAAAATAGTGCACTTTTCAAGGACACACATTCAAAATGATTTCTTTATTTTGTTATTGGTCTTTAAACATGCTCTTGACTAACCCTTCTAATGATTTAGAACTTAAAACAATGTAGTGAGGCAATCTTTCAGCGAGGCAATCTCTCATCAGGATTTGTGTTCCATCTACTGGCAACTATGCAAATATAGAGGGGAGATAAACGATAATGTGATGATCTGTCCCCTTAAAAAGACAGCAAAAGAGCTTGAATTTCAACCTATGATATCACAAAATTGGGAGATTTGTCTTTCTGTGAGGCTCAGAGGGAGAGGAACAGGATTCATTCAAGCTTGACTGAAGCTTGCTTCTGGTTTGTTTTTGATGAGGAAACAATATTACAACACGGTCGAAAGTAAATTTTGCATAATATAGACCCAGAGGGGCACTTCTGGGATAACTATAGGACATTACAAAGCGATTATAAGTTGACAACTCTAAAGAGAGAGAGAGATGCCAAAATATACATTGAACATGACTGAATAAAGAAATAGACCCGTCAATAAAAGGACTTCATATGTTGAATCACTTAGAGCAAAGAGGCTAACAACTCAAATAGACCTTGTTGAAACTGTTTGTCTAGACTGCCACTGCTTTCAACTGTGGTCAAGTATGCCTTTGTATATTAAGTAATCCCTTACAAGCGCCTTCAAAAGCTTCTTATTCAGCCTGAAATTGTGCCTATTCATCTGTGTGTCATTCTCAGTTATGCCGTGCTCAGATCTCACATCAAAAATGACCTTTGCATCGAGAAATGCCGCAGCCCATTGGGGATTTTTGACATCAAATGATCCCTTGGACATGGAGCTTGGATGTATTTAGCGCAACACTGTTCACGGTGTTTACCCAGCAGTGCCACGGATGAATACTGCGCCATTTTAGACACTTTCAAATGCGTCAGGCCCTGTAGGAACTGAACCAACAAATCTGGCTTTCTATGCAAATTGTGTGCAAAGACGTACGACAAACAGGAAAATACAAACAGGTACAAATCTCGGCTGCAGAGATAAAAGTGTAAGATTAGAGCCAGGCAAACGGAGGGACATCAAAGGCACATGAAAGAGGGGAGAACTGTTCCACTGTTACATACAACGCAGGCTTCTAAACAGACAGAACAAATGGAATCTATTGAGGACATTGTATTGAATTGTAAACTCTAAAGGCCTAAATACATTGTTTTGTCGAAGAAAGCTGTATAAACATTTGCGTCAGTGCAGCAAATATGAAGAATTTGGCCATGTTGAATCTCAGAGGGACTTTCTTGATACAATATATTAAATTGTATCAAGAAATCCATTTATATATTGCAGTTGTGTGAAAATGTAGTTTAGTGCGGGACAGGTTGTAGGCTCTTGACACTTCACTGTATGTCATGGCCCAGTCTCATCCCCATTTCACATTGCGCTGTCCTGTCAAATAAAGCCTACGGACCAAAAATCCTTAAAAATAAAATGTAGAGTCAAGGCCCTCACTTTTAGGCCACATCCCCGGAGACAAAGCGGCTAAACGTTTTCCGTAAACATGAAAACAAGATGTCTGAAAACGTTGTAATGCATATGCCAGGTTCCTTGGTGGCACTGTTGAAAAGTAACACAATGTGCTTATGCTGAAAATGTGTTAAGCGTTGTTGACTAGAGTTGGGGCAATGACCTTCAACCTTCACAAAAAACGTAACGGCTACAGCGTAACAGCAGACGCCAGCTCCATGAGGATAATACCTGTTTTAGACTAAATACCTCTGCAGAGTTTAGCTTTGTGTGGACGGGGCCTAAGACGTATACAAATGTCCTCATGTCATTCAGAAGTTGGGTGGACTTTACTTATTCCTCAGAAGATATAAAAATCTTGGGAGATATTTTCAACTAAATCTTAAAGGAGATAAAGGTCGCTATCTCCTTTTGATGTTTTTTCTTCATCATTAACATCTTCAGAGTGGTATTTCGAGGTGCCCTTTTCTTTGCCCCTAACTGTTATGATCAGTGAGGTTCTTGTAAAAAAAGAAAGAAAGTTATATCACTTTGCTTTACAATTTTGGACATTATTCATTCCACCCTGTGCAATGGTAAGAAATGTTTGTGACCACATCTCAACAAATACAGCTCACAAAGTTTCAGTTTTGTTTAAATTCATACTATGGCAAGGGGGGTGAAGTGCCTTGCCTACTGCCCCACAGTGGCACCAAACCCTCCAGCTTAGTTTTCAAGATTAGATGAGATTGGGCATTGATAAGGAGTTTAGAGTAGAGTAATCTTACAACAGTCTTACAACAGCATTACTTTTGAACAAAAGACTTAAGAGACCGACACAGCATGATAATCATCAAAAACTACATTAAGATCCAACAATGTGACTCCAATTATAGCAGTAATTAGTTTGTGCTTATATTTCGGAAGAATACTGTGATCAACAGCTGTTAGTCCTTAGCCTCCTTTCTTAACCCTATTCGACAAGCCACTCCAGCTCAATTGCTCATTTGAAATCCCATATCCTTAAGCAATTAACCAAAGTACAAAGATGAAGTGAGCTAGATGAGCACTGGTGACTCTTTATGTGAGATAATCTATTGGTGGTGATGTGGGGGGGGGGGGGGGGGGGGGGGCAGCAGATTAAGACCTTCTTACCTCTCGGCTGTCCTTCCACATGCCTTCATCTATCAGCAGTCTCCTATCTCCTAAGTATGTTCCATGTTTCTGTGTCTTTTTACCTTGTCAAGTTTTTTTCTTTTTCATGAATTCTTGAAGGTTGTTTGTTGAACCATGTTAGTTTCTATTAAATTGGGTTCAAGTGTATGAGCAATGCTTGTCTCCAGGGGCTTAACTACAAAGGCTACTTATTTTCCTGTAAAATGGAAGGGACTGTGCATCTGAAGCAAGCGGCAGAAGAATGTCGTTGCATGAAGAATTTCTGAATTGGTTGATTGGGCCTTTGAATTTGGACTAAAACACAATAGAATGAAGACATGCAGACAATGTAGCGCTGTAAGCTGGTGTTTTAACTAGTACTGTTTGAACAGTGTACGAGGGTTACAAGCTGTGATTACCTGCTCACGATGAGTGAAAGCAGCAAAACACAGCTGCAGATGGCAGTGTGTATAGTTCTGGTGTGAACAAAGGAGGTGAACTGACATGTCTCCTGAACAAATCAGTAAAATTCTATGGCAATACAATTGTTACTGTAAGACCGTCAACAGTTGCTAAGATGTATTTGGAGTCTAAACGTGTGAGTTGGAGCAGGTCAGTGTATCTGACCGTACAGTGTGCTCACTTCTGTGGTGAGCTCAGGCTCTCCTGAGTTTGGGATCATTTGGAATGACTTGCAAAAACACTTGAAGTACACTCCTTAGCATAAAATTGTCTCTATGAAGTAACTTAACCTATCTGCATTTTCTGAGAGTTTACAATTTAAAGTTAAATCCACCTGTCAGTTACACAGAGAAAGATAAAACCTGACCAGTAGAGTGGGTGGAGAGAAGACGAACGGTTTAAGATTGAGCTCCTTTAAAGTTAGATTAAAGAGCAGGATCACATCATGTTATATCACGCACCGCTGCAGTGTTTTATGTAAAATATTTTCACCAAGATGTATCGATCATTCCTGAAATTACCCTTGGCGGTTGCATATTTCTACTTCCCTCGTGTCTCTGTTTTCCTCTTCTCATCACATCTTTCCCCCTTCACTCTTTTCTTCTTGAAGGTTTGCCGATGACATTGGATGCTGCTTATTCATCCTTCAGTGAACATATATGGACTCACAAACAAGCGCACACAGACGCACACACACATTAATCAGTTACACACAACCATACAAGGACAAAGTCAAAAGACATACAGAACGAGGCCACGGCAGCCAGACGTATGAAACCAATGACAGCGACATGCGTAGTTAAAGAAGGCTTTCTGTGAATATCAAGGAGCCTCGTAAAGCGCGACATTGACCTTTGCTTACGCTCGTGTGGCTAGAGAGCTAAAAATTGTGGAAGTCTTGCAGCAGGACAGGTCATAGCAATGTTGAGTATGTCTAAACCAGTGGTTCTTAACCTAGGTTCGATCGAACCCCAGGGGTTCGGCGGAGGTCAAGACACACATCAGACTCATATGATTCGTGACACGCCCCGCTTGTCTACAGGGAATTTGGTGCGCTCAGTAGTCGACTTGTGACGTCGTGATGTACGTCCTGTGATTTCTTTCTTCATATTTAAGACTGAATCAAAGACCACCTTTCTGGGCAAAGTATGTGTGTGGCTGAGGTCTTGTTTTTGCCGATGGTATTACTCCTGTACTTTAATTGATGAGAAATAACTCCCACAGAACTCCGATGTAAAAAATAGTTAACAAAGTTTAATACACAGTTTTGTGACACTTCTTACAGGAGTAATCAAATACAGCTATTCTCAAAAAATAGAATACGATTTGACTCTGTATTGTGCGCCGTGTCTCCTGCGCTTCTATCTCCCGTGTTCCTTAGCACTATCTCTCTTAAAGTGACAGTAACACATTTACGTCAGAGTAGGCCTAGGACTACAAATAAATCCTACAAATAAAACAAATGTAATCAAATTAATTTAGCTTATTTAAACAAACAAATTATTTATTCATGAAACATAAAATTACACATTTTTTAACAAAATATCAACATTGTGAAGATTTCCATACAAACGTATACATAAACTAAATTTGGCTCTCACAGTCTTGGTACCAGCTTGCACCTAAAATGGCCAAAGGGACCAGAGAAATCGCCCAGAGTCTTACCTGTATCAAAACCCCTTTTGAAATAAGACCTGTCACCAAGGACCAGGCCAGAGTCCCAACAGACTAGCCTGTATCAAAGCCCTCCTTTCTGAGCTAAGACTGGGCAATAGCATGGCCCCAAGAGGGCAAAAAGGACCAGGCCAGAGCCCCCAGAGTCTAGCCTGTATGAAAACCTTAAAGTCTTGGCACCAGTCTGGCCCCAAAAGGACCACGGAAAAGGCCCTTGAGTCGAGCCTGTATCAAAGCCCTCCTTTCTGGGCTAGGTTTTGGCACCAGTCTGGCCCCAAAAGATCCAAAAGGAATAGGGGACAGGCCCCAGAGTTTACCCTGATTCAAAGCCCTCCTTTTAGGGTCTTTAAGTCTTGGCACCAGCCTGGCCCCAAAAAGGGCCAAAAGGTCAGCCTTTGGGGCCATTTCCCTTGTCCTTTTCTATAACTACTATACTATAATATACTATCTTTGAAGCAATCTTTTTTGAGGATGCTGGACATAAAAATTAAGAAAAGGAACAGACTTTGTTGCGAAAATGACAAGAGAGTGGCACTTGCCACGGTGAAGGTGCATTTCTGAACTGGTCTCTGAAAGGCCTGCCAATCTTTAATGATTGTGGCTCAGGATTTTGTGGCAAGTGAATACTTAATATTTGCTACTGAATAAAAATGCTGATGCACTTTACACTTCTTTTGAATTCATTTTGAATTTTGCACGTAAAAATGAGATTAATCGTGATTAATCAGGGAAATAATGCGATTAATCGCGATAAAAAATTTGAATCGTGTCCCAGCCCTACATTTAACATTTATTTTATGCTAATACTTGTAGACTTTCCTTTTCTGACATGTTGAATTCATCTTCCAGTCTTTCTTTTCACGTCAGTCCCAAATTGATTATTGATGGAACAGAAGATACATGTTAGAGAGCAAGAGGGGAAACAGGAAACAGATCATGAGCTGATGATATAAAGCCACATTACCGAGATCCTTGGCCTCTACTCAAACAATGCTAACTTAGTTCAATAAGGCTTTGACATCAAAATACATTGGTTATGTCATTGTTAACACTTTGTATTACAACTTGAAGAGCACATTTCTTGCAAGATCCATCACATATGGAGCATTGACTCTACTCAGAGCTCTTGAATTCTCTTAACGTCACCCCAGCAAATGTCTTCTTACAAATAAAATCTAAATTACTAGAATTCTACTTTTTAATAATGAGGGATCTCAGTAACTCATAAAACAATAAAGTTTGTGACGCTGTGACACTAAAGCTATCGTCAGTTTTTTCTGCATTTATTTCACTTCTGCACCTCTACACTGCATTTTAACCTCTCTTAATGTAATGCATTGGATTTGGAAGCACGGAGGGGCTCCTTTATAACTTCAACTTTCACATAATGCAAAAAAAACGAAAATCACAAATTTGGGGAAAAAAAAAAAAAATACAGTTTTTCTCAGTTTCACCGAGGCCGACATGTACCGGCATTTACGGTGACTTGTCACATATTTGCGAGCAATCGTTTTTGAGGATGCTGGACATACAAATTAAGAAAAGGAACAGACTTTGTTTCGAAAATGACATGAGAGTGGCACTTGCCACGGTGAAGGTGCATTTCTGAACCGGTCTCTGAAAGACAACAGCAGAAGTCACTGATTTGCAGTAAATATTCATGATTATGTTTTTGTGTGAAAATGTTGTTCTTTGAACACAGTGATGGTGATGGACATCTCTTAATGTAATGCATTGGATTTGGTGGATGCATTTTGCATGGGAAACATAATATTATTGGTCTTGACATGAGTGTCGTGCATCAATAAACACAAAACATCTGTTGCTAACGTGTGCTGGTTTTGTTGTGCTCTCAGATTAACATATAAGTTAAATTCAATTCAATTTATTTTTGTAACGGCCAAAATCACAACAGCAGTTGTCTCGAAAAAAATAAAAAATAAGGTAAATAAATATGACAGTATATTGCTTAAACAGCAATTCACTTAAGACACAGGACACTTTCCGACCTTAATAATCCTCTCCAAAGCCAAGCATTGGTACATATTATTTATTATTGTAGAAGAAACACACACTAATGCATAAACCTAAAAAAATATTTTGCTGCATTATTTAAAACAGATGAAAAAACAGCTGTCAAAACATCCCCATGTGTGTGAATTAGATATATAACCACTGCAACTGCTTCAACTTCTTGGAGTATAGTTTATGTTTCCATGAAAGAAGGTTACATATTATCAGGTATAGTGCTAGTAAAACAACAGTCCTCCATATAGCTGGATTGGAATAGTTCAACGATATCTTCTAATCATATGAATTTGTCCAGTTAAATTCTTCGCCTATAGATATCAAACATTTCTATAAAAACCTTCGCTGCATCGGACAGCGACTTGAACACGGACGCATTTTGGCATGGCCACTCTATCCCCAAGTGCAATGTATTAATAAGAGGCACGCACACACAAACACAAGCTGGCATTCTGACTCCATCCCTGGGCACAGCACATAAATCTTCCCTAATAACAGCGGTGGCATTTCAGCAACAATGGGGATTACACACAACCTCTGTCCAACCGTCTCCCAGCCAGCACTCGCACGCACACATTTACACCCCCGCACGCGCACCAATTTACGCCATATGTCACAAGTTGCAGAAGTTTGGAGCGATACATATGGACTTACGGAGAGAGAAAAGGAAGTTTTGTGCGGAGAGTATTTCTGTATTTCTGGTTCAAATCAATTGAGTTTAGTGGAAAGAGCAGTGGTGTCTTCGCGGTGTGGTGTTATCTCGTAGACAGGCAGTTCCAGGTTTGATTGTGCTGCACCATGTTCTATTTAGGGCCTCATTAATCAAAGTTTTAAAGCATGTACATTTCAAACTAAAGACATTTTCTTACTGCAATATTCCCTCCATGCATGAACCACAAAGATAACAGAAGATAAAGCGTCATGAGCTGTCTCAAGACCGCTGGTTCAGGGTTTCAGGGGTTTATCCCTTTTGTGCATTGACCAAATTACAGGTACATGGTAAAATGGTAAATGATCACATCTGTGCAGCACTTTTCTACCTTCAAGGCTTTCAAAGTGCTCTATTATCGGTCTATCTAGAAAGGAACCACTCATCAATTCACACATTTTCACACACGGGTGTACGCCGACACTGAGGGAGAGTACACAATCACAGTATTCATCTATGTAGTAGCTTCTACTACTACTACTACTACAGGTCAGACCTGTGAACAATTGAGACAGCTAAGAGTAAGAATGTTTCAGTTCTAAAAGCGCTTGATAATAATAAACACATAAACGCATGCAGGACCTCTCATACTCAACAGTTATGACCAACCCGCTGCTTTTAAATGATTGTAACTGCTATAATTTGTACTTTCCAATATTTTTTTTTTAATTATATTATAGTATATATAATTCAGTTACAATCACAATCCCACACACCTTTCATAAAAAAGGTCAATATACTCAAGAAACTATGAGTGTGCCCGTAAGCTCCAAAGGTTCAGTTACTCCAGAGTCACCAGAGCCAGTCGTCTTCCCACCAGAGCGTAGCAGGATCAGATCTCACTCCAGAGTCCAGGCACGTGCTGTTGTTGGGCTCCTAAAAGTGAGTCAAAGTCAAAGTGTGGCTGATTGTGACAGGAGGGGCTTTCAGCAAAAAAATCTAGCAAATCACCAAGACACTATGATTTGCAGAAAGTATAAGGGGAAAGCCTCCATTAAACAAAAAAAGGGTTGATATTGCAAGTTTTATTATTTTATAATAACTACATCTCAATCAGCCTTAATAAAGCATGAACAAAGACTTAATATGTCATCATCCAACAGGAATGATTCAGACTTGGCATTAGGGTACTAATAAGTAGTTAAGATCTAAATCATTCTTAATAAAGAAAATATAAAATACATATTTTTTCATTATGAATTAACTCTTTTGTCATGCTTTATTAAGGCTAGTAGAAGTGTAGTTATTATAAAGTGTTACCAAATATTGAGCATGCATAGATTATTTTTAGGTCGTAAAAAGATCATATTAAAAAGACAAGGAATCTACAGTGTCTTTCAAATGATGGTATAACGTTGTAAACTAGCCTCTCTGATACCAAAAATATCCCAAAACACTGACATAAGTAATCTAACATACGCTGACTTAGGAACCCTATTTTGAGTCTGTTTCTTTTGTTTCATATTGACCATGACTTCTATGGATTGTAATCTTAAACAAATGGAGCGGAAATTATAGTGTTTTACTTTGCTGAAAAGTAAAGGCAATAATAGCTGACTCTAAAGGTCAAATGAAAGTACGCAATTAAACCGTGAGAAAAAGCAGAGAAATATTTAATCCTGTTTTGCGAAAAGAGTATGAGCTCGATTGTGCTCAAGTTCAAATGAGTCATAGCAATTCGGACAGGTATGCTTCATAATAATGCAGCTGTCAGTCATAAATGCAACACCAACATGCAATGATTTCCACATCTTATGAAACCCAATATTACTGTCTAAAAAAATATGGTGTTAAGCTAAATAACTGCAGTATGTTTTTTATAAATATTGTGTTGTTGATTTGATGATTGCAGCACATATCACTCTCATTCAAAAACATATGTAAGGTTTTAAGACAGCTAATGTTTGCTAATAGCTTCTTATTTTTTCCATAGCTTAGTCTGTATTATATTCAGGCATGTCATTTGTTTTATTATAGAACAAAACATATAACCTGCCTGAACACAATATACATAATGAATGAAACTCTGGGTATTTTATGTGAAGTGAATGTGCTAACTACTCTTACCATCCAAATCCAAATCCACTTTGCGTATATAGCACATTTTATACAACAGAACATTAATAAATAAGTAGAAAGAGAAACACTACTATATTTGTACTGTACCGATCTGCCCCAAAGTGAACCAGTGGAAACATACCTATTGATCTCTGATAGACAGTTCAGGTAAGCTTTCAATGGCTGGGAAAAAAAAACAAAAACAAAACACTATTCATCTCTGCATGTGGGAGGACGCCTGAGTAGCCTGAAAACCCACAATAACACGTAGAGGACATGGATTTGGGGAAAAAATTAAAACATGATTTTGAGTAGTTGAATGAATTAACAATGCACCAATTATTAGTTGGACGTTTCATGGAAAATAGACAATAGAGCCACTTGCACAAAAGCACCGTATAATTACAACAAGTGAGAAAGAAGCAAGCACTCATAATTAATGGCTTCTTTTATGTTGCAGCTGTTGCTAAAATAATACCAACATATTTGAGCAAAACAAAATATTTCAAACATTTAAAAAGAGTTGAAGGCTAACTCTTTCATATCAAGTGTCTGGGATCTGAAGTGGACTTTTGAACTTACTGTCGAATCAGAACTAATATTAGAGATGAGACGTTCCTCCAGGGCCAAAAGCAAAACCTCAGTGAAAGGAAAAGTGCCCTTGATGTGATGTGACTGACTAAAGCCAGGCTCACGCTGCAGGATTTAGAATGGAACCTGATTCTGAGCTGGAACCTCTCACAGTTTAAGGACAAAACATGTGCTTCTCTTTACTGTCAAAACTATAAGATCCCAAAACCTGCAGAACAGACATCTAGAAATCATCATCAGTTCATCTTTTTAATAGCAAATTTTGACTAAACGTTGGAAAATACCGAAATATTAGCAAAATGGTGCAGTTGTTTTCCATCTTTAACCACTGGCACTCCACAAATCTCTAATGAAGAGAATTTAGCAGAATAGCATTGATCCTAAAAACAACCCTTGATGTACACCACAAGTGGAATTAATATTCAAACAAAATTACAAATTGTTCATTACAAATATAATATTGTTCAGTTCTTTTATTTATTTATTTTTCATATTTTTCTGAATAGACAGAACAAAACGGAGAATACTTAAAAGCATCCCAAGACATCAAATTAAATCAAATGACATCAAATTAAATCACGGCACGCATTTCTAAGACATGTCTCTTTAATTTTTTTCTCTTTGATTATGTTAGTCCAGTCTTTGATTGCTGGTTCAGTTTGTGTCATCCATTTTTCGTGGCCTTTTTCATTGCAACCAGATGTCCCAGAGGAATCCATTTATTTCTGAAATCGGGTGGGATGGCAATGCATTGCTTTGTTAATCTCCCAATATTTCTGTGCAACAAGACAGTTCCAAAACACATGGTGATGGTGGTGCCTCCTGGCAACCAGTTTCTCACAAATATATTTTTAAGTTCTATGGGTCTCAACCCATAGAGACAATGCAGGTGGCAGACCCTTCACAAGAAAAGTTATTCCGTACACCTTTAAGGAGAGGAGGGAGGCATGTGAAGGCATGGCTTTAAGACCTGCTGAAAAGGGAACGTCCTGAAGGAAAAGAAAAAGAACATTGAAATCTCAAGGTTAGTAAGATTTGTCCACACTCCTGTCTCTTATAAAATAGCAGTGTCTATTTCCTCTTGGAATAAACTGTAACAGATATTTTGTAACACATATCAAATTCCCGATGGAGACAGAAGTAGGTCAGCAAGTCAGAAATGGAAATTGTCAGGGGAACAGCTCTTCCTCCCTTCACCAGTGATGGAGAGACTACAAGATGGATGTGCCAGACACTGGAGGGGGCTGAGGCTTTCCATTTAAATCTCTGTTTTAGGTCCCAGTGTCGCGGATGACAACACGGCACTAAATTGCAGACAGAGACAGGTCACAGCTGGGTGATGAGGCGCTGCAGGGATGTTTGGAGGCAACTCTCACTGGGAAGTGCTCTCCCCGGTCCCCATGGGTAAGAACACTGACAAGCTGACAGTATGCACCCAAATCCTGACGGCACGAGTCCCAGGGTGCGTTGCGACTGTTGCATGGAAGACTCAAAGACGAACTTGATCTAAATATGACATGGAGAAAAGAGTTCCCATCTGTTTGCAGGAATCAAGCGTTGCTGTGTGTGCACCGCCAAAGACGGATGCGTGTGGGTTTGACTAGTGTTCGTATGTCGCCAAGTTTCCAAGGACAGTTTTCCTCCTCCACCGGCTCCGCAAGTCATCCTAATGGGCCTGGAACACTATGGAGAGGAGACAGATGCAGAGGCGGCTTTCAAATATAATCCCAGACATAGGGTTTGGTTGAGAACTTTATTTTTCTTTTTTCAGTACTAGTAAGGAAATTCATAAATTACACACTTTTATGATTTATTTATATGTAGCACTTTTGTATAGGTAGGACAGTAATAGCATGGTAACTAAAAAGTATAATCGTAATTGGACGATACTCGCCTAAACTTACTCATTCTTCTGTATTTAATGGTAATATGAGTATAATAATGATGGACATGACATAAAGGTGGCGACAAACAACAGCATCAAGCAAAACTCATCACACCGGGTTTAAAATAAAGCCCACGAGAGCGAGGAACTGCAGAGGCCACCAGCCGCTTCACAAGGGTAGATCATGAGTTGGCTGTGAAATTTAAATTATTTTATAGTATTTCAGGATAGGGTTGAAAGCCACGCATTTAAGTGTCACAATGTGCGTACTACTGACTCATAGACAAAAGAAAAACCTGGGTCTAAATGGCGGAATCTTATTTTGATATATCTTTTTTGAAATATACTGCCAAGCCTTTTTTTTCCCTTAATTCTTGTCTATTCTAGATTTGACTGAGCAATTCTCTCATATGCTCATTGATGAAACTCACTGACTGACTGTAGTATTGGCAACAGCAACAAAAGTTTAAAAAGTAGGCTCAAGTTTCACTGAATGTAAATGTACGTGTGTCAAGCCCATAACCCAGTGTGAAACAACCCAATAAGTAAGTGTTTAATATTTTCTTGTTAATACAAGTTTATTGAAATAGGGCTGCAAATGCATTAAGGCTTAAGATTGAGAATGACTCTTGGATAAGAGTCCAGATGTCAACAACTGAATCTTTTTCTACATTAAGGCTTATCCATTTCCCCAGTTTCCATTGCTATACATTCAAAAAGAAGTGGTAGTGACAATTTATTATGAACTCTGCCGTAAAAAAAATAAAAAATAAACATGAAAATACATAAACATACTTTCTAATTCCAAACTAGCATATTACTGTTGATTTTTTAATATAAAACAATATTCCTTCCTGTTCAATGGCATTTGTATTTTTTTTCTATTGCTTCAATTGTAGCTAATATTGTTGACAATTTGCTCTGAAACCCTATGTGCTATGCTTAAGTATATAATGTTTGGATCGGAATGAATCCAATTTACCGTTAAAAGGTTTTTGAGTATTTTTGAACAAATTAATAGAAGTAATATTACAATCATTAATAATAAAATTGTCATAATCATACTATTTTGGAATCAGGAGCCAAATTAAATTAAGGATAATATTTGACTTTTTCCAAATTTCAGTAAAAGAAAATTGCACCCATGGATGAAAAGAGGTCCACGATATACACATATATCTTCTAGTGAAATGACTTGTGATGTTTAAGAGTGTGCTACAGCAATGGGAGAGTGTTTGAAGACAGAAGAACAAATTGAAGAAAAAATAAGATTCCGTTGGGTCTCTGAGGAGCAGTGGGTTGAACAAAACGCAAAATAGATTTGTTTGTTTGGAAATGTCCGCCGTCAAAGCTACCACGGAGAAGAGAGCCGGCCGAGCCCTACGGGGATGCACCAGACAATGATTGTGTACAGCCGGGATGCTTCTGTCGCCTTTCTTTATTTTTTGTTATCAATTGTGTTGCATCAGAATTGTCCTGGGAAAGGCTTCATCCAACCCCAACTCAATCATGTCTCTTTAAGATGCACTGTGAAAGATGGAACAGGCAAAACATAAAAATACACAGTGTCATGTAGAGTAAAGGTGAAAGGTCATATATTGGTGAATTATGCACGATGTAACATTTCTGGTGGATCACGTTGGCAAGCTGTGGATTATTTGTACATTGGCAATGGTTACGCAACACAGCTGAATCGTACAAGTATCACATTTTAAGAAACAAATCTAAACAAAGTACAGTGTATTCCCTGGCCCCACAGGCGTAGCGCTGATGAGAGTTGAAAGACCTGCGACCGAGGGTGGGATGGAGGGTTTACATGTGTTTTTTTAGTTGTTTTTGTTATTATTATTAACTGTATTAAAGTAACATGGCTATAGATTGTTAGCTAGGCCCGGTATTTCAGCGATTTAACATTAAGCGAGGTAAAAAGGTAATTAATTATGTATAGCTATTTGAGTGAACGGCTCCAGCTATTTAACTGAAGATAAGTTTGTTGTCTTAAGTTCGGGAGCAGGACCACACCCCTTTCACGCCCCTTTTGGCGGCTACGCTATATCAGCATTCAGGTCACACACATCAGGATTTGTGACTTCGTGCCCCTCCCGACACTCTTCTATTTAGTCTAAAATGATAATATGGGGGTATCGAGGCCCGGGAGCCTACATCCCTCATCGCCAGAAGCCCCAAAACTGCATCCATTTCTGTACATTTGTGTTTTTCATGTTTCTCGTATGTCAATAAACACTTTGCATCGTAGCTGGGGTTGTGGTCGTTGCTAGGGAATTCGGACAAGTTGTAGCTGTAGTTAGCGCTTGTTCTCTGCTCACAACAACATGGCCCAACAAACCACGGAGCAAGTGATTAACAATAGCACATCCCGTCTATTTCTCGTGGAAGTCCTCTGCGCGTGTTTGTGTCAGTGCACTCTAGAAACACTCGCTCCTCCGCCAAAAAATGTGTTCATCCTCCACACAAGCTAATTTCCAGTTCACTGCAGCTTCCACGCACACATTAATGACGCACACATTAATGCAGCAAAAACACTGAAAGGGGAAACTAGGGAATTTTCTAAGCATCTTTAATGAAGGAGAATAAAGATAACTCTAAATACAACTTTGAACGTGTCAATGAGAAGAGAAAACAGATACAATATGATATTATTTATTATTAGTATATACTTTTACTAATATACTCCATTTTCTCAGTCCCTAAACATTGTAACTCCGTGGGGTCCTGAGCTGAAACTTGACCTGGACTGAAATGGTTCTAAACATTCAGACAGATCAGGAGCCACAGGTAAAAACACAGGTGTAATAAAGTGTGAACAGAGTGAGTCAGTCTTTCACCTGCTGCAGATTTGTGAAACTGTGTCCACATATAACTATTATCAGATTATATAAAGCTATTCATTTTTTACGTTATGTTCAGCCCACGTGCCTGCCTGAGCAGCCCAAAATGACTTTGACACCCCTGATCTAAAACATACAGACTCATCCTGCAGCTAAGTACTCCAAAACCACTTATTTAGGTATTTGTTGTTTTTAAAGTAGCACTGCTCTTGGCCCCCTCCTTTAGCTATTTCATTTCAACTGTGCATCTATTTTGCTTCGTCTATTTTTAACCACCAAGTGTTGACTACACCGGTTTCCTTTATCTTCAGTACAGCTGTGTGGTACTGCTTTTTATTAAGAAAGCAGCAATTAGCCATGCTCCTTCTTTAGATAAGTCACTGGCACTTTATATCTGAGCCGGCTCTCATCTCCCGCGGCGTGTTGGTGTGGATGTCTGCAAGCTGGTAATTCATGCAGCACTCAGAGGCCAGAGAGCACCTGTCTGGAAGGGAGATAGTGGATCCAAAGAAAACATATTTCACCTCCCCTCTCCAAATGAGCGTAATTCAGGTTTGATGGAGATGATGGCGGTGTGTAGAGCTATGTTCACTAGCCAGGTACTTACTAAAACGGCACTTTCAGGTGCAAATATCCCTGCTATACTACGCCGGGCGCACTTTGTAACAGAACCATTGTGGAGATTACCTTGAATAGAAGAGAGATTTGGGCACATTTTGAACTAGAACAGGCAAAATGCATCCCGAAGGCGAGCGGCGGCACAATTTGCAGGAACAAAACATGTCGGTGGCTTTGGTGAGGGGTGTCTATATACTTTCCACTAAGTTTTGCTCTATCATTATAGTAAATAGTATAGATATGATTTAGTAGCCAGGAGGCCTGAGAGATTTATTTTCTGTCAATAAGGTCACCTTAAAGTTGACATCTGATGCATTCTTGTGGCTCTAATTGGCTTTTAAACATGCTTTTTGTCACCAGCATTTTACTTTTACCTAACTTGAAATAGTGACACTTTACAAACTACCTTTCCAATTAGTAATTTAGGTGTTCTCTACTGTCTGCAGTGGGAATGTACAATGAAAAATTAAATAAGTGAAGCACTATGTGAATGCAACGCTAATAGAGACATGCTTTGTAGTTGAACACAATTTGAGTAATCTGGGGGGGATGTTTTCTTAATGGAATTTAAACATTGCGCATGAGAAGTCCGGATTTTTGCCTGTGATCCAATAATTGAAACTGAGTGATTTGATTTGTGAGCACTCAGAGAACACGACCTTGTAATCAAGGTTAATGAAACGAGCATGAATGAAGAAAACAACAGTATAACATGGTGAAATGCTCATTAAAGTCAATTTTGCATATCTGTGACTTTTAAGTGTGCTCTTCCTCAAAATCAGGAGATCCCGGGTTTGATTCTTAGACTAGAGTGAAGCTTTTAGAGGAGATTGTGACTGTTCAAGTTTCCCTGACCATTAAACCATGGCTTCTCTGTGGATGGGTAATGTGGGAGTTAATTAAAATAAATAAATAAATTAAAAGGGAAAGATTAGCAGCTATGTCAAAGTTTTGGTATTGACACAGACTACTTAGTACAAGTGAAGGTGACGAACAGAGCATCCCTTCAGCCATCATAAGAAGCCAGCAGAGCACTTAATTTATGTTGTGGCAGAGGGGCCAACTTGCTTTATGATCATTGTTTGAAGAAGACAAACCCAGTACTCGTATCTGACGAGTAACCCATCCTGATAGCGATATATAGCCATACTGACTGAGGTATCAAAAAATATCGATTATCATGCTTTTTGAGTCAGAATTTTTGGAGCAAAGATATTGTTAAAAAGATAAAACTGTTAATTGTCGAGGAGTTTCAAAGCACTTGAATAAAACTCACAAAAAAATCACTGGTATCGCTTATTATTAGCTATAATTATAACTCACTAATGCATGATTATAATGCTTTACTCGAGAATATAGGGTTGCAACATATACACGCCAACAACTAGTGATTACAATAATAGCTAATTATCTTGATGCTTGAAGATCTGTATTTCAACTTTGACCGTTAGCTGGAGTGTCCGATTTCTATCTTGTAAATTAGCTGTCTGCCTCATAGTGTTGAATATTGAATTGATCACAAATCCGAAATAAAGACCTTGATATGTTGATAAAATATATATTTTTTGCCAAACATAAATCCACGTGAATACTCCTGGCATCAGAGAGTTAAGATCATTTCTCTGTTTGATAATCACGCACCTGACCTTTAAAATATTGTCATGTATTTGCTGCTGTCTGGTTTCTATTGTTACTCTTGGCCTTGAGCTCTTCTCGAAACTGATATTCTTCCTTTCAGTCGATATTATAGGCTAACCTGCTCTAATGATCAGTGAACTAACACCTCTTTGATCAACTCATTAGTGCTTTTATAATGAATAGTAGCTAGTGAGCCGATCCCTACTATTGATGATGTTGACATTCTTTGGTCCCTCATTCTGTCTTTGTTAGCTCAATAGGCTAACGACGCAGGCAAGCTAAATGTGCGCAGCGATAAAGGGAACAGTATCCAGTATTTAGAAGGCAACAAACCAACCATAGAACACTATTAGTCAACCTAGCATTTAAGGCTCCCTGACCGTCCATCCCTTAACAGGCATTGACTTCCAAATGGGGCATGGATCGACTTCAGAGGGAGCGACGGTAACAAGTGTGGCTTGGGAAGGGGACATCTATCCACTTCAAAGGGCTCATGCTCTAAATGTATTTGATTCCAATGGTGTGTATACAAAACAGCATTAGCGCCGCCAGGTTTAAGTCCAAGCAAGGTAATGTGGTTCTTCAAGTTAAGGAAAACAACATGAACTAGTTAGGAAGTCATTTTTTATATAATGATTAACAATTTGGACTGTCTCCATAGCAATTAACAATTTAATACTAAATATTCTATTCACCTTATTCCGGAAGTTGCCCTGAGCGCAGCCATCTGACGTAATCATCCTTCTGGTTGTATTAGTTAACACAGAGCTGCCGACCTCGAGAGAAGTCGTTTCAGGCCACCCAGCGAAACTATCCAATTTTAACTTGTTGGTCACATGAATATTGGACATTTTACACAAATCAATCTACTTTATAGAATAATTTATCTCTCATTCTCCACTTCCGCTCAACTGGAAGTGTCATTACAACTGAAGTGCAGATTTGTGGCAAAAAGGCAAATAGCCTATTTGAAGCATGAAAAGTCTTCAAAAGGAAAGATTAAGCTCATAATTGTCTACCTGTGCCCGTTGCTCAGACTCGATCACTATGCTAGCCGATGCTAACCGAATGTTCCTTCACATACAAAATGAATGGTGAAGCCAATCCCCTTAAAAAAGTGTAGAAAACGTTTATATTATGTTTGTGTCATTTATCTGATCTCCTCACAAGTATCATGTAAAAGAGGATGTTCAGGGTCACTAGAGCAGGCTTTCTCAAATGGGGTACCGTAGCGTGAGTGCAGAGGTGCCGCAGAAAACTGTGGAGTTTGATGGAATTTATAGAATAATGGCAAATGAACCATACGCAACTATTGCTTTATTAAATAATCGTTGTTAACCCTTCAACAGAACGCTATTTAATTTGTTTCAGATAGTAAACAATTGTAATTCAAGCAACAAATTGCTTTAAACACACATTAGTCTGAGGGGGTGTGGCATTACGCAGTGAACAGCTGTAGGGCGGTCTGCCTTTCCCTCTCTTTTTCAGAGGCTTGTGATGGGTCATGAGGGGAAATGTGGAACAAAAGCTCACATCAGAGGAGATTAAATCATTTTTGACATTTTACATTTCATGTAAAATAACCCAGGAACCCTGGGTGCTAGTATCTCTCACAGACCCTAACCCATCACCAGCAAAGCAATAACATCACCATGGAGAAAAAATATTTAGTGCACCTTTAACAGTCTGTTCTGACTGTATACTGACTTTGCAACAGCCGATTCAATGCAATATTCATTTTTACCTAGAAGTCCTCAGTGTTTTATTGTTATATAGTCACCATATTTTGTTCTAAATTATTACTACTAATAATAGCATATGTATGTATAGATGGCTTACAGTGCCACAGGGCCTCATTGCACATACAGTGATCTATGGATGCATGTGTTCAAAGTGCTCATGGGGGATGAACTCGGTGAAGGGTGAAGTTTAAATTTGGGACTTGCTGGTTGGGGAGTTCATTCTGGGTTAGGGAGCACATCCAAATGAGTGTCCTTCCCCGACCTGAACATGAGGGTGAATGTGCAGGGTCAAACCATAGCCTGTGGCGTTTAATGGGACCTACTGCACTGCTCAAAAAACAGAAAGAATGTTGAAAAGCTTTTTTTTTAAATGTTTTTCTGGGGGGGGAAATTACCTTGGTGCTCTCTTATCCATTTTTTATACCCAATTCTTCAATTTTTCCTCCCTATGTTTACTGATTACTTTCACAACACAATGGCCTTCACAGAGCATAGTTTGTAAGTAAAAACATAAATGTAAAAAAAAAAAAGAAAATAATATTTAGTAATAATTTCATCCATTGTTGTAACTTAAATCTGATCAAACTATTATATTAGTGACATTTGTATACTGTACACACTTGAGCCTCACCGCGCTACTCTGTTCATTATTCATTTTACTGGTGGTGGTAAACCAGTGACAAAAGCCAGGTTTACACAACAAACATTGGTCAAGAAAAGATTATATTTTCACTGAATTTGAATTGGATCTGCATTTAGACCAGGGGTGTCAAGCTCATTTTGGGTTGTGGGATGAATGTCAAGTCACAGGCCGAACATAGCGTAAAAAAAAAAAAAACATAGCATTATATAGTCTAGTAATAGTTATTTGATGACACTGTTGCGCAATTCTGAAGCAAGTGAAACACTTTGAGTCCATATTCATGCATTAGCAGCAGGTACAGTACAGGAATATGGATTTCTGATATGAAATAGCAATATCAAAGTCAAACTCAATATGAGCTCACCATTTTTATAGTTTAAGCTTAGTGAGAATAAACTGTTCATGTAGTGAATGTCAAATGAATGTGTTCTGTTTGTATTCACACCGTGTCCAACTCTTCAGTCACATTAGTGTGGCTACAGGATCCCGAGCTCATAACATGTTAATACTTTATTACACTCTGACCTGTATTTTTACATGTCTCCTGATCTGTCCAGGAGTGCAATTGTTTGGATATTATCCTCACAGAGCTGTCATCACAGAGGTTTGTTTTCCAAATATTAGCGCCACATTAGCGTCACATTTAGAAGGAAGGAGGAAAGCCTTTTTGCTATCAGAGTTAAATGTGAAAATAAGTAAAAATGCCCCCCATGCTAAAGACGATCGAAAACTGGCCGAGGAACTTAATTTTCTACTCCAGGTTTATAGACTTTGGTATTATTATTATTATTCATTGTTTTATGTTGCACCTTAATGTTACGGGTCCCGGGTGCGGCGACCACGTTAACAAAAAGAATAATTGATCTGTAATACAGACGAAAGATAAGAGGAACGAAACACACGTGCACTTGTGTCTTTTCCCAGATTATTTCTTATTTCAATAAACAAATACAATTTACACTCAGTGCATTTCAATGTCCTTTAAACAAAAATCGAAATAAAGTCAATGCTCCTCAATGTGCATCTTTCACTTCAAAACTGTTACATTAAATTATATACATTTTGCCTTAGTACAAAAATCAGGAATAAACTAAAAGTGCTTCAAGCTTACTAATGTGGACAATGCAGCTTTAAATGTGCATTAAGGTGCTTACAATATAAGCAATCACACTTAACATTTCTTATTACATTTTCTATTCTACATAAACAACACATATTGGGTCCTTTAAACTCTACTAAAGTCATGTCAGGAGGATGACCAAATTAACTGGTCTAATATACAGCATTCATAAATCAAAAGTACAGGCTAGTGTGTAAACAACACTATCAACGGAGCTGACGACGAACTCTCGCGGGTACCGCCCGAAATCTCGCGAGATCTCGGCGCAACGTGATTTGGTCTTAAACTGAGCCAAAGTCACATAAATACTCACAGTATTACGTTCTAACTGCTACAGCAGTGATACAAAGCATAAAGCTACAATATATGGCGATTTCGACCACTTACTGACCTGTAATACAGACGAAAGATAAGAGGAACGAAACACACGTGCACTTGTGTCTTTTCCCAGATTATTTCTTGAGGCAACAGGAAGTTGGTCCGTCATAGTTAACCGGAGGGAGCGCGACCACAGTGCCAAAGGTTCCGCTTGTCTCATTCTCCTCCTTCTCACCAATGCAAACACAGGACTACATATCCCAAATGTAAAATATCAATATTCATAATTATTCAAATGTATTTGCACAAAATAAAGTGTCAATGAACAATTGTCTCAAAAACAATATACAATGGGTTCACACATATTTGGGTGTACCACACGCTCCCCAACAACAAAAAAAGTGGCTCCTGACACTTGACTTAAACCAAAACCCATAAAGTAATAAAGTCTCTTTTCAACCAGTCTCTGGAATGTCTTTCTTTCAGAGTTCCTAATCTTCTCACGTAGTCTCTCTCTTGAGATATCTGTTCAATTTAATAGCAAGGAATAGCATACGAAACAGGTAAGTAAGGGTTAGGGGTAAGGGGGGAGGGAGGAAGAGGTTGGGGGTAAAGGGGAGGGTAATACAGAAAAGGATACGGTGAAGGCTAGACGTTGATCGTGTTCACCGTGGGGCGAGTCTGGTAGGCTGGCAGGCCCAAGGAGGGATAAGTGAAGAATGTTTGGGGTCGCCTCTGTCTGGTGGATTGTCTCAGACGGGGTGGTGACTCTTGCTGGATGACAGGCTCTGGCTCAGGGCTGTGTGCCGGCTCGGGATTGGGATGTGCTGCCGGGCCAGGAATGGGCACAGACACGTCCACTTCATTGTGAAGCTGTGGTAGGTCGGAGTCTTGTCCACCTTCTGTAACAGTGTCTCTTCCTGGTTCAGGTTGCCTGTAAAATCTCTCTGCTGATCGGGTTTGATGTGGGCGAGGTCCGCTTTGGGAGTCACTGCAAACTTGATTCACTGGACATTGGTCCTGATGAAGACATCTGGGCACACGAAACCAATAGAGAGGCTCATCTTCTTCTGAGTCGCTTGCCTCAGGGCTGTGAGACTGTTCTGGTGTCTTAGGTCTTTCTGTCGACTTTTTGTTTCTCTTGTTTGGCTTGGTAGCTTGACTTTGAACAATGTCAACAGGCAAGTCGTTCACTTGTAACAGCAGGTTCCTGTGCAGAGTACGGATGGGACGGCCTCCTGTCTCTGGACTAACTTTGTAGACGGGGTTGTCGCCCACTTGCTCTCTCACGATATAGATTGTTTGTTCCCAGTAGGGTCTGAGTTTGCCAGGACCACCTCTTTCATTTAGGTTCCGCACAAGTACTCTGTCTCCGGTTTGTAGTGTTACTCCTTTGCACCTTTTGTCATAGTTTGCTTTACCTTTGGAGCTTGATTGTTGGCTGTTAGCATTTGCTATGTGATATGCTTCTGTCATTTTCTGTCTCCATTTCTCAGCATATCCTTGTGGTGTTTCAGCATCGTTTCCTGTCATGAGACCAAAGAGAAGGTCCACTGGGAGGCGAGGATGTCTGCCATACAACAGGTAGTACGGGGAAAAACCAGTGGCCTCATGCTTGGTGCAGTTGTAAGCATGGATGACATGGGGAAGGTGTTCTTTCCAGTTTTGTTTCTCTTTTTCTCCCAATGTACGTAGCATTTGCAACAGGGTGCGATTCAGTCTTTCAGCCGGATTGCCTTGAGGGTGATAGGGAGAAGTTCTTGAGTGACCTACACCTGCAAGTTCTCTGAGTGACCTGAACAGTTCGTTCTCAAATTCGCGACCCTGGTCGTGATGAAGCTTGGAAGGGTACCCAAACTTTGTAATAAAGTCATTGAAAAGACGGTCCGCTGCTGTCTTTGCCGCCTTATTTTTGGTGGGATATGCTTGTGCGAACCTGGTGAAATGGTCCACTACTACAAGAATGTATTCGAATCCACCTTTGCAAGTCTCGAGGTGCAGGAAGTCGATGCAAACAAGATCAAGTGGAGAGCTGGATGTTATACTGCCCATTGGTGCTCTCTCATGTGTAGCTGGCTTCTTTTGCTTTATGCATGGACACTTCCTTGTGACATACTCCTCGATCTCTCTCTTCATGAAAGGCCAATAGAATCGCTCACGGGCCAGGTTCAGGACTTTCTCAACACCGACATGGCCCATGTTGTTGTGGAGGTGTGTGAGAGCGATCTGTCTATAAACAGCAGGCAGAACCAGTTGCTTACGTTCAGTGGTCCACCTGTAGAGAAGGTCATTCTCGACGTGTAGCCGACTCCACTCTCTTAACAGTCTTTTGGTATTTGTGTCAACTTTGTCGTCTTCTGTTGGTGACATGTTTTTCTCTTTCATCTCAATAACTTTCCCAATGGCTGAATCTGCTCTTTGTTCTTTTACAAGTCCGTCATGACTAATTGACTGCAGAGGTTCTTTGAGGATCTGGCTTGGTGTAGCGAGGTTGAGAGCTGCAACCCATGCTACATCATCTTGCTTGGCTCTTCTGCTCCCTTCCCATACTGCACCTACAGCTTCCTCTGACAGTTTCTCTGAGCACTCTTCCATGAATTTGTTAATGTCCAGTGGGCGACGGGACAACACATCTGTGTCGATGTTGATTTTTCCTGTACGGTATTTTACGTCGAAGTGGAAATCTGCCAGTTGTCCCACCCAACGATGTCCGACTGCATTGAGCTTAGCTGTGCTAAGGACATACGTCAACGGATTGTTGTCCGTAAAAATGGTGAAATGTGGGGCGTAATAGAGGTAGTCCTTAAACTTGTCGCAAACTGCCCACTTGAGAGCTAGGAACTCCAGTTTTCCGCTGTGCAAGTGGTAGTTTTGTTCGGCAGGTGTTAACGTGCGTGATCCATACCCTATAACTCTCAACTTGTTGTCCTGGTTTTGGTATAAGACAGCTCCAAGGCCCTTTTGAGATGCATCTGTGTGTAGTATGAAGGGGCAGTTGAAGTCAGGGTATGCTAACACTGGTGGTTGAGTGAGCATGTCAATCAAGCGCTCGAGAATCTCTTGATGTTCCTTGTTCCACTGCACCGGAGATTGGGAAGATTGTTGGGCATATTTTGCTCTGCCTCTGGTTGGTTTAGATGGTGGTGTGTCAGCCTTGACTTGGAGCAAGTCGTACAGCGGTTTGGCTATGCGCGAGAAGTCCTGCACATACGTCTGATAGTAGCTTAGGAATCCCAAAAGTTGTCTGACTTCTCCGACGGTCTGCGGTCTCCTGTGCTTGAGCGCTTGCACAGCCTCAATGTCTTTGGGGTCCACCTTCACTCCATCTGCAGACACCAAACGGCCGACATACCGAACCTCTTTGCGGAACAACTCGCACTTCTCGGGCTTCAGCTTTACTCCATGACGTTGTAAGGCTTGGAGGACTTTTTGCAGCACTTGGACATGTTCATCAAATGACTTGGAGAAGCAAAGCACGTCGTCAAGGTAAGGAATGCAACACTCGTCGCGGAGCGTGTCAAGTATCTCTTCCATGCTCCTTTGAAAAGCTGCTGGCGCATTTGACAGCCCGAAGGGCATCCTCACCCATTCAGAGGCCCCACGGAGTGGTAAATGCTGTCAGGTACCTTGAGCCTTCTGCGATGAAACCTTGGTGGTTGGTAGGCTTTACCCTGGTCCAAGATCGAAAACCAGCTGTAACCGCCGAGGGAGTCTGTTAGATCCTGGATCCGGGGAAGCGGGTGTCTGTCTGGTACAGTTTTGTTGTTTAGAAGGCGATAGTCAATGCACAAGCGTAAAGATCCATCTTTCTTCCTCACACAAATGACAGGGGCTGCATAGGGCGACTTTGATTTTACAATCCAACCCTTGACAATCAATTCTTGTATATACTCCTTTACTTCCCTGTAAAGAGGCTTTGGGATGGAGGCATAGGCCCTCTGGACTGGTGTATCATCTTTAAGTCGGATCTCCATTTGCAGAGAAGGAATACAGCCTATGTCTGAACTGTCACGGGAGAACACTGCACATTCTTCCTTCAACACCTTTTCAACTGACTTTTGCTGGTCTGGACTTAGATGACTAAGGTCTACTTGGGGCAACCAGGACTCAGCTGATGAATCACGAAGGGTGTTTGCTTTATCAAACTCGAGTGATGCGACTGTGGTCTGTACGGACTGAGTTTGCTCGGGCAAGTCTGTCTCAATAATCTTAGCGATCTGCTGGATAGTACCAAGGGCTGTTCTCTTTGGCAGGATTATCTCGTGTTTTGAGTGGTTTGAAATGGGGATCTTGACAAAGGGTCTTTGAGAGTTGTTAATCTCTAGGACTCCTTCTCCCACACTCAGATGTCTTAAAGCAATGTTCTCTTCAGGTTCATACAGCACAAGGTGATCAGAAATGTCAAAGTTTTGTGTCACCCTGCACCATATTTGAACTGCTTTACCAGCTGGAACACTCACATTGTTTTTGCCGATTCTCACTGTGGCTGGATCACAGTCTGGTCTTTGTAGCTCCTGTAGCTCATAGTTAACCGGAGGGAGCGCGACCACAGTGCCAAAGGTTCCGCTTGTCTCATTCTCCTCCTTCTCACCAATGCAAACACAGGACTACATATCCCAAATGTAAAATATCAATATTCATAATTATTCAAATGTATTTGCACAAAATAAAGTGTCAATGAACAATTGTCTCAAAAACAATATACAATGTGTTCACACATATTTGGGTGTACCACATTAACAAGTGCCTATGTTTGAGAACTTTGCTCAATGACAATAATCTATTTTTCTGATTCTGATTCTGATTCTGATGTAACAAAGCAATAATAAACCAATCCAATATCAAAACATTGCAGAATCATAGAAAAAGTGAGATCAGAGGTAGTTATTTGGACAATGCGTTTAAAATTAAAGGATACTGCGCTGCCTTTGTTTACTTGTTGGACTTGAAACTTTGAAACATTCCAATCCTAATGTGATCTGCCTGATTCTCATCCCCCACTGTTAGGTACTTGCTAGCTTGTTTCCTTACTGGAACAAGGTGTGAGGAGACTGCTGTAAACATACAGCAAATAATACCCTAATCCACTATTCCTGTTCAAAGGATCCACAAAAATGACTACATTACTATTTCAAACCCCCTCTTTTCCCTGCTTGAAATGCACCTCTCTGCCTTTAAAGTAGAACTAAGTAACATTTTCACCTCATTCAATGTCTTCAAATATGTATTGTCTGGTGTTTGAAGTGTCCGCCGTCGCCCCCTGCTGTCTCTGAGCTGAAAACCAGCCTTGTAACATTTGGCGACTTAGACTCAAATACTCTCCTGAGAAACCCTGGCTCTTTTTTATATATGGCAATGTGAAATGAAGCCTGCGTAAATTCAGCCTGGAAGACCTAACTCCACCCATCTACGTCAAGGCCACCATGGAAGGTCCCCTCTCCCCAGCGCCATCATCGCACTCAAGCGGGCGCCCGCCTGTCCGTCTGTGAGAGTCAGATCCCTCACTTCACCATGGACTCTCCCAGGTTTCTGCGCTTATCCCAAAGAGGTTATGCAGTTTTTCCCGGCCAAGAAGTAGGGTGAAAGGTCAGGGGGCGTCTGCATCATGGCCCCCGCACCTGCTCCTTATCCCCAATCAACGCTCTCAAGTGACTCCTCCCCGCTCCCAATCAGCGCACAGGCGGTCGCATTTAAGCCCTCAGGCAGATGGCTCGGCCGCTCAAACCGTACTGTGACCCACCACCTCCCCAGCTCCTCCTCTGCATACCCCTCATCCTCTACCTTCTCTTCACATCTACCACCACCAGGCTCCAGGCTCCGGGGGGAGACATCTAATACAAATAGATCATGGAGTGCCTGTGATTGTAACGTCTTCCGCCGGGGTCTGAGCGCCAAACAACTCACAAATAAAGCTTGCTAAACAGTCCATTCTCGTGGTCTCTTTGTCTCTCCAGGGTGAAATTGTATGTGATTATACTGTCTTATTATGATAAAGAAAGAAACAAAGCTTTTGTGTCTATTATTTCTGACAATGTTATTTATTTTTTCTTGTATATCATTCATTCAAGACTGTGGACCACTCTTGAATGAATGAGGGATTACATTGAATAAACCTGTCTCCATGCCCCAAAAGCACCGCACCAAACTCAACAGTATGCACTGGTCTAAGCGCTCTAACCACTGAGAACTAGCACAGCTAAAATGGTTAACTTGCACAAACACAACATCTGGAACTAAACCTGGATTAGAACAGGACTAAACCAGGACTAGAACAGGGACCTGTGTGTTTGTGTCATCAGTGGCTTAAAATAAAAAAAAAATCTTATGTGGAATGCTGGCTGTGGGCGATTAGTCTGACCTCCAATATTAAACCGTTATTTCCCTGGGTACTCCACATATTAGACCATCCTCTGGCTCTTTCACTTTGGGCGGTGGGATCCATGTTATACTGAGAACATACAGCACATGCACAAACTTAAAAAGCCATGACAAATAAATAACACAAAAGTTGATACATGCAAAATTGAAATCCTCAAAGTAATCAGGTAGCTGTGACCCCATCTGCAAATTAAAAAAAAGCATAGACTCTTGAATCCTTGTCACTTTACCACCTAAATCCAGCTATTTAATCCCAGATCGGATGAATCCAGCAGGGTGGAACAAATAGCATGGAAAAAGACTGACATGAAGATGGGGAAAAGTGTCAGGAAATCCATTGGAATTGTACCCGTAAGCCGCGATGGGAAGCACCGATTAACACAGCTCTTGTGAAATGCGCTGTTTTTTTGTGTGTGTGTTTTTTTTTTTGTGGCCGAATGAGTGGCACTTGGATTAAAGAATAGAAAGTGTAAGGAGTGATACTTATTTGCCGTCTGAGGGTTTAGGCTCAGAGATGGAGAGGATTGTGAATGCCTGGTGCAGTCCCGTACGGTTCATTTGCCTTATTGAGCTTTTTACCTGGACTTATAAACAGGGGTTTAACAGGCCACTGCAGTGTAGAGGGTCAGGCAAGGACAGGCAAAGTATGAAGTAATATTTCTGCAATTTTGTCATGTCTCGTGCCACATTGAACCCTAACATTTTAGCACATTCCAGATGCATTGTTAAAATAACATCTGAATATTGTTGTCGAGACCAATCCAAAAAAGGTATCAAGATATTCATTTTTGTCATTATCGCCTAGTTGACACTTGTCTTAGAAGGTAACAGCAAATGTTGCAAGCCTCATGCTTCATTGTTCAGTGCACACATTTCATACAGCAATTTTTGGATCCGTCCACTGAAAGAAGTCTAAAGCACTGATAAACTCATCCCGGTGAATGATTCGGATGTTCGGATTGCGTTATGTAAGTGAACAATGTGGACTGTTGCAAAGAGTTTAAAATCTAATCTTAGACTTAGTCAGAATTCCATGTGAAGTATTATTTAAGAGAACCTCGACCTTTAACTTGGCTTGGCCGGTGGCACCGCTGCTTGTCTCATGGAGATAGAAGAGTTTAATGTCATACTGTAGAACATTCTTGGCCAAGCAATTCCAGATTGTCCTTTTAAAAAGTAACATAGTGTATCCAACCATTTGAATCACGGTGAAAATATTGATATGGGTAACTTTGGTGATTATTGCAGGTTTTCGTTTCACTCTACACTTTGTCTCCTCAGTCTAAACCTGCTAATGCATTCAATGCTCTCACACACTGGCCAATTTAGTCCGGCCCTGCAGTGCTCACGGTTGGCTGGTGGTGACAGCACCTATCTTCCTCCCACAGTAAGTGACCAGGGTTAAATATGTCCTGACTGACTGTCCCCACTCAGGATTAATGAGGCGTGGAGAGAGGAGATAAAGGGACATCATTACCACACATATATACTCCATGCTCACTCACAACACTATGGACTACGATGGCCGAGGGTTTAAGATAAGGGGTATCATACGGTGGACTTTGGAACCGCTTGGATCATTTTGCAATTAAAAGTTGTATTTAAGTGTAGTACTGCTGAATAGAAGTAAGCTTAGACTGCATGCTGAGCAACTGCAGAGGCAGAGGAGGTGCCATGGGGCTTTGGATTCATACTGTTTGGAGTTTGTTATAGCTGGACACCGCAGCCCTTTTTTGCTGTGTAAATGGTTAATTTTCACATAAAAACGTGGTCTCGTGAGTGTATCTTTCAAACTAGTGTTCCACTCTTCACGTTGCCTGGAAAGTTCATATATCAGGGACACGCATGGTGCATTCATAGTAAAACCAATTTGGCTGCTTACGGAAAAAAGAAAGGCAAAAAATAATACAAGGGACTGAGAAACATCATAGATTTTTGCAGAATCCATGAGCAAAGCGAAACCCGCTGTTAATCTGAGGTGAGAGAAGTTTGATTCTGTTCTAAGTGACGGATGAATGAGCGCTCTTGTTTCATATGTGTCACAGAAATAAACTGATCTGATGGCACGGTTCTGTCTGAGTTTGGCTCAAGGTGCAACAGGGAAAGTGGTGACCAGACTCACATGAGCTGTACAACACAACAGTCACAGTTGCCCTGCTTGTGGTTTGAGTGAGAAATAACAGTCCCACCCACCTCGAAGCTTGCTTGCCCACCATTGATGATTTGTATAATGACATCCGACTATGACTAGTTCCACACACACACACACACACACATACACACAAACACACACGCACGCACGCACACACACACACACACGCACACACGCACACACGCACACACACACACATACACACACACGCACACACACACACACGCACGCACGCACACATACACACACACACACACACACCTACACACACACACACACACACACACATACATACACACACACCACACACGCACACATATACACACACACATACATACACACACGCACGCACGCACACACACACAGACACACACACAAACACACCAAACACATACACACACACACACACACATACATACACACACACACCCACACACGCACACATATACACACACACATACATACAAGGCAAGGCAAGTTTATTTGTAGAGCACATTTCATACACAAGGCAATTCAAAGTGCTTCACACAGCAGGAAAATGCATTAAAATCACAAAGAAATTACAGAAATACAATAAAATTAACTAAATTAAAAATTATCAATCCAACTGATTTTCTAAACTAATAAAATCACAAAAAAGAGAAAAGTGCAAAGATAAAAATTAACTACAATGAAATTAACTAAATTAAAAATTATCAATCCAACTGATTTTCTAAACTAATAAAATCACAAACAAAAGAGAAGAGTGCAAAGAAAGAATCCTTTCAGTCATATGCGCAGCTAAACAAAACTGTTTTTAGCTTAGATTTGAACATTGTCAGAGTAGCCTGTCTCACATCTTCAGGAAGACTGTTCCAGATTTTAGCTGCATAAAACTGAAACGCAGATTCCCCATGTTTTGTCCTGACTCTGGGCACCAGCAGAAGGCCGGTCCCTGAGGTCCTCAGAGTCCGAGATGGTTCATATGGCACTAACATGTCCGAGATGTACTTTGGTGCTAGGCCATGGAGAGACTTGTACACGAGCAGAGCTGCTTTAAAGTCGATTCTCTGAGCCACAGGGAGCCAGTGCAGAGACCTGAGAACAGGACTAATGTGATCGTACTTCCTGGTTCTAGTCAGGACCCGAGCAGCAGCGTTCTGGATGAACTGCAGCTGTTTTACAGCTCGTTTGGAGAGGCCAGTGAGCAGGCCGTTACAGTAGTCTAATCTACTGGAGACAAACGCGTGGATAAGTCTCTCTAAATCTGGTTTTGACACTATATTTTTGATTTTGGCAATGTTTTTTAGATGGTAAAAAGCTGCTGATGTTATTGATTTGACGTGGCTATTAAAGTTCAAGTCTGAGTCCATTATTACCCCCTGATTTCTAATTTGGTTTGTAGGTTTTAGAGCGAGACTCTGGAGGTGACCGCTAACACTTTCTCTTTGTTTCTGTGGGCCAAAAACGATTATTTCAGTCTTGTCTGAGTTCAGCTGGAGAAAGTTGTTTTGCATCCACAAACTGATCTGTTGGATGCAGTGACAGAGTGAATCTACTGGTCCATAGTCACCTGCCGATAGTGAAACATAGATCTGAGTGTCGTCTGCATAATTGTGATAGGACACATTTTCACTGCGTGTCAACTGACCCAACGGCAGCATGTAGAGGTTGAACAGAAGGGGACCCAGGACTGACCCTTGGGGCACTCCACAGGTCAGGGTCATGTGGTCTGAAACACAGCTACCAATTTCAACAAAGTACTTCCTGTCTTCCAGATAGGACCTTAACCAGTTTAGGGCAGTGCCAGTGATGCCCACCCAGTCCTCTAGTCTCTGTAAGAGGATCCCATGATCGACAGTGTCAAAAGCAGCACTCAGATCTAACAGAATTAAGACTGAGGTTTTGCCCGTGTCAGTGTTCAGGCGGATGTCATTTGTCACCTTGACAAGAGCAGTCTCAGTGCTGTGATGAGGTCTAAAACCTGACTGAAAAACATCAAATGAGTTGTTTATTAAGAGGAAATCTGTGAGCTGTTGGTAAACAACCTTTTCAAGGACTTTGCCCCAAAATGGCAGATTAGAGATGGGCCGGTAATGACTCAGTACTGCGGCATCAAGACTGCTCTTCTTTAGGAGAGGCTTTATGACCGCAGTTTTCAAAGACATTGGGAATGTTCCAGATTGAAGCGACATGTTAACTATGTGAGTGAATGGTGCTAACAAACTGTTCAGCACAGACTTTAGACATTTGGTGGGTAACACATCAAGGTAGCATGTAGATGAACTCAGACTGGTGATGATCTCATGGACAGTTTTGTCAGTTACTGGTGCAAAGTGAGTAAGCTCTAAGTGTCTTGGTGGTTTTAGGGTAATTTTTTCCATTGTGGGATTTATAGCATTTTTAATGCCCTGAACTTTGTCATTAAAGAATAATGCAAACTCATTACACTTGGATGTGGAAAAGAGTTCTAACGGCAGCTGAGCTGGAGGGTTTGTTAATCTGTTTACTGTGGCAAACAGGACACGCGAGTTGTTACTGCAGCTTCCAATTATTTCAGAAAAATATCTTTCCCTAGTTCTACATAAGATTAGGTTGTACATGTTCAGCTTTTCTTTGTAAATCTCTTTTTGAACCTGGAGCTTTGACTTGCGCCATTTCCTTTCGGCCCCTTAATGTAGATGTTATTGTATGGAATCATATCCTGAGTCCCTGATTTCAGACGGGCATGACTGACAGGTGGATTAACCAATAACAGAAATGTATGGTCTGTTTGAGTCAAAACAAACAAGTAAAAATTGGGGGGAAATGACACAAAAGACTGAAGAAGAGAATCAATGAGCGAAAAACTAAACTCTCTGAATCTGAAGTAAAAGAAGTTTTGTATTTTGTTCTAAACTGGACGATTTTTCTACTCCGCATGTAAGCCATTTATTTCTTATTGAAATCATGACAAATTATAAGTCATGTTTGTGCAATTTGGAGAATGTTTTGAAACTAAAACAGCTAAAAAATTGCTACGTTCAAACTTTATAATTGACAATTACATAAAGTTATTATTATAAAATCATATCAGGACAAACGAATGACAGTTTTGTGCAAAACTAAAATTAGCCTGACAATTACTTGTTGTTTCCTGGCAACTTGAGCACATAGAAAAGGCGGTCGAAGGGTTCTATTCCCAGTGGCGTATATATATGCTATAGTTAATGGCCTCAGAGCTGACTAAGGAACAGCTTTTCATCTTGTGTACAAAGCCCGTGACTACAGCCAGGTTCAGCATGACTCACATACTGAGGATGGGGGGCCATAACTGAATCAGGGTCAGGGCCAGACAAGGACAACACTGGCATTAGCAACAGCAATGCAAAGAAATATGTACAGTAACTTCCTTTAGGGCATCATAACAAGTTGGAAGTCAAGAACATATTTCGTGTATCAATACTTGCTCTGGGCCTGATCTGTAAGGATAAGTCTGTAAACGTTTCAGTGGTACATTTCAAGTAATCAGCAGGGGACGCTCTCAGTCGATATGCCCAAATCATGAGGTTTCTGGCCAATGTTATATTTAGCTTGTCCGTAACTTTGCATATCAAAATCTTATTTTTAAAACATACTCGTAGGATGTATTTTCAGTTATAACTCAAAAACAAATAAAGTAGAGCTGCACAGATGATTCCCAGCTCACATCCACTAACATGCACTGGTTTTCACTCTGCTGTTCTTTTACATCTCGTTTACCTGGGCGGAAGAGGATTATGGCAAAGATTGAATGGTATTTTTCTTTTGGCTGCAACCTTCCACAGCCTCTTTTCAGAAATGTGGATTCCATGCTGACCAAGATTGGATCAGATTATCTGGTTCACTTCAAACTAGACATTACACGACCTACAGCTCTCTTAAAACTCAGATGTCAAACTAAGCCTGCTCTCATTTATGGTAATTATGATATTCCTATTGAGACGTATGACATATGAGTGATATGTGTCTGTCAAATGTACATTACCTAAGCATGTGGCTGAATTTATTGTGTAATCATGGAGCAATGGATGTGGATCAATAATGTGGAATGTGGAAAGATGTGGACTGTGCAATAAGTGGACTGTGAATTAAGTGGATTGTCCAAAACTGAACTTATACTACATATATAAAATATAGTGTTATTATTAAAATGTGGCTCCCTGACCCGAGCCAATCAGGAACACAGATGAAAATTAGCCATTATGTCTGTCCGTAGACATGACTTAACCTAATCAGTGTCCTCCTTAATTCAAACTTTTGTCCTTGTGCCATGATGAAGGCTGTGTTAGCCAAAACGTGTTGGTAACGAGTAATAGCCAAGATGAAATAAAGGCTTTTGAACTTTTTGAAAATGGACGGAGTGCCTTGATTTCTTGTTGTCTGATTTTCTACAAGGTTTTAACCTACAGACAATCGCTCTAGTTTCTTCAAGATTATTTAATCCTGCTTTGAAGTCCTCACCAAGCTAAAGATCTGCCCTAGTGTCGCCCAGTGCTTCAGGCAGGTTTTCCCGGTGCCATTGATGGATGGGTCAAATCCAGAGGACAAATTTCCCTTCCGGGACACTTCTCAAAACCTCAAATAAGATGCTGCTACTTCAAATTATTACTCAAGAGTAAGTAAAAGAGTGTTTCTACTTCAGTTAATCTTAGACACTAACACATTTCTGGCCTTTGAATCATGACGTTTACTCTATTTTTACCCTCACATTGGCCAGTTTGTGCAATTGTCTAAACTTTTATGTTGTTCCCCTGTGGGCCACCATAAACACTGTCGCTTTCTTCCTGTTCCAGCCCCTCAGACTCATGGGAAATATCTGTAATGGTGGCAATGACGTTGTAAATCTCTTATTTTTTAGCATAATTCGCGTCTAAATCCGTCATATCTGCTGGTGTTTATCGCAGCTCATTACCGCCACGATGGAGAAGTCAAACCGTCTCACGCTGCGTTTTGACTTATCCCAATTCCGCTGGGACGCTAACCTCATTCTCGCACCAAAACACACATGCTGATAGGCTACACTCAGCGTTTAGTCTGATCCCAAAACTCGAGGGGCAGTCCAAATCGTTATGGGGGGTTGGCTGAGAGATGTGCACATTATTTGCCACTTATTTTGAACACACATTTTAAAAAATATTTCAATTGTTGAAAGAGTAACGTTCTTGCTAAAATGCAATTAAAGAACATTTTAACCTCGGGCGAAAATGTGCGGGCGAAAAGCATACTTTAGACGTTCTGTTGCATCATCATCTATTCATTGTCAATACCAGCAAGCTATACATCATTTTAAAGTTTATTTTCTCAACAAAACGAAAATGTAATTGATGTAATTGAATAATAATTATGCCCCAATAAGCAATTACCAATAGTTCATGATAAAACTCAACTTTTCAACGCAACACTCAACACCTTTCTTACCTGTATTCCGGTTCTGACGGACCCAACAGCTGTGTTGTACCTGAACGCGTTCATTGAACGAAAGTTCATGAACGCATTCATAATTTTGGTAAACGTGAACTGAACGTACGGTATTACTGCTGAAGAACAAAACTGTGAACGCGTTCATTCTGGTGTCTGCGAACGGCAAAAATCGTTCTTTTTATTTTCGTTCAATAAGGTGTCAGATTTCTAGAGACTTCCAGGCGAAAAACACACTCTTATGTTGCCCAAAAAGAGCCTATGTATGGCAAGTGTGAGAGCTCCAGAGTTGTAGAGGCGATAGATCGCGCAGACAGAGATTTTGCGTGTCGCACCGCACTGCGCATGCGCATCAAAACAAAAAGCAGCATTGACGCGACCGCAACGTGTGTCAACAGAGCAGCAACGATCGCCCTGCTACGACCAGTTACGTGAGTTTTATGATAAGGTCGGTGAGGATGGGAACCAACCTAACTTTTATGTGCAAACTTTGCCCAGCAAGTTTTCCCTCATGTTTTTGTGAATATTCTGTGGGGTTGAAAGCTGCAACTGCTGCTAGTGTGGACTGAGTGGACAGCAACACATGGGGAAGTCTGTCCCTTCAATGTGAATGTAAATCCTGGTTGTGTAAGGATTCAAAATTGGATATGAAGATGAAATCTGACACATATTTTCAGCAATAAACTCATCAAATAATTGCTGCCTGTGGTTGTATTTGGGCTGTGGAAATAATTTAGAACAATTATTGCATAATATTGAAAAAAAGAACTGAACTAGTTCAAAATTTTGAATTATGAACTGAACTAGTTCATTTTAAAATGTATGAACTATGAACTGAACTAGTTCATGTAGAAAGTGAACTTTCCCAACACTGCCCAACAGGGTCCTATCCATGTAGCTGTACTCATTCTGTCCGTATTAATCCACAGAAAAACAATACCTACTTGTATTTTTCCTGAAGTAATCCCATTTGAAGAAATATTCCAGTAAACAGCATTTTCTTCTGTGAAAAAATTCACTTCTAAAGCTTGTCCGGCGCATTTCTCTGTCCATAACAAAACACCTGCTCTTGATGCAAAATGGCTCTGGGTATGTTTGTTTTCGCTCACTCCCAGACGGAGTCTTCCCTCACGCGCAGACAAGATTTTACACAGCACGCTTTCTGATCTTGTATATACTATATATATATATATATATATATATATATATATATACTTACTTATATATAATTGTATTTTTATTTTTTTGCACCTCTATTGGGAAGTTATAATAGGTATTTGTGGTCTCCAAAACATCAAAATGTATTTTTTATTATCATAGAGGAGCTAAAATTGTAGTAAAACAGTTTGGCACAGTTGGCACATATTAGGATAACTTGTTCCGAATATACTTTTTGATAGCAATGACCCCCAAACTGGAGGAATGGCTTGAGCAGATCCCAGGAAAAACATCAGTCATCTCGGTCCAGAAAAGCGCAGTGCTAAGAACAGCAAAGATTCCAGAACCCTCAAGCTCCCATGCCCGAGCATTTATTTTATTTTATATATATATATATATATATATATATATATATATATATATATATATATATATATATATATATATATATATATATATATATATAAATATTACCATGAATTGCAAAAGCATTGTAAAACAATGAATTTGGGTTTTACACAACGAAAGCACTGTAAAACAATGAATTTGGGTTTTACACAACAAAAGCACTGTAAAAAAAATGTATTTGAGGTTTACACAACAAAAGCACTGTAATACAATGAATTTGGAGTTTACACAAATAAAAACACTGTAAAGAATGAATTAGGGTTTTACACAACAAAGGCACTGTAAAACAACAGATTTGAGATTCACACAACAAAAGCACTGTTAACATGAAATAAGTGACAATGCTTGTACAAAATATTGTTATTTATTGAGGTTTTTTTTCTCCTACGGTTGTAATTGAGGGAAAACTGGTTGGTGAAATATTTGCTCTTACCTTAAAATTGGTGGTTTTATCGACTAATGCGTGTAAGGGAAAAGTTTGAAAACCACCAGATATACACTCCCCACAACATGTTAACCAAATGTGACAAAGAATACATAATTGAAACATGCAGAAAGTTCAGACATTAAAGAGGCAAACATTGTTATTGCCTGGGCTACAATAGCACAAACCTATGCACTTCCCCGATGACAGTATTTTATGGTAAAGTATGAACCTCTCAGTTTTAACTACCAACCATGGAAGAATTTTATCCTTTTGGATGGAGTGGATACTACTAAATAATTTAATAAATTTTTTTGAAGTCACAATATTGACATTGGCAATATTGTCATTGCCACACAGTTTGGCAATGACAAACAACAAGATGGCAGCCCTCATTGAATTGATATCAGTAGTTGGCCAAAGAAATATTTGCACTCCCCTTTAATCAGGCAGAGCAGATGGGCCTAAGGTCTGTGAGCTGCGCCCATGCCTTTCACCAGCACCAACTCCAAGCACTTTGGGGAGTTGTGGCACCGCGCTAAACTGTGCTCCATCTTTTATCACACCACAGCACCAAAGCACTTTCTAGTTCATCATTTCCTATATAATCATCATCATGCGGATCATGCGTTAAGAAGCAAATGTTATTGGATTAATTGTACATGTTTCTCACTTTAAATTGGACCTAAACTGTGTGCAAAGTAAAAGGGTAGTGTAGCCAAACATTGTACTCAAGCCAATATTACTGAAGTAGAAATACATGCCGTATAAAGTACAAGACATTTCTCAGGTAAGAGTAGGAAATATTTTGAGAAACTAATATTCACGCAAGAGTAAATAAACATAACAGCTGATTTAAAATTTGAAGTTATTGTGACTGGAAATGCAAAACATAAAATAATGCACAAAATCTTGTCTAACAAAAAATGTAAAAACAAAATCATCTGACAAAGCAGGGTGCAACAAATTGAACATTGTTAACAAAAAGTTTTCGCTCACAGTCTAAAGAACAAAATAAAAGAATAACGTAAGAGTAAAGGTATGGTCTCTGGAACCATGTTTTCGGACTTTAAGCCACTACTTTTTCCCCACGCTTTGAACCCTGCGCCCCATACAACGCTGCATCTAATTTATAGATTTTTACTGGCTAACGGCCACCGGGGGGCACTCTAGCAGGAAACGCAAGCGTTTGACACACTGTAGAAGAAGACATCAGTGGACACTGGCCACTGTCCAGGGGACGCGTCGTGTATTTTCAGCTTCAAAACGCTGTGTATTTTATTACAATCAGACTTATTATTCACAGAGAAATCAGTTTAATGAGGAAGTGAATCCAGACGCGGCTGAACACAAAGACACACATGGAGCGCGGACATGCAATCACTGTGGTCTGCAGTTTAGAACCTGCCGCATTGAAATGAGACTTTCTTGACCCGTGGAAAACCCGTTGCCTGACCAGCCATTCCCAACACGTTTTGACAGACTACTTTACAAAACCTGAGGGTCTGGGATCCAACCCAGTTGCTCCACTTTCCAAAGGGAGTGATTGACAGGCGGATTAACCAATCAGACAAACGCATTGTCCGTTTGTGTCTAAACAAGCAAACGTTGCCGACTTCTGCTGAGTCAACAAGCGACGCACTAAACTCTGTAAATCTCAGGTAAATTAAGTTATATATTTTGTTCTGAATGTACCAAAAATATTTGAGAGATGTCTTCCGCATTTGAGAGACACGTGACACAAAGTCTTCCGCATTTGTGAGACATGTGACACAAAGTCTTCCGTATTTGAGAGACATGTGACACAAAGTCTTCCGTATTTGAGAGACATGTGACACAAAGTCTTCCGCATTTGAGAGACACGTGACACAAATTAGCGGCGGTGGTTGGACCGGTCAATGCTGGAGAGTTTTTTTGACACCCCCCAATGGTCCGAATCGAGACCCTTACGCATTCGAACAGAATGTGGGCGGGGCTGGCGGGCCAGGCAAGAAAACCCGTGGATCACTACCATGGAACAATCTTTCTGTGTAAATATCTCAAGTTACAACTTAACACTCACTGGCTACGCTCGGGAGCAGATGAACAAAACGTGAAGACACAGACACAGCTAAATTAGCTCACACAGAGTAATCAAGGACAGAAGGGACAGTCGGGACAGCTCTGATGTGATTTCTGTTTGTTAAGCTTCAAAATGCTGTGTTCTATTACAGTCCAACTCAAATTCACTGAGAAATTAGTCTAATTACACCTGTGGCGAGACCCCTGGTTCAAAAGACAACTGGATCACTACCGTGTACTATATTTATGGGTAAATATTTTATGTTACAATGTGTGTACCTGCGGTTTATTGACAGGCCAGCATATTTACAATTTATTTTTCTTTGTAAATTTCGTTAGCGTGGCTTTTATTCAGGAGTGCCTTATGGCCCGAAAAGTACGGTAAATGTACTTTTTCACATATAAATGTACATGTAATTCTAAACAGTCCTCATGCCCACTTATCATGAACTGCATTCTACATGAAAGTGCCTATAATATGTTTTTTTATGGAGGGGCTTTTTTGAAATATTTTTGCTGTATAGATTCAGATGGATGCTATTACCTCCGAAGCAAAACTATTGTTACACACTGAAGGATTTGTAGGGATTTAAACAGTGAATTTGGCTTTTGAAAAGTTTGTCCAGTGCTTGTTCAATAACAGTTTTTTCCCTAAAGCTACCAGACTCACCACCTGCAAAGTCACATCTACAGCCCGAAGACAGTGGCATATCAAGATGGTTAGCTTTGTATCGCCCAAAGCACACTGCAAAGCTAACGGTAGCTCACAGCCCAATTTGGAGTAGCGATTTCCGAAACATTCCTAAATTCAGCCGTCTACTTTGATTTGTCACTTTCTAAATGCAGTACAAGAATCAGATTGATCAAAACCATTGTTGGCCCGCCCTCTTCCTGTAACCATTTGGTTACAGTTCCGTGACCTGCAGTCATCCATGTGCAGCAGCATGAGCCGCAAAGAAGCCAAAAACATAGTTTTGATGAAAAGTGGGCATCTGACTTTTTATTCACAAATGTCAAGGACAAGTGCACGTCTCTGATCTGTGGATCCCGCTGGCTGTGGGTATAGGATGCGATACAATGGTGTAGTCTATGATTTTTTGTGTTGATCACTGATGTTTACCTATCACCCTTGAGGCACTTTAGAGCTTTCTCTCCAGGTAGACCTGCACAAACTTGTCTTTCCTCTTCTTCTTGCTTCTTTGAAATGTCACCTCTCCTTTGTCTCTTTTCACTATATGGTGCAGGCAGGAGGCAGTGGGCTTGGTTAGGTTAAGAATCAGACTCGAAAAAAACAGATATTATGCGGATGGATCAGGGCCTCAGGGGAAAATATCATAGCCTTGTTCTGCTGGTGTCAAGCTACAAAAAGTTTTATTTGATGTTAATCGACCACATATTCACAGAGAAAGGTAAAAGAGAAAATGAATAAATGTGAAAATTCAATACAGGAAAACCCCCCAGACCCACCTGTTGTGCCTCTGCCTATAAGCAAATAACTTGCATGTTGATGTCTTATAGATAGTGATATAATATATATTGAGATAAATATCCAGACAATAGATTGTAATTTTTTGTTTTCATTCAAACTAACATAAAATAATTTGGAACATGAGTAGCTCACTGTGGTTTTGTTCTAGTGAAAGTAGCTCACAGAGGCAAAAAGGTTGGAGACCCCTGGCTTAGATACAGATAAGTTACAAAATATAGCCCAATAAACAGGTCACCTATTATGGAAATCGGCTTGCTCTTATAAGAAGCTCTTTCCCAAGAACTGTGGTATACAATCACTGCTTCACGCCAATCAAAGTGTGTGATGTGCACTGTGATATGAGAAGGTGGGCAACAGTTCCCAATAATTTCATCCTATGTCATTTTGAAGCCCTTGACTTTAAGTGGTCAAGCAAAATGGCACAACAAGGAATATTATAGGGGAGGGCATGAAATGATGGGGGAGGAAAAATTGTCCAATCTGGACGGGTGAATTCTCGCGATATTTGTTTTACAAGGCTCGTGCTGTTCGGTTTGAGCCCGGCCGGAGTAGCTGACCAATCACAGCTCAGCATTTTAATTATACGCCAACAGATGTGTGTGATGTACTTTGGCCTATTTCAGCAAATGTGTTATTTTTATTTCATTTTGGGAAGAAGTTGGTGCTTTTATGGATTTAACAACAGTTTTGGGCTTGTTCCGCTCTTCCAATCAGATTCAAATATTCATAATGACTTGACCTCTTTCCGACTGCTTATGGCAAGAATCTGTCAAAAAATGGTCTGTGCTTGATAATTGTACAAAGGCACACTTACTAATATAGAAATATTGCAAACTTAAAACTAAAAATAACATATTTATTTTAAACTAGAAAATCATGCTGGAATTGAAGACTGTTCGATGGGGTAGGACTAAGTCATTGTTTTGGAAGTCTCAAATAAGTCTAATCTAAATCTAATCTAAATAAGTCTCTGCGGCGGGGCTCAGGGGCTGCGGAACGACTCAGAGGCTGGCGCGTGGCTCATGGGCTGGCACTCCTGCACCATGTGTGACATCAGGACTCTGCGTTGTGTTGCGCAAGTCAGTCCAAAAAGTGCAAACTCCCTGTGCTGCCGATGACCAGTCCAGGCCTATCCACAAGTCATTCAAAGTGACTTAAAGCAGATCAAAATAATTCTGGCGATAGAGCTCCCCCTAATAAGATTGTATAATCATATACAAAAACATTTAACGTTGCTTAAAAAAAAGAGAGCCAAGGTTGTCCTTGTGTCGGTTTTTCCGCACAGAGACAGCAGGGGGCAACAACGGGCGCGTCAAATGCCCCAAAAATACATTCAAATATCACAGGGACTTACAAAGACAAGTCAATAAGGTGGAGTTGTTACTTAGAGGTTTTGGCTGCAGTTTGAAGCTCCAACCACAGGGGTAATTGTCATAGAGGAGTTTCCCAGGCCTGAGGGTCGTAAAAGCAGGTGACTTATAGAGGATGGTTCCCATTCCATCCAAACCTTTTGGTGAACATCGCCGTTGTTTTAAATTATGTCCAGATAATGTCCTTTTTAAATATCTTTTGGGATCTACATGTACTACACTACGTACATGTGAGCCAAGATAATTTGCCCAATATAGTTTGGCTTTAGGGAAACAGTTGCCTATACCATCTCTCCGAGTCCATTCTATCAGGTCATGGTCACTTATGGTCATCTCCCCAAGAACCACGGTGTAAAGCCGTTCCCAAGACTTACAGCTAAAGTCACATTAATCCCCACCATTCTTTATCAGCGCGCTGTTTCCTTTCCTGTCTGCTTCCATTACTGTTGTGTTGTTAGATAACTCTCCGGCTTGACTTGGCTTTTGGCTTTATTGCCTGCCACACTGTTATCTCATGTTGGCTGTTGTTAAAATGACAAAATAATGGCAGCTTTTGGAGAGGGATGAGTCAAAGTAGAAGTGTGTTAGCGATAAAGGCGGTGAGCACTCAAAGTCTAGAGGGTGAACACTGTCACATTAAACCAAAGTGGAAAAGAACTTGATGGCACAATGACAGATAATAGCCCCAAACAGGCCAAAAGTTCTGAAATGGAGAAGAACCTAGAGAGTTCAGACCTCCACCAAGAGCCTGTACCCAATATTTGTGTATGTAATAAAGTCAAATCTGTTTTGCCCCAGTACAGATATACTGTAAATGCATCTATTTGGGTTAAATTGAGACCACAGCGCTTTCTCTGCATCAAATTAAACAGCGTTTTATTCTCCGCAGCAGGAAGCATGTCGTTAGCATGGGGTATGTATCTATGTTCCCCGGTACCTATGTTCCCCTTTTTCTATAAACGGGGGGACTACGATACCTCCTCAAATGATAGAATAGGCTACTGGTTCAGGTTCCACATCCCCAATAGTTGTGCAGAAATGTATGGTTTTTCAGCATAAAATATAGCACCATATAACCCTAACCCTAACCCAGGTCTCGGGGAACATAGGGCTGACACCAATAGCATGCTAATATTTATTCGCTTTACCATCAACAGAGTTGTCAAAAGTGCTTTTAAACTCATTGTGGTGAATACGTTGAATGCTGTGAAGGCCTAATGCCTACATGTGGAGCTGTAAAGAGTTTGTTCAGGTATCCTTTAATGGATTCAAACAAGTTGAAGGGAAATGCAAAACAGTTCACATGTATCTTGCAAGAGAATTAAAATTACATGACTTGAGACTGAATATTGACTCAATATTACAGTGGGAGGAATTTCAAATAAATAAATGAATTACAGCCTTATGAGTAATACATGCCTCATTTATAATGGGCCTCATTTATCAATCCAGGTGCTAAACTGTGAGTACAATTATTTAGTATTAGTGGGCACATTGCACTCATTCTACTATTGAGAGTGTGCACATTATTTCTGCCACAAAACTGAACTTAATGAGAGTATTCCCTTTCAGTGAGTGTGCACGGATAAATAGTTATGATGGCGAAGGTACTGAATATTTTTGATAATCGATGAATTGTTGAATTACATTTGTCCATACAACAGAATTATTATTTTTTTTTAAATGTATGAGAGACAAATTCAGTCAGTAAAACTATTTTGAATCTACATCATACATCATACATTGTTGACAGTGAGCGAGACACGTTTCCAAAGTCAAGTCGAAGAGCCTCTGATGGAGACCCCGGGGAAACTCAGCAGGTTCACAGCGCTGGTGGGCGAGAATATGTCCACTTTGGCTTTTGAGGCAGGATGACGAATCACGCCAATACAAGCACAAACATGCATTCCAATTTTAGCGCAGTTATCTCTTTTGCACATACGTGATAAATGAAGCCCATCGAATGTTGTGATAGTAATTTATAGGCTAATAGTCAGATCCACAGTCTGGTGAAGGACTCTTTACAGCCTTGACAAAAGAGTTGAAAGTAGTTCTGAAGATGACCACACATAACTGGATTACTAATAATGACGGTAAGTGTAAAATAAACAAAACACTTCTTCTGCTATAATCACTTAACTTAAGGTGGGATGCTCCAGGTGAATAGGAAAAAGCCTTAAATTTGAGTAAAGTAGTGTAGTGTACTTATTATTAAAACATTTCTCATCATGTTCTTTTGTATATATAAACTAGGCATTTTATGTGTAAAAAGGACCAAAAATGGTGGGACTTACAAATCTATAAAAAAAAAACTAAACAGTTGGGGGAACCTTCTCACCCGTTCCAAGGATTGAATCAGTCCTCTTCGCTCAGATCAAAAATCTGATAACCAATATAACCATTTTATAAGGTTTATCTGTTGTATTTGGTGTGGCAGAAATTACAATATTTGGTCTATATTCTCATGTAGCAGTATAGTGGCAAAGTGGTTCTCAGTTCTCCGTCTCACCACACAGCAGGATAAAAAATATTTGAATGTCGATGTTATTGCTGATTCATTTAATACTATTGTCAACAGTAGTATACACTAATAGTATTTATCCTAATTGTATCAGTCCTTTGGTCAGTTGTGTTTGCATATGATGATTTTAAATCTCTTTCTACCTATTCTTACTTATTCTTGTGACCCAATAAGGCAGCATGACAGCTTGCATGCCTGCAATTCCCACGCTGCCTGGGCCTTTCTGTGCGGAGTTGGGTGGAAACCCACCCAGACAAGGGGAGAAACATGCCAACTGGGCATTCCGGTTTCCCCCATCAACCCAAAACATCACACACAAAATCCTGATGGTAAGGTCCTGCAGTGACAGGTTGACACAGTGGCGTTGAAGAATGGGTCAAATGCAGAGGACAGATTTCTCTACAGGGACAATAGTGTGTACCTTACCCATTCTTTTATTCTCCAAGCTGTTCCTTCAACTTTTAATTGCTCCGTCTTCACATAAACCTTTAGAAAGAAGCTTATAGCTTATGATACAGGGATATTAAACCTGAATAAAGATTTGGAGTTTCACTTGAAAGTTGAACATTTTAGATAAGGCACTGAAATTATAAGAGTGAAATATCTAAAAAAGGTATATGTACTTCCTGGAAAATGAAGTTCATTTCACATAGTATAGACCAACTATTATATCTGGCACCAGCTTGTTTGCATGGATCTATTATTGTTTTGCCTGGAATGTTCCTCAGTATAGCATAAACCTCTATTTGCATTTACTTAATGGATGGATATGTTTAATGTCATACTGTGGAGCATTCCATGGAGCGTGTGGTGCAGTGGTTAAAGGTGTTGCACATGCGTGGTTACTTACACTGTGGCGTTGTGAGTTTGATTCTAGCGCTAGTGCCTTGATCCCCCCATTTCCTGCAACAATTGTCCTGTTGAATAAAGCTTTTGGGCCAGAAAAACCTTCAAAATAAAATGTATGTAGCACACCTTTAAGTAAACATGCTGTATTTTTCTCCTCCCTGTGTTGCTTAAGGAAACAACAATTTGTCCATGGCTGTAAACACATCTCTGGAAACACAATACAAAAGAATGGATGCTGTAAAAACTAGTAATGACATTGTGTAAACTGCTACTTTTTTGGCTGCTTATTTTTGTGAATCTCATCCAAATTCTAAAGCCTTAAGGCAGCATTTGATGGCTTTTGCTCAAATCGATATTTGCTTTGTACTTTTTTAAAGGATTGGCTCACTGTTTAAAAATACACTCTTATTTGAGTACACTTCACAGCTAACATGTGCATTCAGTCACAGTCAATATAAATGTTTGGCATGCATGTCGATTGATAATACGATGTGTGCTTGGAGAATCTATTCATATTTAAGGGCTGTCTATATTGGCTAACCCAGAGAAAATCTTTAGTGTCAGTAAAAAGAATATTACGAGACGCACTACATGGGCACGTGTGTAATTCCAATTTTAGACAGGTGCTCTTTGAAGAGGGGTAGATTTTCAACTTGAGGATACTTGAGTGGTTGTCTGTAGAATAAAACCTCGTACAAAATCCAACAACAACAAAACTAGGCACTCAGTTTTAGAACAGTTAAAAAGCCTATATTCCATCTTGGCCATTAAATATTACATACAACACATTTCAGCCAAAAACGATGTGTGTATGTATGTAATTCAGTGTAACATAAGGGACTTCTGTATTATATTGGGACAAATAGTTCTATCCTATTCTGTTACTGACATATGTCTATTTTTATATTCAGTTCTGTTAAAAATGAAACAAATAATAATTCACTTAATGCTGGACAGTCCTATAGTTAAATATAGTTTCTTGAATGGTGTCAAAATGGTGCCCCATCCAGTCTCACGGGCCTGATTTGTGGACCCGGATGCTCCTCAACTGCCAAGAGGAACTCTCTGTACACAAGATGAACTGCTCCTCATCTGCCTGAATGAACTCTCCCTATTCTAGACAATCCGCCTTCTCTCTTCCAAAGTAGTTCTGGCTTCACAGTTTCTATCTGCAAATGGAAACGTGTCAGTCCTGGACCATCTGCAGCCTGTCCGTCCGTGGGAATAGGATTTCTGCTTCACTGTGGTTCTTTTCGAGGTTTCTGTCGTTTTTCCTTGCCAAGAAGGACAGACAGGGGATGCTCTGGGACCGTTTTCCATTTGGTTAATTTGTGTAAAAATGGTTTATTCAGCTTTTGTTTGTCTCAGTCTATAACCTTGTGTTAGGTAAATCAATAATTCTGCAGCGCTCATTGAGGCAACTGCTGTTTTTGATTTTCGGCATTACAAACCGAAGTGATGCCAAACACACTCAACACATGTACAATATTTTTATGTGTAATCAAATTTGACATCCACATTTACTTTTTTTCTCATATGTATTTTTGTCTCTAAAGAGTGTATTTTGTTCTGAAAAATAAATAAATTTACACAGATCATAAAAGTCCTAAGGTGGCAGACAATATTTGTTCTTGTCAGTCATTACTGCACAACTGCTGCGTACCATATGTGCTATGGCGGGTGGCATTGAACTGCCCCCCCTGCTGCGGAAAATAATAAACAGGTGTTTGTGCTTCCTGCTTTAATGTGCTTATGCATTCACAACTTGTATTCTCAATTCAAAACATGTCAGTAGTTCTCAGTTACATTTCCTCAAATATGTTTAATTGAGTCACTTTTCAATTAAATAGTTTTCAGTCATCATACTTATACTCCTCCTTACTACTATGGGCCCTGTGTCAGTGTCCTGGCAGAGGCAAATAGGCATTCTTTACAAGGCCTATTATACTAAAGTTCCACAACTTCAGTGACAAACAGCATCTCATGGTTGCATCCAGACATCTCACTACAGGCCAACCCGGATAAACCAAGCCTAAAGTCTCTTTCTTTAACGACTACTCACCGCAAGTGGTCAATAAACGCAAAGCATTTGATTCAGTGAAATCCTGCCAGAGAGAGAAGAACGTGGAATATGCTCTGCTTTATCCTGCAATGCTGAGGATCAACATGAAGTGAAAAATAAAAAAAAATCACTACAGCAAAAGAGGCTCTGGCATTTGCCAATTTCATACCAGATCCACTTAGACATTCTTTCCTTTTTTTCCCTTTATTTCAATGAAAGGGACATGGACTTTACTGGAGACATGAGTATAGCCCAATCTGGGTCACACTTTTCAATAAACCGCAGGTGCCCACGTTGTAACATGAGATATTTACTAGGGCTGGGCAACGATTAAATTTTTTAATCGCTATTAATCACATTATTTCACTGATTAATCATGATTGATAATCATGAATCACATTTTTACGTGCAAAATTCAAAATGAATTCAAAAGAGTGCATCAGCATTTTTATTCAGTAGCAGTTAAATAAAATATTAAGTATTCACTTGCCACAAAATCCTGAGCCACAATCATGAAAGATGAACAGGCCACTTCGGAAGTAACGTCAGAAACATTGTAATCTCATTAAACATTAGACACTCAAAACACATTTTAGAGCAGCATAACCAGTCTAGTGCCAAATGTCCCTAAACCAGAAAACACTTCAGTACAGTTTGTAAATTCTTAGAACTTGACACTAAAGCGCCATAACATTAGTTGTGCAAACAAACACTTAACCAGTTAAATGCAAATAAATACATTGTGTACATTTTCACTTAAACAATGTTATCAAACACAAAACTAAAGCTTATTGCCACTGCCAGGGCATTGAAAAGAACCAGAAAAGTTTGTAGATTCCTAAAACTGGGTGTTTTTGTACTCCTCTGCACTAAGCCAGTTGCTAAGGCACCAGGTTATTCACGTTTTCAGCTGATAAAGACACGCACCGGGCCCTTCTCGCGGATCTCCCCAGCTACGGCGCCCGTCGGGACCTGCTCACGCGGGCCCCCGGGCGGGTTGCCTCGGCTGGCGCCTATAGCCGCTGACTTTGTAAAGTTAATAAACCAAAGCCATGGTCCAACATTAAACTCCATTTACACCACAACAAAAGCAACACAGCACAACTCCTCCACTGCGCATGTGCAGGACGAGTCGGACGCACGTCTGCTGCTGAGTGTATTCTACGGACATGAGTCCGGTGCGTTTGTCTTTCTAATGTTCACGCGCTCAAATTCTGCGTCGGGCGCGATTCGTCCGCAGCGGTTTGTACGAGGCTTTAGAACTGGTGCGGACCAGGGGAATCCAACCTGCGTTAATGCGCCTTAAAATAATTGATCGCGTTAAATAAGTGATGAGTTAACACGATAATAACGCGTTAACTTGCCCTAATATTTACACATAAATATAGTACACAATAGTGACACGTCAGTTGTCTTTTAAACTGGGGGTCTTGTTGCGTGCCCGTGGTCCACTGCTGCGCCGCGGGACTAATTAGAAACATTTCTCTATGAATATGAGTCTGATTGTAATAAAACACACGATGTGTCTCCTGGACAGTGCTTCTACTGTCCACTGACGTCTTCTTCCACACTGTGTCAAACGTTTGCACTTTCTGCCAGAGTGCGATCCAGTGGCCGTTAGCCTGTAAAATCTATAAATTAGATGCCCCGTTGTCGGCCGCAGGGTTCAAAGTGTGGGGAAAAAGTAGCAGCTTAAAGTCCAAAAAGTACTGTAGGTTTTGTTCAGCTGGTGCCCTAAAATTATACTTAACATTAATTACCTACACTTAGCCAATTGTAATATTCTTACATATTGATACCCATCCACAAATGTGCCATTGTGTGCACACTTTTGAAAAACAAAATAGTCTGTATTTCTCCAAAAACAGGCTAAAGTACGGCCGTCGGCACCGCCATGTTTGTTTAGGTTTGAGTTGTTTTGACTTCCAATTTCTTGCTGCTCTACCGACCTCTGGAGCCTGGTGTAGCTGTTGACAGTGAATAGAGATTCACCTAAACTGTCCTCTTCATATTCTAAACACGATTACTATGCAGAGGAACTATAAAGCCTGTCTCAGAGTCAGAATTAAGAAGTGTGTTGATGGAACAGTCACTTCGCATTGCACTGATTGACAGCCTTTGATTGCATTATTATTCATCAATCACACGTTGTCTTGGTGCACAAGTTATGTCTATGCACATGAGGATAATTGACAAAACGGCACAAGCACAATCCACCGGGAGATCTGGCAAACAGTACATTTTTGATAAAATCATACTAATGTGTTTTTCATGAGTCATCCTGTCAAGTTTCATATTCATGACAAGAAATTCTAATAGTATTGCTGTTTTGTATTTACATAAAGCATGTGTACTGTGGGTTCTTAGTTGTCCTGAGTGGAATTGTAGTAGCTCTATGTAGAAGAAAATATATCTGAATGGTACAGCACGAACAAATATGTTTAGACTTAATACAATTTAGCATTATTATAAATGCAAAACAAATCAATAGCAGATTTAGTATGTAAACCAGTGAGTTTAGCAGACGCACAGTAGAAGAGTGGTTTCTGTATGTGTACAGTGCCTTATCCAATACACCATCACCACCGTAGACCAAGACTTACCTTTGACAAAACAGAACAAAAAAAAAAAAAAATCAACTAGTGACTTAAGCATTTTGATGGCATTTTTATATTCATGGGTTTCAACTTCCTGTTATAAGCTACATTCTGGGGACTTTTTCCCCATTCAAAATATATAATATTGAGTTTTAAATTGTTAATTGCTATGGCATCGGTCCTAATTTCCCATTATCCTGAAACCCATTGATAACCCACTGAAAACCATGACTAGAGATATATTTGAAAGGAGTGACATGAAACAAAAGTTAAAAAGGTTAAAGAAGTCAAATAGATAAAATAAAAGTCAATAAATAGTGAATTACAACTGTAAGTTAGGCACTTTAGCACAACAAATATGTTCAAGTAAAATAAAATGTAATGGGATATGAAAATAGTCAATATTATAAAATGTCTGCACAAGTAAGTTACCATTTCCAATTAATTTATTGTTTATTTGAGAACAGCATGAAGGCAGTTTTACCTCTCAGCCATGACAAATATGCAGGATTTTTGTTGTTGCCTAACTTTGTGGTTAATTATTGTGGTGTATATAATTAAACTTGAAGAAATATTTTTTTTCCCTAAACAACTTCTTAGATGGCGTAAATCTTAGTTAATGTCCAACTGATTAACTGTGGCTAACCTTATAAAATATAATACACAATTTAGCCATGAGTTAGAGTATGTTGAATCATTATCCAAGATTCTCCTGCTTATCTTAAACAAATATGAAACACAAGTACATATGGATGTTGTTGAATGACAATAATGTGATATTGCCAAAGAAATTGACTAAAGGATTTAAATTATACATGAAGGCACATAGTTCCAAATCTAAAGGTCTGTGAATCACCAATTTGAGTCTCATAATTATCGCCTGAAATATTCATAACATTTATAATATCTTACAGCCAGTGCATTTTAGTGTCGGAAATGTGGGGCGGTTTGAAGAAGTTTGCGTAAGGATAAATTGGTGTGACACTTCTCCAAAATGCACTTACACATTCCGAATGAGGCTCCCCGCTCTTCAAAGGAGCATGTTGAACTAACTTGACAGTGAAGCGAAATTGAGGCAGACACCAAAATGATTTAGGGAAAATAAAGTTTGTTCCAGGTCTTCATCTAATTACCTTCCCTTTCAATAATCCGTATAACTCACAATCAAATTAAATGACTTTTTACACTTCACTTTTCCATTCAGGGAGATGGGACGGCCGCCCAACTGAGAGGTACAGTCATTTTGGATGAAGAGTCAATTCTAACTTCTACGTTGACTTGAATTTTGGCACTTGATTTGTGTGTGTGCTTTACAAAACGTCTAGATATTATCCTTAGAAAGAAGAGAAGACAGAAGACCTTTAATAAACCATCTGATATCAATTCTGCATCGACTTTTTTACTTAATAATAAGTCCGTAAATCAACATTTTAGTGATATTGGCTTCAGCTTTGAAAAGGGAATTGCCAAGACCAGAAAATTGCCTACAGCAGCTTTACTCCTCCTTATAATTACAAAAAAAATGCTAGGTGGGGTTTGAAATCTGACGTTCCTCTGTACACAGCTTGTAACGACTGATAATTAGAGTGAATCAGAGAGCAGAGGCCAAAAGCTTCACAAAAAGCCCAGCAATTTGTCCTTCAAAGGGTTCAGAAAAAGCTTCATTTTGAATTGGAGGTGTTTTTTGTCATGCGTTTGATACTGACTGTATAGAAAGTTGCCATTATTGACTGGACAACACTGCCTTTTGTTGGTTTATACATACATTTTATCTAGATATTGTGTGTTATTCTTTGTTTCATGTGTCTTTTGTATTTGTTTCGACAGGGTGCTCATAAAAAAAGGAAAAAAATATCTGCTGTAAATAAATATGCCATAGTGTGTTTTTTATGAGGCATATGTAATTTAAAAACTCATCTAAAAGTTGCAGCAGCAAATTAACTGGTCAAGGCGTCAAGAACTTTAAAAACAGAGAGGAGCACTTCCTGGATTAACAATACATTTGATGGTGGAACTAAGTGTTTTTGAGTTATCAAATGGGGTCAAAGGTTTTAATAGCTCAAGCAGATAAGCCCTGATAAAACAAAGCTCTAGATTTAAGACTATAAGCCGTCAAAGAGATTCAAATGTCAGAAGTGCCTCTGTGAAGATTTTACGTTCCATTCTATTTTTGTGTGAAAAAGTTTGAGAGGCAACTGGCCCCCAGAGACCCCCCTGTCCACAGACCTCCACCAGGAGCACCCTCACGTGACTTACCTTCATCCACAGGTCCCTCCAAGAAACCAAATAATAAACTAAATATTACAAAACACTTAAAAGCATAATCAAGACCTATCATCATTTCCATTATGCAAAAGTGTTTTCATATTGTTAGATGATTTATTTGACTATTATAGATTTTGATAAGGTTGTATTTTGCATATTGTATTTATTTATTTTGTATGTAGTGTTACAAAAGTTACAATTATTTACATTTAACACTAACCCTTTTTCTAACCTTAACCGTAACAGATTGTGCCTAATCTTAACCAGACACTTCAACCCACACAGACAAACTACATCTACAATGTTTATCATTCCATGTAGGGTTGTAAATCTTTAAAGTTCCTCGTGATACGATGCAATTGCGTTTTTTGAGGGTCTCGATTCAATTCAAAAATGGTTCTCAATTCAAAAACGATTCTCACAAACATTCTGAAGCGTCCTTTTATTCTGGTTATATTTATGTGGCTTGAGAAATATTTTTTCCAATGATTTTAATAGTAGCCTATTTAAAGAGAACGGGCCTCAGACAAGTTGTGGCTGTAGTTAGCGTTTTAGCTTTCCTCCGCTGCTAACAACAACTCGGCTCAAACCCTGGAGGAAATTGAATTGTGGTAGCATCATGTTAAACTCTCGTGTGTCTCACCCCGGCCTCACGTAAGTCTCAAAAACACGTTTTGAACTACCTATCTGAAGTGCTTTGCTCTATTAAAGTAACCTTGCTTATGAACTTCTGAATCCTTTGGTGGTTGAGTGGATAGTACATATGTAAGAGTTCACGTACAGTCAACTACAGCATCGTGAGTTCAATACTATCTCTGGTAAATTATTATTTTTCTTTTTTAATCTCTTTAAATAGACTTTAATAAACAGTTGGCTAACACAACAGATGATAAAAAGACCACAAACGTGTCACTAAATCACTAAATGTGGATGGCGGTTACGTGAGGGTCCTTCTGGTGGAGGTCTGTGGGTAGGGGGTCTGCACTGAGAGGTTTGGATCTAGGGAGGGATAGGAATTGAATTTACTGACAAAACAAGTTTAATTAAAAAAAAAAAAAAAAAATCTAAATATTGTAACTTTCCCCAAAAGCAGGTGCACTATATTGACTATCTACTGTACAAAAGTTTTCAAACTCAGCAGAACTTTTATTAAACTTTATTAGTCTTATTACTCAGGTTTATCAAGCATAGATTTCCTGAAGACATGTACTTGAAGAAGGTGCTGGGCTCTCAGAAAGAGAATGTGTGGTTACCCAGGTTCAAAGGTGTAATGGCTGAAGCGGATATGTTGTTGTTGTTGTTGTTGTTGTTTTATGGCGGTTGACATCCGAGTGTTGCATTACCGCCAGACTTTATTCCTTAGACTTTGTTGTTGTTGTTGTTGTTGTTGTTTTATGGCGGTTGGCATCCGAGTGTTGCATTACCGCCAGACTTTATTCCTCAGACGTTTCGTAGTCCTCAGACTCTGTCGTAGTCCGTAAAAGTACTCCTCCCATTGCTTTGGCGTACAAAGCCCATGAGGTCATGATGTGTTTTTGTGACTAGAATAGTTGTTGTGTCAGAGACCAACCGGCTTTATTCCAGGGAGACTCCTCCCCACCTTCCTCGCCCTCCTCGACGTTCGGTTAGAAGTCCTTCTTCCATCACTTTGGCGTTTCTAGGCCCACGAAGTCCAAGCGCGTTAGGACATCCTCTTGCTCCTCATCCTCGGCTCAGTCTCCAACACCCCCCACCTCTATAAACGTTTACCCAGCCCTGTGCTACATAAGTAAGCAACCACAGCCTGACACAAACCCTGTGACTGGATCGCCAGAACGTTCCGCAGATTGAACTCCCGCCCATTATTCCGAAACCACAAGGCCAACCCGGCCCTTTCCCTATCATAAGCCTCACAGCAAATCAGCACATGCTCGACAGTCTCTGGCACCCGACAGCGACCACACAGACCGGTCGGATGTTTGCCTATCCTACTCAGTGACCAATTGAGTCCAGTATGGCCAATCCTCATGCGGGCGAAGGCCCTTTCCTCCCACGCGTTCCTGCCCATAGACCCGCAAGGACCCACACTACCCTGTATGTGATAGAGATGCCGTCCAGTAACACAGTGGCTCCAAAATTCCTGCCAAAGGCCGACCACATGACTCTTGATAACGGGCTTGATTTCAGACTTGCCCAACTCAACCGCCACATCAATTGATGGCCGCCGAAGGGAACGTTTAGCCAGTGCATCAGCCATTTCGTTACCATCCATCCCCACATGCGCAGGGACCCAAATGAAGGAAACCCTCACATCCTTCCTGGACAGGGAGAGCATCAGACAGCAGATGCCATTCAACACATCCTGTCTGCAATCCGATTTCCCAGATTTAATGCTTTGCAATGCAGAAAGGCTGTCAGAGGCCACCACAATGCCGCAACACTGCAAAGCAGATTCCGCCCATTCCAACGCCAACCGTATCGCTATGAGTTCCGACGTGAAAACAGAAAGGCGATCTGTCAACCTCTTCTTGACCGCTAGCCCCAGGTCAGGCACAAAATAAGCGGCGCCAGTACGCCCACTCTCAGGATCCCTAGACCCGTCGGTATAAATAAACACATCACCTGAGTGCTTATCGATGAGCGCTTGAACGGCAAACTGCGGTGCCCTCCCAGCGACTCCTCTAAGCTTGCCATGCAAGCTAACATCAACAGGAGCCGGGACAAACTTCCACGGAGCTATAGCAGACAAAGCCACCGACGGGCTCACACGCAGATCACCAACCCCCGCAAGCCGCGCCTTCGCATTTCCTACCTGGCTGAAAACCATACCGCCAGCCTCACTCTGCCCCCCATCAACCCTGAGAAAGTCCCTCACCGGGTGAGAGCTCGTATGACCTTGCACATTCACCCAGTAAGCCAACAGAAGTTCTAGCCTCCGGAGCCGTAACGGCAATTCCCCCAACTCAACCTGCAGCGCCGAGACAGGGGAGGTCCTAAAAGCCCTACAGCAGATGCGCAAGGCCTGGGCTTGCTCCACATCAAGCTTCTTTAAGTTAGTCTCAGCCGCAGACATGTAGGCTATACAGCCATAATCAATAGCCGCCCTCATGACGGCCCGATAAATACCCAGGAGCGACCTTCTGCTGGCCCCCCAGTCCTGGCCGGATAGACAACGAAGCAAGTTATTCACCCTTTTGCATTTACCACTGACCTCATCAATGTGCCGACGCCAACTAAGCCTCTCGTCAAAGGCGACCCCCAAGAACCTCACCTCCCTGACCTGTTCGAGCACCTGCCCATGCAGTCGAAGGGAGACGTCCCTATGCCCATTGAAGAAACAGATCACTTGAGACTTCCGTACGGACAGTTTAAACCCCCTTAGACTTTAAGCCACGATAAAACAAAGCTATAGACTTAAGACCAAGTCGTCAAAGAAATTCAGTCAGAATCGCCTTTTTGAAGTTTTTACGTTCCATTCCATCTTGGTGCGTGAAAGAATTTGGACCTGATCAAAGAAGTAAGGTTTTTTTTCCCATATGTGTTCTTGGGCAAGACAAGCTCCTTAACGTGTTGTGCAGATTACTCTGCAGTTCAACTATTTTCAGAATTTAATCCCTATTTTCATCCTTCTTTGGGTTAGTCCTTGTTTAGAACTGGTTTTAATCTGGTGGTTTTCAGAAGACCAAATTATACTATAGTCCTCTCCTTTCTTCAGAAAATACAAACTCTGACATCAACAGATCTTCTGTTTTTCTTCTCACAGGACTGAACAAAGCCAAATGTTAAAACCTCAAATTTCAAGACTACATATTTTTTATATTTGTTATTCACTTTTGCTTGTATTTTGACAATTTGATGAATTCACTCATTGAATGATTTAGTAGATTTAGTTTAAGCTATCAGATTTCCTGATATCTTTTTAAACTGTTATTTTGTTCTTATAAATCACTGGTTTAAAATAGGAATCAAGATTGTAACATTTAAAAAATACATGATAAACACATATAAATAAAAAGAGAATTTAAGCTGATTGAACATGTAGCCCGCTACCAAGTCCATGCTCATAAAGTAGCCCTTGGCCCTAAAAAGGTTGGCGACTACTTTAGGGGCATACGCTTTGACGACAAAGGGCGTTTAGCTAGTGACAGAGGGCTACGGTAACCCGTCGGTTGAGTATGTGAAGACTTGTTTTGGGCACGCACAGGACAGGCCACTAAGAAATCATGTGTGTCAGTATCCATGTTAGGTCATGGTAGGTAAAATGCCTCCGAACATTGGAGTACAACTCATCCCTGGGTGGCAAGCAAGAGGAGAGCTGTGGGACCACTGCAGGACTTGCAGGAGCTTGCTGGCCGGCCCACACCCAGGGTCTGGCTAGATCTCCTAAGCTTTCTTCATGTTAGACTCCACCTGCCAAAAAAGGGCTCCAAGTAAATATGAACTGGGGAGAATAGTGTCTAGGTGTCTAAGAGAGCGCATCAGGTTTTATATTCTTGGAACCTGGATGATAGGTAACTGGAATCGCCCAAAGAAGAGTGCCCAACAAGCTTACGATGAGTTTAACCTTTTAGTAGATTGAATGTGTGGTCTGTCCATACCACAAACTGCTGCTCTGCTCCCTCCAGCCAGTGCCTGTACTCTTCTAAGGCCAGCTTAACAGACAGAAGTTGCCGAACATCATAGTACCTGTCTAGAATAAAAGGCACAGGGATGAAGACGTTGATCAGACTGAGTGCTGGGACAGTACTCCCCCTACTCTCAACTCGGAAGCATCTACTTCCACAATAAACTGTTTGGAGGCGTCAGGTTCTACCAACACAAGTGCAGAGGCGGTGTTCAGTGGGGAAAAAACTACATATTGTCCACATAAACACAAACAAAGTGGGTGGCAAGGAAAAGCTCTTTCTTTGCTAATGACTATACCTAGGTCATGGTACTCAGATAGAACAGATAAGGAGCCAGTAGAACAGGATGGGTCTTGTCTCCCGCTATAGGTGGAAGGGCAGACTGCAAACAAGACAGACAGAATTAACTCCAACTGGTCATGTTGCCATCAGACTAATCCATGTGAAAATTATGAATCTTTAGCCATGGGGAAAAACTAGGTCTCGAGGGGTATGAGGGACAGAGAATACAAAGAATCATACACTTTCATGGTGATTTCCAGACAAACAAAAATGGAGTTGTACTAACCTGCACTTGTTAAGAGGCTTGATGCTGATTCCAGCATGCAGAATAAATTTGGAATCCAGAAATCTGTTCAATCAAGGTCCAGTAGGGGATAAGACTGCTGGTTGCAACAAAGAGTAGAGCTTGGCATTGGACTTTGAGACCATGTTTGAGGAGTTTGAATATTTTGCCATTAGTACCCCCATTTTTACTGACGGGCTAGATCTTTTGGTCCAACTGGGCACTAGTGGTTGAGGAAGCTACCTTGTTGTCCACAATACAAACACACTCAAGCACTCCATCTCTGGAACCATTCTTCTTAAGACAATTTAGCAGTTCCTATCTGCATAGGGACCTCTGATGGCAAAGAAACAGGTGGTAGAGCAGGCAAGTGATAATTTTTTGTTTGCAGCTAAACAGGAGAGGTTCAAAACCCTGAGACTCCCATTGTCGTTCACACATCCGATTATCAAACAGAATAGAGAGAGATGAGTTCTTTGACAGATTCAGGTTCATCACTTACAGAAAGTTCATCTTTCATAATATCGCTTCAGCCACGCCAAAATACTTCTTTCAGAGCAGTCTCGTTCCATCCAGACTCAGCAGCAACTATACGAAAGTATATTGAGTTATCTGACACAGTTTGGGTGAACAAGAAAACTTTTTAAACTCAATAAACTCACAGTAAGACAATTGTTCCTCCACCACCCAAAAAGTCTTCTGTCCAATCTAATCTCTTGGCATGGTCTGTCTCAAAACTCTGGGGTTGAACACAGCGAAGCATTGAAGAAGAAAGCCTTTACTCTTACTGAGATCTCCATGGACTGGTTCAGGGTGATGAACAGGAGTTTCTCTCAGAGGATTGGCAGCAGAAGCAGTGGCTGTGGCGGTAGAGGGATCAGTGGAGGAGGAGCTTTAAGTAGACACAGGAGTAGATTGAGTTGGAAATATTTTCCACCAACCTGCCAATGTTTAAGACTTAGAGCATTGTGTGATGTTTTACTAGAAAAGTGCTTCAACAGCTTTCTGAAGCAGGTCTGTATTTGCTGGGTCCATTTCTGGCCAGACCGTTCTGTTATGGCAAACAAATTTGCAGACCCAAAAATGCAGAAACAGAATTTATTGACAAAACTGGCAGAAAAAGGTACGAGGAGGCAGATGAGAAGGTAAAGTGGCAGACTGATTGACGGGCAGGAGTTGAAACAAGAACAGGAGCTGGTAACACAAGAGGCACTGGCGCAAAGGGAAAGAACAAACACAAGTATCAAAAATTACAAACTAGCAAAACGGAAAGAAGCCTGAGCGCAGATGCACCACTTAACATGACTAAATGGACTAGCACTCGAGAGGACGTCTGCTGGTGTATAACTCTGTGTTTCATTAGGTGTGAGGAAGGAAGCTCCTCCCAGGACAAACAAGAGGGGAGGGTGGCACTGAGGGAGATGCTGTAACTCTTCTCTTTCATGTCTTCAACTGTTTTGTGATTTTAATGCACCTTTTCCTGTTGTGTGAAGCACTTTGCATTGCCTAGTGTACGAATTGTGCTCTACAAATGACTGTACTTCATTCTGGATTTCCCTTTTGTCATTACACATCAGTGCTTCTTCAAAAGCAGCCGTTTTAAGCCCATACTACGTGGCAAGTAGCAGGTGAGCAGTACAGACAGGTGGCCATTAGTCCTTGTAAATTATGAATCTGTTTTATCATGCTCACTGACTGTCTCCTGCTCCAAATAAATTAGACCTCAAGCTTAAAGATGACATTTATAGTGTATTAGTTTGCATTACACTGAGAACACTCGGATTCGTAAATGAGACCTCTCCTGGCACCAGGGAAAATGTTTAAATGACAAATTTGCCGCATTTTAGTCAACATTATGTACAGAAAGCATGTCCTCTTCCAGGACTTTGGTTTTATTGAGGGCGTTGCATTGTTAACCTGGCTATGCCAGATTGATGTGTGCAGCACTCTGAATTAAGTTCTACACAATATTAATCTCTCGCCTAAGGCCCGAAGTCACTGGGATAGACTCCAGTCACCCGCGACCCCGAAAGGGAACAAGCGGTAGAAAATGGATGGATGGATGGATGGATGGACAATATTAATCTGGACAAAACATATCGGCAAAAGCAGTCGGGAAAAGGGGTAACGTCATGATGAGTATTTGAATGGTCAAAGCGTCTCAACAGCGAAAAGAAATTAAAATGTTGTTAAATTCAGTTAGAGAAAAGCAGACTTCTTCCCCGTCCTTTACACAAAGCGCTTCTATGTGCCCTTTTATGGGTCCAGAAGATATTTTCATGTGACTACCCTCAGTAGGCCCTATATATCGACATGCAACTCCTTCCAAAAAAAACTGCACCCCCTTCCAAAATTACTTTCCTGCAGCTATGTCCAGAGACACTAACATTTGAGAAAAGATTGAAATATAAACTGCAAAAAATAATACATGCATTTTTTATTAAATGGTTGGCACTGTAGCTAAAACAACATGACACTTTTTGCAAAATAAATGTCTACACACTAAACCATTATTGTCATTGTGACGTACTATTTGCAACAATTCAAACTGAAATATTGATCAGAATGTTATTTAGGTGCAAGCAAAATTACACTATGGTTACAAACTTAACTAAATCGATTTAGTAATAAGCGCCTGTCATGTGTGTGAATTTATTTGCGTCCAAAAGCATGTGTGGATAAGAGTATGGTTACACCTGTATTCAATATAAATGTAGTGTCTTGGTGAGAAGGGAATGCTGACAATAACAAGGCACTAATGACCACATCCTCTGAGTGCGGCACGATTTCAAATGATAAAGACAAATGAGCTGACAGCATAGGGGCTTGCTCAGACCACTAGACAATATCCACACCTCCATCAACCTCACCTCCATCAAAAAAAAAAGGCAACTCTGCAATTCTGACAGCCGCTAACCATGGGAAAATACCTAGGTGGGCTCATGTGCAATTAGACAAGGCAGTTAAAAACATTAAAAGCTAATTATACCAGTGCTGAGTGATTAGCGGGTTGCCCCATGGAGGACCTCATATCCCGTCCCTCAATATAAGCTTCTCTATTAGTTTCAATATTAAATCAAAACAATACCAGGGAGAGAGATGTCACCGGGATGGAGAGTCGCGTCACGTTCGCTCTCAAAGCAGCTTGATGATTCATAACAAGTGACCCCAGCAACACGCACCATTAAATTCTCAATAAAACGCGGCCCAGTGATCCCTTTATGACACAGGCAGCAATATCTTCTTATAAAGCAGACAGCAATAGAAGTGTGTTCATTCTAACAGAGCATATACAGTTGTGGTCATGGTTTTATTGTTTCTATCAATATAAATATCATAAATGTAAAAAGTATTTGTGGTACAAATAGCTGTGTCTTGACGAGTCACTAATTGTGGGTAAATGCACTTGCCTAACGACAAGTCACCACTGGATTAAACCAACCACAATTACTGCTTAATTTTACCAAATCAACTGAGACACAGCCACCCCAATATATGCGTATGTGATGTCACACACTGCTACTGCCATTTTGAGGACGAAAGCTGCATGCTCACTGTGGGCACTGCCAAGAAACGGTCTCAAAACAAAGGATTCCTCTTCTGTAACATCCCCAAGACCCAGTTTGTCCAGAAATCTATTACTATAGTCAGGAAGGACCAGTGGACAAACATATATTCTTTTGTTTGTTTCAGGTATTTAGCAGCTGGTTAATGCTAGTTTACACATAATTGTGCGGCTACTCTAATAAACGTTGCACACAGTTTTAACAAGCCTAATTTCCAACTGTCTGGGAGTCATATTTTGGGATCAGAAACAAAGCTTTGAGGGCTTGTCCTTGCAGAGGGCTTATGGATTAGGAAGCTTAGATGTAAATGTCCACGAACATAAAGTCGTCGCTGCTTTTAAGTGTCCGCTGTAGATAAGGATCAACCTTTTCATTTTCAATTTGAGGCTGTTTTTCATGACTATCTAACAGTGGAGCATGTGACGAGGTCTTCAACAAGTGATAACAAATACGTCATGTGACTGAAACTCGTAAATAGGAAGATTTAAAGCTGCATTATGAAACCTCTCTGATGGAGGTCCCATCACCTGCTTTGCCTGGACTGTATCTATCTCCATGGAGACAGGCTGGTGATGCCAACAGGCTAAGATACAGGTCATATCTTCTTTTTTTTTCTTCTAAGAACGGCATGAGGGCTAAATACATGTCTATTTGATTTGCATTGCAATACAATACATTACACAAAGTAGTGTGGTTTCAATATGATAAGGAACTGCCATACCTTTCCCTAAATTAATTCAAATAAAATATGCAAGTTAAGTTTCCAAAAGATAGAAACTAGCTGTAAATCAGTCTGGCATTTGTAAATGCACAATAATAGCCGAGGTTGTAATACACGCTTTCTCTGTTTAAATCAATCAGCACCAAAGCTGACATTAACACATAACATAACGTAACATAGTCAACAAACACGTACTGTGCTGGTAACATACAATACAAAATAATAATACACATATTTTATAATGTCGTGCTGCCCTTCATGTCCACTCTAACTGCAAAAGCAGTGGGACCCATCTGCTATATTAATATACAAAATGTAATTAGATTATTGCAGTACATGATGTCTGTTACGTTTCTCACTAAAAACGTATTGCAAGATATGGCAAAATTACTATCCCAGCTGTAATTACTCTTATCTTATATTGCAATAATATGCTGGTGTGATAGGAGAAAGGAGAGAGCTCTGATTGACTGAGAGAAGGGAAAAGACCCAGCCTTAATAATGTGTCAAAATTCTAGGCTTAGTATGCAGGCTTCACTCACTCATTTGCTTGAATTGTTGCAAGTCTTTCTTGGTTGAACTGTCATTCTCAAATCCTTTCTCCAATCTTCCTGAAAAATAAGTAATTCAGGTCTATAGATTTGTGAACATTATATCTTACCTATTGCATTTCCATTGCAACCCTTCAAAAGTTCAAAGGTCAAAAGTTAACCGCCATCCCATCATCCATTTGAATGCATGTAAATGATCCTGCATCTTATTATTACATTCTGTTTTTGATTGTGGCAACATTTTAATATCAAGTGATTGTTAAACACCCGAAGCCTCATCCACTGGTGAATTTGATGGTATGTGCTGCAGTAGATTGTCATGGTCCCGCGCTGGCACCCATGTGGATTCAAGTGATTGCTCATTCTACTCAGCCTTGACCTCTGGGGTACTACTGGCCCTCCGACGCCCACTTTCCCCTCGCACACGTCAATCATAGAGCCGTGTGTAGAAGAGATACAGGCCTGTCATTTCTACCATTCTCACTTCACACATTGCCCCTGAGAGCAAGAAAGAGCAAAAGGTCTAACTGTCAGCAAACATTAACATGTGATGCCGAACAAGTACATGAGTCACTGTAAGTACTTTAACGTCATGTATACAACTGACACTTTTCAGACTTTGTTGACATTGAATTTGACCTGTGTTGTCGAGAGGTTTAGAAGCGGCCAGGTAGTTACATTTCGTGCAAAAACGTTTCTTTTTTTTTTAAAGTAAATTTTCAGTGCACTGGTAATTTTAAAGGTTTTTAAAAGTAAAGGTTTACTTTTTGTGTTCTGTTTTTTTGTGAAAATAACAAATTGTCTATTTTGTTCAATTCTGTTACTCTAACAATAACTTGTACTTTTATAATTTCAACTAATTGTGACAATAGTTTACCATAAAAAAAAGACAATTATGATCATATTGTAAGTAGACCATGGAATTTTAGTCTGGTGTTTTGGCTTTTTTTTGACTACTGTACTTTGTAGTTCTACTTGAGAATATTATTTTGAAACAACAGAACTGTTACTTGAGTAGAATTGTTGGCAACTCTATCTCGACCTGAAAGTAGACTTTTAAACATGTATACACATTTTATACACGTTATGGTGAATCACAGCGGTACTGTAGGTTTCCGAAAGAAGCAACTCATTTTGAATGGCGCAAAACTAGTTTGTGTCAATCATTGATGTAAATTAAGCATCCATCCTTTATTTTTGGTTTTAAAATTGCAAGAGCAGTAATAAATCTGGATTCCCATAGTCTTTACTTACGCTTCTAGCCTTCTTGGTTTTAATATATGGTCAATTGCTTTGCCATGAACGTCCTTTTTACCAGTTACTTACAATAGATAAAGGTAGTTGTACTATTTACAAACTTTGAATCGTGCTGCACAGATGGCAACACATCTTTTGTGTGTGGTAGATTCACACAGTGTATAAAACGTAGCTAAATGTACAATGTCATCTTTTGTTGTTAAAATGTTTCGGAAGATTTTTCGATAACCTTTCAAAAACCTTCGGCTCAGTCAGTTATTATTATGTGGCAGGATGTGATATCATTCTTTGGTGGTACTGACTGGGGATTTGTGGCTGTCTAGCTTATATTTTCATCAAAAGTTTACACAATGTCACAGCAGAAGTAAATACCATAGATAAACACATTCAAAAGTGAATTTACTAATGCAAACACTCCCATTTCTCTCTTTGCATGGGAGCAGTGGTCATATTGCTGTTGCAGTTGTACATGCTAATTTAGAACTAACAATCTTATTTGTAGTTTTCACAGGAAGGAACTTAACTAGAAGTAAGATTGCCAACAGCGTCTTGGCTCCTGCAATTAACCTCCAAAAGTGCAAAGTAAGGCGAATTACACCAGACTTCAATGCTAATTGCAAACCAGCAGGGGACTACCACACACATGGATACACATATTAGACAAGACGTGAAATTATGTCAAATAGGGAGGTAGAAGTTTTTAAAGTCGCATATTTAATAGCTAAAGCTTAGAGAGAATCTGGAAGAGGTCTATTTTTTTCGGACACCGCAGCGGTGTGGAATGGATTTCAGGTGAGTGTTATTGCAAATATCCACGTGAATCTGCACCGCGTACGTCAAATATGGAAAACAGTGCAGTCGATTTAACAGGCAGTATGGTCTCTTGGGGAGGCAATGTTAGTCGTGTTGGTCTGCTTTCTGCTCCACCATTTTTTCTCTGTGCAGGTCTCACACACTGCCAACGCCCTTCCTGCTGCTTTAGGTTGGGTCGTGTGTCAGCGCAGTCAGTCCTGCCACATCACAGCACCATCTCAATGTGTGCACAGTAAAAGCAGCAGAGAAAAGGCAGCAACAAGCACTGTCAAATAGATATAAGCTTGAGCAGGGATCTGTGGACTGACAACTACAAAAATGTGTTACATCGCAATAACATGTAATTTTATTGAAAGGGGGGTCACTACTTAATTTACTTGCAACAACTAATTACCAACAAATGTGGCCTCAATCCCACCACCCTACATGAACTAGTTAGGGTGACAGATCAGGGTAGCAACATCATCAAAGCTCCACATGCCTGAAAATTAGCTTGAGGTCACTTCAGATGCGTGAATTGAACGCGCAAATTAGACGCACTGTCTCCCAGGCGAATTCGCCTTGGCCGCCACTACTTCACAAAATGGAGAAACTCTGTAGATTCATGCTTCTCTTAGTTTGGAGAGTACCATCTCCTTTAGGAGCTGCGCCTTGATGACGGCCACTTCTAGTGCTATTTCTGTGTCTTTAGGCTGTTAACACTTTGACGCCCATGCTGCAAGGACTAGACCAGGGGCAATTATTTTCCTCCGAGGGCCATATTCGAATCCAGGCAAGTAGCGGAGGGAGGGCCGGCTTGCCATCATTGGTGTGAAAAAGAAAAAATCCCAAAAATTAGATATCAAATAAAATATAACTTTTCTGTCAAATAGAGGCTATTGAATCTATTATTTAGTTAATTTCATGTCATATGTATTAAGGATACACGTGCAGACAGATACCTGAGGGCAAAAAAGGAGAAATAAACGGCCCGCGGGCCGCCATAGTTTGCCCACCCCTGGACTAGACTGAGCATGATTTGTAGCATGGAAAAAATTACATTCAGACTTAATTTGAAAATTGACAAATTTGATAGACTTTGGACTAAATGGGACATTTTCTTTGGGTTTCGTGTGCCTTGATGTTCTCTTTTTTTTTGCTTTTTTATTTGCTGGATGTTAACTGTTTTTCGTTTCTCTCTCCCTTCTGTGTTTGTACATATGTTGTTAAATGAAATAAAAAAAAGAAAATGCTTGCTCTATCGAGTTCAATGTGTTTGTATCTTTAGAGACTTTTCCTGCCTTGACATAGTCAGTTCTTCGCTAATGGCTTGGCTCTTGAGCAAAATGCCCCTGAAATTTGCGAAACCGTAATGACACCTAGACTGTAATCTAGTTGAGCAAAACCAGATTTAGCAGTGTATCTTACCCTCAAGTCCATGTGTATCCTGAGCTGTGCACGGAAATGAAGGCACGGCAAATGGGCATTTTTAGCTTTATAATCAAGTTTTTGGGGGCATTCTATAACGCTCAGAGAGAATTAGAGAAGGACAAATGCACCACATTGAACCTTGTTTGCCTCTGATTTGGAAAGCTCAAGTGGCACTGCCAGACCTCATGCAGAGACTCTCCACAGCAGGCGTTTTGTGCGTATTAAAGATGACAAGAGTACCTTTTTTACCTAGAGTAATTTTGTATAAAGTGCATTATTACTCCGTCCCAAGTTCCTTGAACTGAAACTGATATTACCTGCTGAGGTATCCGATGTTCATGCCTATGTTAGCACTTAACTCGAATCTGTTTGGGAAGACCAAGGCTGTAATGTGGAGAAAACAGTTGCTGCTGCAGCATCTTCATCAGACAGTGAAGGGACCACAAGTACTTTTACACAACCTGCTGCCAGAACAGAGGAGGACAAGTGCTTTTGCAGAGTGGGAGAATGATGATGAGGAAGCACCTGACCAGGATGAGGAAGCAAGTTTTCAGCACAGCTGGCTGCACAATCAGTCAGTGGCACACAGCTCTGAAACCGGTAACATTAGATGTTACACGTTTTCTCCTAACCCAATATTTGGCCTCATGCTCCACTTACCAAATTTTATTTTAACTTGCAAAATTAAATCTAGCAATCTCCCGACATGTACATTTTATCTGTGACAATAATGTGCTGCAGTTACAGTATCTTGCCTTTGCTTTAACCCTGTGTAAGTCCAAATATAAGTGCCTCTTTCTTTGGCTAATAGTTGTAATAATAGACTATATTAACAGACTATGTTTTTATTTATGTTAATAAAACATGCAAAACCAAATGTACTACATTGCTGGTGGAATATCTTATCTTACACTTTGGTCACTGCAGTGAGAATATAGCTTATTGACAAGGTAAATGAGAGGAATGGTGAAGAGACGAGCACGAGCTGTCATCCTGACTCAGTGACGGGGCTTGGCAGGTCGGATTGTGGAGAATTAGAATTACAATTCATTACAACTTCCATTATTCAAGGCTACATTTGAATAAAAGCAAATGAGTTTCTGAAAAGTCTTGACAAATTTTCATATCCTCGCTTAAATTTTACACTAAGGTTTGACCGGGACAATCTTGAAAACATTCAGCGCTTTCTTATGCATAAGTGTGTGTGTGTGTGTGTGTGTTAGCCCCCTGTCTCCTCTTTCTGCATTATAAATGACATCACATAATATTAGTTTGGTGGTAATGAAAAGATGGCAGAGTTGCTAGTTTGATGAGTTATGCATAAAAGGCCTGTTTCATCCGTCCCCAGTCGAGTCCTGCACACAACGCGTTCGCCTTTGTCAAACCTTTGTGTGGGCCCTTTTCACTTTCCAGACTTCAAATTCACAAAATCAGAATCCATTTACATCCAGCTTCTTTTGATGGAGAGTCACTTATGCCAGGGAATGTCTTCTATTGGCTTATCGGCACAGAAGGATAGATGTATTCAATGAGTGTATTGAGAACCTTAAATTATAGTCTTTGCCTTTTGAGAGTAGATGTGCATTCAAATGGTAATGCTTAGAATACAAGACGAAGTGTCTGCTTATGACATGTGGAATTGGTTTGATCTACAGCATAACCCAAAACTCAAAACTCGTTGTTTCACTCGACATTAAAAGGACCACTATTAGTTATAACACTAATAATTTCAAACTGGATTCGTTCATAACAAACCTGGTCCGGATGTATTCATACAGTGTTTTTTATTAAATGTTTATTGTTCAACTTAAAGAACAAACATGCAAGACAGAAAGTATTCAACCAGTGTCTCAGAACCTTGGGAATTGCAAGAAAGCAACAAGTTAGTGGTGAGTCATGAAGGAGAAAACGTACATGTAACCAGTGGTACGGTGTACATTTTAGGACATTGTCATTCCTCGTTGTCACTTGTCGTTTTTTAGTCATTTGTCAGTTGTCATTTTTCGTTCGACTTTTTACTTTGTCATTTCTCATCCTCCTTCGACTCTTTTTACTTTGTCATTTCTAGTCTTCGTTGGACGAGGATGAGAACTGAGTTTCTCATCCTCCTTCGACTGTTCACACTGCCATTTTGTCTCTAAAACTTTCTGATTCTTGTCCTTCTCACACATCGTCCGTCCGCGGCACTTGGCCCCCTAGTGGCCGATAGTGGCAAGTGCCGTTCTAGTGGTCTCCCATCCGGCCAGGCGCCAGGCCCTTCCCTGCTTAGCTTCCCTGGATTGACAAGAGCAGGCATAACCAAAAGCCCTAGACTACCTAGAATAAATCAGAATTCCGGCCGTATATATATAGGATTGACCTGACCCAAAATTACATCAAATGGGAGCTCACGAAAATCTCCGTTGCAACTTGATTCGACTGAAATAACTAACAATAGAATAAAAAAGAAGGAAATGAGACAAACAAGGAAGCCATGTTGGATTGAACAGCCACTTTTTTCCGCCCCAAAAACGTACTTGTCCTAGGTTTTACGTCTGATTGAGCTCAAAACAACACCTTCTCATATATATATATATATATATTCCTTACAGTGAGTGTCTGCATGGGACAGCGTTGAAACATGTCTTCGTTTCCTTTTTCTTGTTGACACGCACACATGCATTTACCTACTGAGGGTTTTTATGGCTCGATTGTAAATTATTAATACCCATATAACAATTACTCTATAGCGCCCCCTACCTATTACATGAACAGTCAACATTGTCTGATTTGTCTTTAATTCAGGTGTTGAATTCTCCACAGGACGCCATGAAAGACATGCATTACAGATAGTGTATTGTTCCACTATTGGCCAGCAGAGGTGCAATTCATGCTCACATTAAAATCATTTTTCAGCCAACACGCTTCATCTGATTGGGTGGAAATTGTAATGAGTACATCTCCTTACACTGATTACAATAATGTGTCAAACATTAAGATTTGTGCTCTAGCGCCATCTAAACATGCATAACCAGGACTTTTACTTGTATTAGTTAAATTCTGCAGAGCATTCCTTGCTGTGCCCTTGATCCCAAAAGTCAGACCTATGCCCCATTTTGTACAGTTTTGCCTCTAGGGCCCCCTACGACAAATAAGACAAAACAGGCTTAAAGACACATTAAGCGTTAGCACAGATGCACCAAAGTTATCTAATTGAACTAAATGAATTAAAATGTCAACTATAATTTAAAGGCTGCTCAAATAAAAGCTGTACAGCGACCTCTAGAAAAAAAAAACAGAAAATAAACCAGACATAAGTGAAAATATCAAATCACTTGATAAACTACATCACATCGTATCTGTATTAGGTACGGGTTGCCAGTTAAAAGCCAGTTTTTAAGACCAGACTTAAGTTCCTCTGCTCTGACACTTACACACTTACAAAAGAAAGGCCTGTGTTTTAAAGCAGCTTTATTTGATAAGGTCTGACATATCATTTAATATTATACAAATAACAAATACAGACAAACAGAGCTATAGTCGCAACTATGTTTGCTTACAAAATTTGATATGACATGTGCATATGTACATAAAACAGATTTATGACACAACTCCTTTGGATAATTTACACTATTAAACTAGATAATATATCCAATCTAATTAGTACAGCCCATTTTACCAACACAAAGTCTCCAAAATGCTTCACAGGGTACAAAATAAGACAAATAAATTGATGAATAAATACGTACAAACCAAGTAAGGCAAGGCAAGTTTATTTGTAGAGCACATTTCATACACAAGGCAATTCAAAGTGCTTCACACAGCAGGAGAAATGCATTCAAATCACAAAGAAATTACAGAAATACAATAAAATAAACTAAATTAAAAATTATCAATCCAACTGATTTTCTAAACTAATAAAATCACAAACAAAAGAGAAGAGTGCAAAGATAAAATTAACTACAATAAAATTAACTAAATTAAAAATTATCAATCCAACTGATTTTCTAAACTAATAAAATCACATACAAAAGAGAAGAGTGCAAAGAAAAAATCCTTTCAGTCATATGCGCAGCTAAACAAAACTGTTTTTAGCTTAGATTTGAACATTGTCAGAGTAGAAGCCTGTCTCACATCTTCAGGAAGACTGTTCCAGATTTTAGCTGCATAAAACTGAAACGCAGATTCCCCATGTTTTGTCCTGACTCTGGGCACCAGCAGGAGGCCGGTCCATGTTTTGTCCTGAATCTGGGCACCAGCAGAAGGCCGGTCCCTGAGGTCCTCAGAGTCCGAGATGGTTCATATGGCACTAACATATCCAAGATGTACTTTGGTGCTAGGCCATGGAGAGACTTGTACACAAGCAGAGCTGCTTTAAAGTCTATTCTCTGAGCCACAGGGAGCCAGTGCAGAGACCTGAGAACAGGACTAATGTGATTATACTTCCTGGTTCTAGTCAGGACCCGAGCAGCAGCGTTCTGGATGTACTGCAGCTGTTTTACAGCTCGTTTGGAGAAGCCAGTGAGCAGGCCGTTACAGTAGTCTAATCTACTGGAGACAAACGCGTGGATAAGTCTCTCTAAATCTGGTTTTGACACTATATTTTTGATTTTGGCAACGTTTTTTAGATGGTAAAAAGCTGCTGATGTTATTGATTTGACGTGGCTATTAAAGTTCAAGTCTGAGTCCATTATTACCCCCAGATTTCTAATTTGGTTTGTAGGTTTTAGAGCGAGACTCTGGAGGTGACCGCTAACACTTTCTCTTTGTTTCTGTGGGCCAAAAACGATTATTTCAGTCTTGTCTGAGTTCAGCCGGAGAAAGTTGTTAAGTACTGCAATACATCGGGGTGGGCACTGCCTCTTAAACACATATGGTGATGTTTATGTTGCAAAAAGGAGCAGAACTCTAAAGACATTTATATACCTCAAATATTAATTTTATACATATGATTTCTACGCTTCTATAAAGTTAAAGTTCATGATTATAAATGTGTATTAATCTCGTAAAGCCAGTTAATTTATTGATTATTTATATTGATGAATTGTTTATGTGGAAGTACCTTATTCAAATATTCACTGCTTCTGTGCAAGCAGAAGGACAGTATTTTTACACTGGAAATGGGGCATTCCTTATAAAAGTGGACATGTTGATATTGGCTATATGGCAATTTTTTGGGTTTGTGTTAGTTCTGACGTGTCTCTAAAAACATCTGTGATTGGCCACTCCTATTTAAACCTCTGTCCCATCCTCAGTTACCCATTTGCAGTGACGTGCGGTGAGGTTCAGGGCGAGTGAGGCACCAAAAAAAAGTGGGAGTTTAACACACTTTCGCTTGTGTTCAAAGCTGTGTGGCTTACTATTATGCTATATGTTCAATGAGTGATGTCAGCGTTTTTAGATATATAGCTCCGTCTAAAGCAACCCGTTCAACTCCGGTGTAGGTTTTTCTTTAGTTATAACCTCTTGCTTTGCTTGAAAATCCAGATTTGTGAAACGTTTTAACTTGGAAATGTAATCGTCCAGATTCTACAAACACAATAATAACAAAGAAGATAGTGAAACCTGTCCACATACGGCCAGGCTCAGGAGCATGCGCATTACATGCGCCTTCCATGAGGCGCATGTAATGAAGCCTCTCTGAGTGAACTTTTACTGCGGTTTTATCATGAATCATGAATCATTTTGCATTGCACCAGCTCAGTTTGTGAGGAGTGTGTGCGTGTGCTCCAGAGGCTGAGCAGCTTCAGCCTCCTCCCTGTATCTGAACGGGATCTGAACATTTTGACATTCTTATTTGACATAATATTGTTCGATATTGGATTCAAACGGAAAGTGGGTTTATAATACATACCAGATAACAAAATATTAATATTTTTTTATATTTTATTTAATTTTTTATTTTTTCCCCAAGATTGACAGGTGAGGCCCTGCCTCCCCTGCCGCCCCTGAATGCACGTCCCTGCCCATTTGCCCGACGAAGGCCCAGTTGCAGAAACTTTGCCTCTTTATTAATAAACTTTTATTTTGCAAGTAAGACAGTGTGTGGGATTTCTTTCCCCATTACCGGGTTGTTTAGCCACTTTTTTTTATTTTAGCCAAAATTATAATTGTCAAGATCAGGAAAATACTTTTTTAAAATAAATATAAACTGAGCTTTAACAGGACAACAGTACCAGGGGGACAGGACCAGGGGGACAGGACCAGGAGGACAGGACCAGGGGGACAGGACCAGGGGGACAAGAGGACGAAAGGACCAGAGGGACAGGACCAGAACAGGATGAGTGGAACAGGGAGACAAGAAGAGGACGACAGGACCAGGGGGACAAGAAGAGGACGACAAGAACAGGGTGAGAGGAACAGGGGGACAAGAAGAGGATGGCAGGACCAGAGGATCAGGACCAGGGGGACAAGAAGAGGACGAAAGGACCAGAGGGACATTATGTTGCACCTTAAAGGCGCAATGGACGATTTTTCGGCGGTTTGAGAACGGCGGGTGGAAGTGCGCATGCGCACTCCCCCGTGCGGACTGATAAAACACACAAATGCGTTTTTTTATTAGCGCGACGGATCGCATCGCATTTCTCGTCTCTTGTAGATTTCTGTCTTCTTCTGGGTCAGCTCGAACTGTCTTTCTCCGTCTTTATTTTGCCCCGTACACTGAGGGAACTGTATTATGATAGATCAATGCGCTTAGACACGCGGAAACGTGGGGACGAGCCGCACGCGGCTGCAGGTGAGCGGTAGGTGCGTTTTATGATTGATACGTGGCAGGACTAATTGGCAGTCCACGCCACGAGGAAATAAGACTCAGATTTGGGCCCAAAAAATCGTCCATCCAACCTTTAATGTCAAATCAAGTTCGTAGTTTGTGACTTGTGTTGTTCACTGACAGAGTCTACTCCTCTCACTCACTTAATATCACAGCTTACAGGGAAATATATAATATTTACTGGAAAATCTTCTCATTTCAATACATATACAATCTTTCTTAAATAATTCTTATCTGATCATTGCAAAATAATAGTATTTTTAGATTAAAAAAATAAAATGAAAGCTTGAGTTGTAATATATATTAGTGTAATGATGCGTTGAACTCACAGACTTTTAGTCTGTGAGTTCAACTCCTCAGTCTCAGACTGAGTCCCCATGCCCTCCCATCCCCCACCTCTGCACCTGGAGTCACTTTGAAAGTTTCAATTGAAGAGGCTGGGCCAATCAGAGCGCTCCGTGTGCAGAGCCTGTGCACCTAATATCACAGCTTACAAACTACAGGGAAATGTTTAATATTTACTGGAAAATCTTCTCATTTCAATACATATACAATCTTTCATGAATAATTTATATATGATCGTTGCAAGATACTAGGGTGTAGCCTAGTATCTACCCTTTTTTTTTAATTTAAATAATTAAAAATAAAATGAAAGCTTGAGTTGTAATATATATTAGTGTAATGATGCGTTAGTACAAGACTTAAGTCTGTGAGTTCAACTCCTCAGTCTCAGGCTCCCATCCCCGTGCCCTCCCATCCCCCACCTCTGCACCTTGCTCACGTTGATACGTTGTTGCAATGAGGCTGGGCCATGGGCTGCGCCAATCAGAGCGCTCCTGTGCAGAGGCTGTGCACTAATATCACAGCTTACAAACTACAGGCATATTACATGTTATTTTCAGTTCTTTATCAGGCAACTTTGCTCATGTAAAAATGTTTAAATAATATCTGTGAGTTTAACATTGAAAGTGTTTTTGACTAATGTTGTGAGCCACAGTTTTCTTATAAGTTAAGAAAAAACAACTCGACCAATCACATCACTTTATGCGTTTCCCGGTAATTATCCAATCAGAGCGCAGCGCGAGCGGTGTTGTTTACACTTGTCGGAGATCGGACGGGTCGGACTGATGAAGAGATGGCAAAATGTCTTCTGAGAATCAGACCATTAAAAGGTTTAAAAGAAGAGTTCAAACTTTGAGAAGTCATTACAAGAAATGCGAGGAGCGAGCCTCAACTCATGTAAGTATTAAACATCTGTGTGTGACCTCACGTTACACGTTGTTCTGTGTCCTTTAGCAATATAAGAGTTTATGCAACTGCATTTAGAGTTATTTTATTACTTGGTTTGCGGATTTTTAAATGCAATATATTGATCACGCGGGCGAAATATAAGTATAAATATAATTTCAATTTCAAAAGATATTTTCTTCAGGGTTTGCCCAAAACGGACCACGTGAGGAGGAGGGAAGGGGGGACGCGGCGCGCAGGATCGTGTAAACAGTAGATTTAGCGTGTTTTGCATTGGTAGAATTGACGCCTCTAAGTGTGCACTCTTAGTCACGGCAAAACGGGCTGAAGAAAATGTGGTAAACGGGTTTAACATGTGTATTTGCGATATAAGGAGTTGGCGCTGCGCCTCACAGTCCCGGAAACGGACGCGCGCGTCTTCACATGCTCTCCCGGGACCGCGCACATCGGCGACTCCCGCAGGATTTTTGACGAAAATTGCTTCACGTGCTCTTATCTTTGACTTAATACCACTTTATATTTCATTTAAAGCTATTTTGCGTTGACGGCGGTACTTTATAAAAAAACTGACAAAAATTAATTTTATTTATATTGTATAAATCAATCAAAGTGTAGCGGATCGGTAAACCAAGTAATAAAATAAGTAAGGCCTTAGCAGGTTAAAAAAAAATGCATACATTTTTTAAAAACATGAGCTTTCAGTTTAGTCCAGGCCTCACAAAAAACAATTGTAGATAACGTTCTGTAAATCAACAATGATGTACAAATGTATTTAATGCTAATGTTATAACAGACATTAATTTATATATTTCGTGTGTGTATATGTGTGTGTGTGTGTGTGTATATGTATATATATATATATATATATATATATATATATATATATATATATATATATATATATATATATATATATATATATATATATATATATATATATATATATATATATAAAATTTTTACTGACTAGTCAGTATCAGTTGCAAACAAACACTAGCCTAGGAAAGTATCCAATTAATAAACACTATCCCCAGCACTGCATGTGTCTTTTTTTTTTTTTATTTTTTTTTTATCTTTGATGACTTGTCCTGAGAACTTGTGGCTGCACAGTGCATGTGCCCTGCACACTTCTGATCTTATTATAGTCAAACATTAATTTGTAACTGCTTTGAGAAAAGCGCTAATACGTTAAAATTCATATGTTGCAGGTTAAAACCCTGGAGAGGGATCCACCTGATTCCACAGTGAGTTCACCTCATCAAGAGGCTCCTTCAGACAAGCTGTAGTGACGACGAGTACAAGCCTCCAGCAAGTCCAAGCTCTTCATCCTGCAGCAATGTCTCAAACTGCTCCAGCCTGTCGCGTGAGTCAAAACCAAAGCCAACACAGTCTTCAAAAAGGTATTCAAAAAATCACCTTGTGCGCAATACAGAAATCACTGAAATGAGACAGAAAAGCTGCCAAACGGAACATGGTAAAAGAGTGTGGAACAAAGCTCATTACCGTGTTTACTGCAAGAAGTCAAATTTAAAAATGGCCCGGCATCTGCAGATGAAGCACATGGATGAAACTGATGCATTCAGCTTCCCAACTGGCTCCAAAGAAAGGAAGAAACTCCTAGAGACTCTGAGAAATAAGGGAGATTGGCAACATAACCAGGAAGTGCTTAAGGGTGGTAAATAAGAGATTGTAACATGGAAACAGCCCTCTGCAAATGCATCTGTTGATGACTATTTGCCATGTCAACACTGCTTTGCCATGTTTTAAAAAAGGAGACTTTTGGAGGCATGATAAAAATGACAACTCTGACGTAGGAACACAAAGAAAATGAGTCCAGGCTGTCTCTTCCAAACTTCTTCCAATGCAAAAATCATCTAAGGGAGTCCAGAATGTCATTCAAAACATGTAACAAGACAGTATCACCGCTCGGGTTCGAAGTGATGAGATGATATGTAAATTTGGAGATTCATTGTATACTCGAAGGACGTGAACAATCTCCGCATCGTTATATTGCACACAAGCTGAGGGAACTTGGCTGTTTTGTGTTGGCAGCTAAACAAATTGACACAAAATTAGTGGACTCAAAGACGTATCCAACCAACTTTAATTTAGCAATAGCAGCAGCTAGACAAGTGTCACACTTCAATGAAGACAAGATGGTATGGAAAACCTTCAACCGCTGTGAAAATAGGCTTTTCTCAAAGCAGCAACTGTAGCTTGTATTGGTCATTGCATCATGGTGTCGGATGCTTCTACTGAAAAAGACAAACGTTTTTAAGGAGGTTCTTGACAAAATGTGGTCAGACTATGTTTCTGCAAATGCCCACAGTTCCATGGAACAAAATAAATGGAACAAAGATGACAGTGTTCCGTTAACCAAAGACATTGCTGCCCTGCAGAATCATCTGTTACAGTTTGTCTTAGATCAGCTATGGCTTCTTCCTCAGTAGTCCTCAGTGTCGGCCCACAAACCACTTAGTGAAAGCCTTCTGGCTCAAGTCATAGTTTTCAACAAGAAACGTGAAGGAGAATCATCACGGATAACTCTAGAGATGTTTCTGAAAGCTGACACAGGCCAAATGAACCAGGACATTTATGAGACTCTGTCACCTGTGGAGAAAATGTTGAGCCACAGGCTCACTAGACTGGTAACGAGAGGAAAGAGAGGGCGAAAAGTACCTGTTCAGCGCACTAAAGCGTCCATTGCAAGCCTTGAAATAATTATTTTTACGTCCCTGTCAACATGACGGGTACCGATCATTTGGTACCTGTCATGGCTAATTCTGAATCGGTCACAAGGAAAGGAAAACAGAATAACATAATTAATGAAAAATGAACTTTTATTAACAGGTCTCTTTATCATTTACAGGCTGAGAAATAGATTTTCAAAGTTAGGGGCCAGGGGGGCCCCCCTACCTAAAAAAGTTAGGGGCCAGGGGGCCCCCCTACCTTAAAAAGTTAGGGGCCCCCCAGCAATTTCAGGGGCCCACAAGCGCGCGCGGCGTCATAAGAACAAGATAAATGTGTTGTTTTAAACCTGGTTATTAGCATGTAAAACAATTTAAAGTACTTGTATCTGTTATTTGATATGAAGAGCACAAATACGGAATCATATAAACCAGAGATCATGATCTTTAATACTGTTTAATTTAATATAATAATGTTTCTTAGATACAAAATAAATACTGTTTACAGCATTTGACACAAGGAGATCTTGTGGAATATATAAAATCACAGCCTACAAAATAAACTACTAACATGTATACATTGCCCCGATGCTAACAACTCCAAAGGGGGCGGGGCCCTTGGATACTTCCACATCGACATTGTCCCTAATGTGCAAAATTACAGCTTTTGTTGCAAACAACTTTAAAAAGACTGAATTGCGAACTGAGGAGATTGACGCCCGCCAACCTCGATATCACTTGTGGCGCAAAATTAGACCGGGCATTTCCGAGTACAACCGAACGCAGCGGCCAATCAGATGCCCGCTTTCATCGACATTAGATCACGGACACCGCTCGGCCAATGAGAAGCGAGAAGACTGCGAAGTGGCATGTCTGTCAAAACGAAACTTAAGCGATGGAAATGCCCGCACACATGCGCTCCGCTGCCTTCCTCCGCTGTATAACTACAGCAATAATCGTGGTCTGTAGTACAGCGCGCCCGAGTTTGTGCATAAGAATCGCTTTGGGCATGTTCACCGCGCTGTTTTTGCCCATTAAAAATGTATATTACGGCGAAAAATTTGCGTCGGTCATTGTGTCCGGAGCCTTGATTTTGGAGTCGGTCAAAACTGATTTTTGCGCCGGTCATTGACCGTGTCCGGCCCGTTATTTCGAGGCTTGCATCGATTTTATGATTTCACTCCGGGACAAAGTTGGTTTGTCAGGACAATCCATTTTTGTTTGCAAAAATCGGCACAACAACAAATCCGTGGCTGTGACTGTTTGAGGATATTTTCCATTGAATGTAAAGCAGACGATCAAGAACTGCTCAGATCCACTAAATAACGAAAGCATGTGGCAACATTGTGCCAGCTCCTGGACCTGTCCGACCAAGAGCTTGAGCAGGTAGCAAAGTTTATGGGCCATGACACCAGAGTACACTGTAACTACTACAGGCAGACTGAGGAAAACCTTCCAAGTAGCTACAGTTGGAAAGCTTTTATTTGCCATGGAAGGTGGAGCTGAGGCCCTTAAAGGAAACATTCTTCAGATCCTGAATTCAGCAGTCTCTGGTTTATACTGTCAAAATTAAAATGTCTATACATATCCTATGACTTCTAACTTCTCTTTTCTACAGATGGTGTTGGAAGAAGAGCGCGAAGAGTACCACCTCCAGTATGTAATTGCATCCATGTCCAATCATGGCTGCCACATTGTTACAAGTGTAACACAACATTGCACTAGATATTTGAATAAAGTGAACCACTGTAAAGATCTGACATAAGAATAATTAGTAGTAATGTATGCCTTTGTGTTCAGTGTCTGAACAATCTGATGGAGAGGACCACAGAGGAAACTATCCTGGAGCAGCCGTCCAAAAAACGACCAACAAAGCTGCACGTGAAGAAACGCCCTGACGGTACTTTTTTAAATTGTGTTAAGTTTACACTCTTGAGGGATGTTTTTAGTACAGCTGGAGGTCAGAAAACATGAGCGTCATGAGATGTAATTGAAAAAATTACACTATTAAATCTCCATTTAAAAAATTACACTATTAAATCTCCATTTAAAAACTCTTTTTAGTGAATTTGGGTCAGATGACACAATCCACTAAATAAACCTAATTTTATTTAATTTTAAGGGTTTACTACTACTGAGGTAGGTTGGATGGTTAGTTAGGGGGGTCTGGCCTGAATAGATGGAGAAATCCTGATTTAGGAAAATGTTTTATACCATAATTTAGCTCTTGGGTAAAATAATGCTGAAAGAAATGTACAAAAACATTTTAAAAAGTTGTTTATGTGATTTGAGATCAGAGAGGAAACTGTCCTGGGCCAGCCGTCCATGAAAGCACCCAGAAAGAGACGCCAAAAGAAGCGTCCTGATGGTGACTAGTTTTAAGTTCTAAATTTTTGGGTGAAGGAATGCGCAAATTGACAAATATTTTAAAGAAATTATGTTATTTGTGTTTTAGAGTCTGAACTGTCGGATGGAGATGGGACAGGAGGCTGTAAACCAGCCAGAAAGAGACGCTTGAACACGTGCACTGACGGTGAGATGAACAGTGACAGCTGACAATAGGATAAGTTCTTGGCCTGACGAGAAGAAATTCTCACACTTTTAATAACTTAAGCCAATAATGTTATACTACATCAAACTGACTTTAAAAGATTTTTTTAAACTCATTAAATTATATATTTTTCTCTAAAATGTTAGATGACCTATGATTTAACTTCATATTATCTGTTACAGCTAATGTATATGCATTTCCCTCAGATGGAAAATACATATTTTGATTGGTTTGAATCCCTCCTCCCAGTGTGCACCTGTGATGGCAGGGATTCAAACCAATCAGACCTGAGTTCAGTTAAATAAATCAAATACTTTTTTTGGACCACAAACTTTAGACCGACAGCTGAATGTGAAATGAGGATGAGAGAGAAGGGAGGACATGCAGTAAATTGTCAATGGCATGTGTGCCTTAACCACTCTACCACCAAACAATTTAAACCTTGGACATTATTCCATGTTGCTACAATTATAACATGGCATTTTAGGCCCAGAGCAGCCATAATTGTAACCTGTAGTTGCTTAAATGTCACTTTTATGCAAAATTACCATTTATAAATTTGTATCAACTCTTATCCCCATCAGACGCACAGAAGAACTCACAGAGGCCATGGAGTGAGGAGGAAAAGGATGGCAAAGTTTATTGCTCTACAACGAGTGCCTGGGACAGAAGCATGCATGTTGTGCATAACACAGGAGTCTCCTACACTGAAAAAAATGTACCTGGGAGGGTGTGAAGTACTTTGTGTACAATGAAATGATTAGAGTCAAGAAAAAGCTGTTTAAATTGTTTTGAGGTAGGTTTGTTCAGTGTCGAGCACTGACTGTGTTAAGCACTTTGGCACAGCTGTTGATAAATTGAAAAAAAAATGCCTTTTTTTATGTTCAGCTTCAGAAGATTGTTGTAAACTTAATATTGTATTTGTTAATGTCAGTTTTACAAAAATATAAAAGCAAATGTGCTTAAACCTTTGGTCTGGTTCTTCCAATGTAATAATTATCTTGGTTGTAAATTACACATTTCGCCCCCCTTAGAATAAGAAGGTTCTGACATTTTTGTCAATAGTTATTAATGTTCCTGGGACATGTCTGTACACTATATCCATGTTTATAGAGTTTGCAATTTGATTTAATGAACAATGAATGGACAGTTGTTAAATTAGCATATCCTGCTATAACACTTAAAACATGGCATCTGGTTCGTCCAATGCTATGCCCATATTAAATAAATAAACAAGCAATTTCAAATGCTTGCCGTTATAAGGTTCTAGCTGTATAAATGTATCCTTTTCTTTTGTGCTTAAAGGCCCAAAACAAGAGTCAGCTCCATGGCCAGCACTAGCTCCTTTACGGAATCGAGACGGAAGTTATTGGAACGGAAGTTACAGAATCCAATTTGGCAGCCCTCGTGGCGGCCATAATCACTTGCGGTTAGAGACGAGGCGTGCTCACATTATTGTAATCAGTGTAAGGAGATGTACTCATTACAATTTCTACCCAATCAGATGAAGCGTGTTGGCTGAAAAATTATTTTAATGTGAGCATGAATTGCACCTCTGCTGGCCAATAGTGGAACAATACACTATCTGTAATGCATGTCTTTCATGGCGTCCTGTGGAGAATTCAACACCTGAATTAAAGACAAATCAGACAATGTTGACTGTTCATGTAATAGGTAGGGGGCGCTATAGAGTAATTGTTATATGGGTATTAATAATTTACAATCGAGCCATAAAAACCCTCCGTAGGTAAATGCATGTGTGCGTGTCAACAAGAAAAAGGAAACGAAGACATGTTTCAACGCTGTCCCATGCAGACACTCACTGTAAGGAATATATATATATATATATATGAGAAGGTGTTGTTTTGAGCTCAATCAGACGTAAAACCTAGGACAAGTACGTTTTTGGGGCGGAAAAAAGTGGCTGTTCAATCCAACATGGCTTCCTTGTTTGTCTCATTTCCTTCTTTTTTATTCTATTGTTAGTTATTTCAGTCGAATCAAGTTGCAACGGAGATTTTCGTGAGCTCCCATTTGATGTAATTTTGGGTCAGGTCAATCCTATATATATACGGCCGGAATTCTGATTTATTCTAGGTAGTCTAGGGCTTTTGGTTATGCCTGCTCTTGTCAATCCAGGGAAGCTAAGCAGGGAAGGGCCTGGCGCCTGGCCGGATGGGAGACCACTAGAACGGCACTTGCCACTATCGGCCACTAGGGGGCCAAGTGCCGCGGACGGACGATGTGTGAGAAGGACAAGAATCGGAAAGTTTTAGAGACAAAATGGCAGTGTGAACAGTCGAAGGAGGATGAGAAACTCAGTTCTCATCCTCGTCCAACGAAGACTAGAAATGACAAAGTAAAAAGAGTCGAAGGAGGATGAGAAATGACAAAGTAAAAAGAGTCGAAGGAGGATGAGAAATGACAAAGTAAAAAGAGTCGAAGGAGGATGAGAAATGACAAAGAAAAAAGTCGAACGAAAAATGACAACTGACAAATGACTAAAAAACGACAAGTGACAACGAGGAATGACAATGTCCTAAAATGTACACCGTAGTACGATGAGCCATTTAGGACAAGTTCAGACCAATTGTACAGTGAATTGGCAGATCCTTACGCCAAATGTTCTTTGTGTCTACCCAACCACATTGCTGCCATAAGGTTGGGCAATGTTAAAAGGGAAAGACTTTGATGCACTTTGAAGCATGTTATAATGGGATTAGCGTTACATATTATTTTATGCAAAGAGAATGAACCACTGACCTTCAGGTTAGTGGTTTAACACTCTCACCACTGAGCCCCTGCTGCCTCCCTGTTGGAACATAAATATGATCCTAACCTAACCTGAACTCCTCATTAGTTATAGAACGATGATGAGTGCGTCAGTTATTTCACAGCAATTTGTATTTAGACTGTATAACTTTATAAACACTTATGTCAAGCTCACAGTCAGCCCATGTCTTCAGCGGGCCAGCAGAGCTCAGAGGGGGTTAGAGAACCCAAGCTTCCATATTTTAATGGGGCCATTCTGTTGATGCAGCAGGATATCATGCCCCCTAGTTTACTTGGAAATGTAATCCGCATATCGCTGCTGTTTATCTGAGCTGTGCCGGGGCCTAAATCTTTTGAGCTTTGCATTTTTCAGCCAGTTCCACATAAACATTTTTGGGGGAAAAGGCTGACTTGCATCAACATTTTGATGGTAGAAAAGGTGTTGTTTGTATAGGTAATCCATAGCAAGAACAGCTGACTGTCCCTGCACGCTTATCACAGTGATCAATAGCAACATCTCAACAGAGTAAAACAGGTTCTGTGACATGAAAGGTTTGGCTTGGAATGTCTTTGGTACATAATAGGTAATTTAATAACCCTGTTTTTATGAGTGGTTGAGTAAGAGTAAGAAGGATGGTGAAAACAGAACAATGACCAACAACTAAACATAAATTGTCCCGTGTCTCGACCAGATTCCAGATGCTGGTGGTAAAGGAGATGGAGAGGTTGAGGAGATTTTTGATTTTCTCTCAGTAAAGGAGAGTTGCAATCAACTGAAACCAAACGAAAAAGAGAGACATCAATGGTTTCTAAAGTGATGGGTAAATAGACAACGGAAGCTGTGATTAGCTGTCAGTGTTAAACAGTTGGAAAAAAAGTTAAAACAAGCAAGAAGTCTATTTGGCATCTCATGTTTTAGAACTTACAATCAGGGATGTTTTGAGAGCACACATTATTTTCAACCAATAAGGCATTCCATCATCTGGATTAGGTGTCAACACTGCCTCCAATAGCACCAAGGAGACCAGAGACCCGACATTCTATTCATCTTATTCTGCCCCACCGACTTTTTCTGTTGCAGCACTTCCATTGTATTGGCACTTTGGCAGAGTGGGAATTAAGTTCCCTTAAGTCGAGAAAAGTCTTGCCGCTAATATTATATAAAGTAGGTTTATTTGTGTAAAATGTTCAATGTTCACGTGCATCTATATATCAACACTGCACCGATTCCCTGGGTGGCCTAAAAACTACTTTGTGTCTGTGTAGAACTTATTTGCTGTTGAGATTGGCAGTTCTAAGTTACCTAATACATGCAGAAGGAGGATTGAAACAAGCATGAATGAAGCTAAATACAACTCCAGGTATGTTTTGATGAGGGAACAAAGGTTAAAAGCTTAGAAAAGTACATTTTGCATAACATATTTCCGTTATTCTCTGAGGATGCTATGTTGCTATGTGGCATCTGGTCATATAAAAAACTGTGAAATAAACTGAAACTTTTACACATATATTCGACGTAGGTTGGCAGTTTTGTTTAACAGTTCTGTCTTGTTGAGTCTTTTACAGTCAAAGACCTGCTGAATGGCTGTTATAATTACTATAGTAAAGTCATTACTGTTCTAATTAAAGTTCATAATTACATCATGAATATAAGTACAGTATTATGGCTCATACAGCACTGCATAGGCTTTGTGTGAGATGATTAATACCATTTTAACACTATAAGTATTTTGTACACATTTCAGGAGGAAGATGAGGATGTCCACTGAATGTAGTTGATGTAAGAAAATCCTTTCTGGGCTTTCATTCGGCACTTCCTTTTTCTAATGTCAGACAATGTCCAAATTACAGGGGTCAAAGAGTTTGTTAAGGGATATTTTCTTCTGTTTGGCTCATCTTTCAAAGCCACTAGAGGAACCTGTCAGGAACATTGAACAACATCTGTGCAGTGCAATTGGGATCCATGTTTGAGCGATCAGCTAGGTTCATGGTCAAGACCACCTAGTGTAAGGATGTTAATTTCTGGTGTAACTGTCAAAGAGTTCAGTGAGTCTGACGGGTTATCGCACAGGCCAAAGTAAACAGTGTAGTTACAGACTCTCAAGAGAGGAAAGGGTGAGAGTCTTCAGGTTGTTGTGTTTGCGTTTTTTATAGGAGCGTGTCAATATGTGCGTGAAAGTCTTCTGGTCAGCATCCCTGCAACAGGCCACAGGAACTCACAATTCTGGCCTTGACTTCGATACTTAAGTATTCTATGTTGGCTAAGTGCACTGGAAAAGGTAAAACATTGGTGTTGTTCAAACAGTGGATATTTGTTTCATGTTACCAATGTTCTAATGAACTAAAACGTTGTACTCTCAATTTCCCAACATGATTTAATGCAGCGGCTCACTGTAAAAATGTATGTTGGGTTGTATGTGAAATATGTTCATCAGTTCAATTTAAAGATTGTGAATTCTCATTTTTATGTGCAGTAATGAAGTGTTATTCAGCCGTCATTCCTCTTAGCCCTAGTATATCAAGCTGTAAGTGTAATAGTAATGTGCTATGTTAAATGTGGACGCTTTGTACTAGCTGGAGGTGGAGGGAAGTCAGTTTTTGGTTATATTTTGTTAAAAATGGTAGTTATTGGGAAACTGTACCAACCAGATTAACCCAACTAGACACGAGGAGAACCCCAAACAGAAAGAGTCCATACAGTTGTTGTTTTCTTATTGCATATTACAATATATTTCTAAGCCATTCGGTCTCAGATATCAATAATTTTGCCAGCTGGAAGTCAGATGCCCTGAGTAAGCGCATATGTGTCCCGCGCGCCCACTCAACACATGGCAAAGAGGTGACACTATGGACATCCCCCATCTGTTCTCGGACCAAAACATGACACAAAAATATCTTACGCTCTGCACAGTTTCCTCGGTAACTATCAAAAATGGTAAATGCGAGGGAGAAGTGTAGGTGGTAAAACACGAGTTCCATTTGAAGGGCAATGGAGTAGAACCTTGTAATTCAATAAAATGTCTGGGGCAGAAAAAAGTTGAAAAAAATCCAGCGTCTGCAGCTTTTTAAGGATCGGACTAATATAATAAGAGCTGTGTCCTCAGCCCTTACCCTTCTCATGCAAATGGGTGTTAAACTGTGAAATATTCATCGTGCCCTTTATGGTCATTCAGCGCTAGAATTGCAAAGTCAGACTAAAAATGTGAAAGTTTAACATTTATTTGTGAAAAAAGTTAATTGGGCCACAATGAGCCAGTTGCCAGTTTAGTTCTATGTCCAGTCCGGAGCGGAGATAAATGGAAGTACACACATGCCTGCTTGAATCACTCCAAACACAATTTAGAAAGGCTAAATGAGAAGGGAAAACACCTAAATGTCTCCTTTAAACACTTTAGGATGGCTTAAGGAACAATCGCTGTAGCATTTTCTACTGTAGTTCATTTCATTTATCTGGGTTTAGGTATTGTGCACCCCCCTTTAAACCTTGACTCGGTTTAGTGCCATGTTGTAAAGACTCGCCCATAAGGACGCACACATCGTTATGTACAGTGAAGTGTACATTCAAAAGCTGACAGAACTGATCAGTATCCGAGCAGTGCACCGTATCCTTTGGGGTCGCTCCCCCGTTCCTCCCGCGCCTCAGCGTGGCATTTCGACACCAATTCTAAGCGTCACGGGCAGAAAAAAAGCAAGAAAACAGAGAAAATGTGGACTGACAGTTGACAGTGCTCATTCCATACTTTACAATTTATTGAGATGAATCCGTCTTTTGTCACCTCAAGCTCTCAACTTGGGCATTACCATGTTGAAAGAGCAAAGGTTAAAGAGAGTTCAACACAGCATGTCTTTGATAAGCAAGAAACGGTTTAAAAGTCGAGTGAAAGAGGTCATATGGAACGTGAAAAGCAAGGATGATACATTATGTTTGAAAAGAAGAAAGGCATCCAAGACTGCGGCTCCGTGCCTGTTCAAGTTTGTAAAATGGAAGACAATCAAAATCAATACAGCACAAAGTTGACGGGAAACAGCGTGAGAATGTTCGGAGGACTGCCAAGAATTTCCCCCAATGTTTATTTTTGTTCTTTTAAGACAACTCTTAAAAGAAGATTAGCTTTGAAAGTACCCTACCTTTACTTTCCTCTAAAGTCAGATTGTGCAGAGTCAGGTGGAGGTCGAAATCTCCAAGGAACAAAGAAAGGTCATGTTATGCAATGGTTAAAAATGGTTTCAAGAAAAGGGTTCTGAATGTGAAATAAATTATACATTATTACGTTCAACCAAACTGTTTAGTTTATTCCCTTCTTGGAGCTTAGTCTTGGAGCAAGAGGGTTAAAAAGTCATTAGAAAAACATATTTATGTTATTATGCTGTCAATTTCTAAAGGTTTAAGTTTGTCACTGTGTTTTTTAAAATTTTTAGAGTAACAGGCACAATTTTTGGGTTAAAAGATGCTGCGGACCACCGTCCTCTGAAACATTACTAAATGACACTGATTAGAGCGAAAACATGTGTAAATAATTTCTGTCTATGTCGGGTTCTTTAGATTTTGGATTAGTGATAATGTTGTGTCTTTTCTGATTCAGTAGTTTGATCAGGCCATTTTCAATTTATTACATTAAATAACAGTGTAAAATCATTTAATTCAAATTAGACATTTTTCCAAGGCACAGCTAATCCCACAAGGCCCACTCTTCCACAGCACACTGATTATAAACCATAGGCTTTGGGAAGATGGCTATGGCATTTGTGCTCAGAAAGTAAAAAAAAGCCTTTCATCTCATCAACGAGCCTCAAAGTATGTACAATATATATGCAGATATAAAACAATATAACATAAAATGACACAACAAAGTATATCTGATTAAAATGTTAGGGCTGTTTACACGGTCACAAGTTTTCACAGATCCACAATGTTTCTGATATTACCTCGGATTAAAACCTCATGTTTACATGATAACGAGCTGAACCACATTCAGTCTGCTGGAAACGCTGGTTCCTTTGGGGAGGGGAGGCGGGATTAATCCCCAAGGAAGTTTTGCTCCAGCACTGATATGTTGTGAAAGCAGCTTGTAGGGTTAAAATCAGACCGCTGTAACATTTTGTTGCATATTATACAAATCGAAAACATTCCCAAATGTTCTGGACTATAAGTGTCTGTGACCAATTTAAACAGCAGAAGACAAAAGGCAAAACTGCAATTAACTTTTCTTTTGCTTTTTATACTATTATGTATTTCTCTGTGTATATGCCCTTTTAAGTCCTTCTGTATCTACCTCTGTATCTTCCTGCGTTGCACCAATGAAATTTCCCCATGTGGGACAATAAAGGATTATCTTATATTATCTTATCTTAATCACATCAGATCTTAGAGTCATCTGTTTCTCATAAATCTCCACCGTTTTCTTATTAGTACTAAATTCCAAATACGTCATGTTAACCATTACAATTGCTTGCATGGATATTCATTTGCAGCTCCTCAATATGAACTAAACCCATTTCTTGCCCTATTGGATGACATTTGCATTCTAATGGTTGTGGATGTGTCGTGCTCTCTCCTTCTCATTAGCACAGGACAGCTCCACGTGTGGTATTTCCCTTTCACCTCTGCTCTGCACCGGCCGCCATTACTGAAAGGCCAAGCTCCAGCGAGTGTCCATCATGTCCCCTGGCCGCTCCCCCCAGGACCACCACAGCACATGTCCACTACAGTAGAGATGCTTTATAACTGCTTTACCGAGGTACAAATAGTTCCAATGTTGTTTAAGAGGATGGATGGATGGATGGATATGAAACAACACAAATATAAAAATGAGCCATTGAAAGAGGATTACATTTGGTGAGGAATATAAAATTAAGCAAAATAATCAAATGAAATACTGTGTCATCATCTTCTGAATTAGAAAAAAAGATCTTACCATCTTATGCAGTTGTTCAGATCATAAAATAAAATATCGAGCAACTACTGCATGTCTAAAAAAATAATGTTTCCTTTTATTTCAAATTAAGATACCCTTTAGATGTTCTGTATTAGTGTGCAGGAATATGTGGTGTAAACTGTGAAATAGTTGCAAATTATGCAGTCGTCATCAGACACTGGTAATTCAAACCCCACTTTGCAGTCAAGCAAGTTTGCTGCTAGCTTTGATTGTTTTTAACTTGATTTTTACCGTTTTCATAAACACATCCTTATCCGTTTTCATAAATACATCCTTATTTTACATTTTGTCCATTATAAACACAACATTTACTTGTCTTTCAAAAGCGCAGAACAGGCTCCAAATCTTAAGTAGTATTCAACTATAAAAAGCAGCCAATTTTCATTCATTTCATTTCATTTGCTTTTGAATAAATGGTGGTTGTCAAGTGGCCTTCCATTACTGCTTTTAGACAGTCCGACTTGTTAGAGATCAACAGAACACTGCAAATCGTTTTCGGCATTGCATCCCATTGGTCTTCAGAATGATGTATTTGGCCTCTAAACTCCGGCCATCGACACAATAAATGGATACCTTTGGAGCACTCTTTTGACTGCAGGGGATGACACAAACCAAACTGATAAAAACAATTAAAAAAAAAAAAAAAATCTGGACACATCCTGGACGAGATAGGATATTGCTACCTCTCTGTGTCATGTTTGATATTCTCTGTTCTTTTTTGTTCTGTGTATATAGTTCCAAAACATCTTTAATATATAGTTTTTTAAAAAAGCCTGCAAGAACGACTCTGCTTTATAATGGCGTTTAACTATAGCAAGCAGACAATTGTCAGAATGGCTACACAACATTGTTTAATTGTACATGTATGAACCAGAAGCGAAAATTATGTATAGAAAATAGGGGTTAAATGACAACAGGAATTTTCTGAGCAAGCCTTCAAAGCAGAACAATACAGGATTACTCAAACGCTCAAATACAACTCTGAGTAAGCTAATGGTGAGGTTTAAAAACTTGTGAAAGTTGATTTAGCATAATATGTTTCCTTTACGGCTAAGGTGTTCGAAGTAGTTTAAAGAGCCTGCGCAATGGATCGATTTAGGGAACTTGAAACGCCTCACTTAGAGACGAGATAAAAGAATAAAGTAAAATTCTGATTGGGTTCAACAAGAGCTGACTGATTGGGGCCAGCTTCCTGTTCCCTTCCTTTGCTTCTGTCGCTCTCTCCCTCCATCCCCTCCATTCTGCAGGTTAGTGCCAAGGAGGGGATGAGGAGATCAGCAGCAAATTACACCAAGTCCTTCACTCTGACAAGCCCAGGGAAGTAGAGAGGAGAAACTTTAAACAACTTGAGAGGATCAGGGGTCAGAAAGGAGAGTGGACCTAAAGAAGACAGAAAGAGAGAGCGAGAGAAAAAAAAAGAAGTGGTCTTGGGAAGAGAAAGCCAGCTGGGATTTGAGTGGAAGTGTTGGAAGGTGAGGGGCAGATTAGAGAAGAAGAGAGCGGTTATCACACAGGTTAAACAGTCAGTGTTATTTAGCATTATAAGCGAGAAAAGTGTTATTTTACAGGTTGAATAGAGGACTTTTGCGACCAATCAAAGTCTAAATTCCTCGTTTAGCAAAGCTAGCAGCGAATTCCTTCAGTGAATCTCCACGCTTTGGACAGGGAAGTAAAAAATGGCTGAGGGACAAGAGAGAAAGACTGTGTTCGAGCTCAGAAGAGACGGAAATCTGTGGAGATGAGAGATGCGATGCGCTAATAAACAAACGCACGTGTAGCAGCGGGGCTGTAGCGTGCTCACGCACAAGGTTTGATGGAAAGAACAGGAGGGTGGGGGGGGTGAGTGTGCGCAAGCGCATTTAAAAAAAAAAAGGGACTAACAGTCGCTTGAGTTCTCAAATTGGCGAAAAATCCGCTATTCAACCTTTAATGGAAAGAATTAAGAAAAAGATAAACAGATTAAGTCCAACGGTTGGTGTGCCGTTGGACAATGAATGAGTGATATTATGGATTAAAGGCATATTAGAGCTTCAAATTAAGCATTTAAGCATGTTAGCTCTGTTTTAAATTAGCAGTATTATAAAAGGTGATTGTAATTAGTATACAGTACTGTGGACTGTGCATACTATAAGATGAACAGTGCAGAGGAAAGCTTTACAATACATTTTAATATGAGGAGAATCTGTCAGCATTTTGAGCTACAGTATTTTCATTTAGTGGGATTTATCTGCGCTCATTGCTGAAAGTGTTTTTCAGACTTCCTATAAGTGATCTGTTCTTCTGTATCTACCTCTGTATCTACCTGCGTTGCACCAATGAAATTTCCCCATGTGGGACAATAAAGGAATATCTTATCTTATGTATGCATGCATGCATGCATACATACATGCATGTATGCATGTATGTATGTATGTATGTATGTATGTATGCTGTTGCCATTTCATGTCAGACTCAAATTAACACCACATTATACTTTCCCCTGGTTTGAGTCCCGTTTATTCCTGATGAAGACATGGTTTGGTCCTGTCCTAGTTCATTCCAACACCTTTAGTCCCAATGTGTGTGAGAATGTGTGCGTGTTAGTGTGCAACGTTAATGAAATCACAACGTTCAAAAGAGACAAGGGACCTTTTACATATCTGCATCTGCTTAGAACTGCCTGTCACCCTATGCTCTGCCGCTTCAAGAAATCCTCCGCAGATCCAAGGCTGACTGGGAGCATGCTGGTCTGATTGAACAGTGCCTATGTGTGTGCAGGTGTATGTGTGTGCGTGTGCGAGAAAGAGAAGAGAGAAAGTGTGACAGGCTAATGTAATTTGCTTTTGTTTAACCCTGAGCGGGGAGGTCCCTTGTTTTAATGGAGTTGTAAATTAGTTTTGCAATCCCATGTAATTGAAGGAGTGATAAAAGCATTGTGTTTGGCCAATTCATGTAGCTCATTTCCATACAGAAAGACATATACTAATGTTGTATTTTATCTGTTTAAGAATATCTCTAAATCTTTATAGGATTATGGGTAAGCCTTTATGAAGTGTTTCAGCTTCTACTGTCAAAAATGTGTCAGTTGGTGAGGCGTGAGTGCATAATTTAATTCATCGTATATCTTCTGAAATGTATGTACTGTCACTTGGAGAAATGAGAATAACTAAAAGGACTTGACAAAGCTGAATGTGGTGAAATGCAACTGTAACTGTATGTAACGTGCTGTTTTACATTCACAATTTCAATATAGACACAAAAAAATTTATATCTCAACTGAAGTTTTATTTTGTGGTAATTATTTTATTATTTTCCTTAAAGACAATATTCTCTGCTATTTTAATTCAGCATATTTCCAAAACATTGATTTTGGATGCCATTGACATAAAGATATACTTTATTGTTCCCAAAAGTCCTCAAGGTTTTATTTTATACCCTTGACATTTCAAAGTAAGTAAGTCAATTTTATTTGTATAGCAACTTTCACAGACAGAAGTCACAAAGTGCTTTACAAAAACACAGAATAATACAATAAAAACACAAATAACTTACAGTGAGCAATACATATACAACAATATACAGTCAAATCAGTCCCTAAAGTAACTGTAACTAGAAAATCTGCAATGGCTGAAGCCATTGCTGGAGTGTCTGCGTCTCTCCCCCATCCCCCCCCTCTCCCCCCTCTCCCCCCTCTCCCTCCCTCTCTCTCCCTCTCCCCCTCTCCCTCTCTCTCTCCCTCCCTCTCTCCCGCTCCCTCCCTCTCTCCTTCCCTCTCCACAATACAAGAACATATAGTGTCTGCGCGTGATGTCACGCAGACACTATGTTCTTGTATTGTGAGAAATGTCACAAATTTTGTATTATTATTATTATATTTTCCATTCCCCCCTCTCTCTCTCTCTCTCTCTCTCTCTCTCTCTCTCTCTCTCTCTCTCTCTCTCTCTCTCTCTCTCTCTCTCTCTCTCTCTCTCTCTCTCTCCCTCTCCCTCCCTCTCTCTCTCTCGCTCGACTGGCTAAGTCACAAAAGCCTAAAGAATAAAGGCTAAAGAATTCCGCAGACACTCATAATACCCAAATTCATTTAAATGGGGAAAAAGTGCTAATATTTTTGAAGATTCTGCAAAATGTACAAGTTGTTCAAATGTCAAAAGTAATAGCACACGTACTACTGCGAAAGCGATCGTAATGAGGTATAACTTGTTGAAATCGGTTAAAGCGTTAAGGAGTTGAAACTGTCTAAATGGAGTACTAATACTTTTGCTAATTCTGTAAAAAGTACAAGTTTTTCAAATGTCAAAAGTGATAGCACACGTACTACTGCGAAAGCGATCACAATGAGATATAACATGTTGAATCGGTTGAAGCGTTAAGGAGTTGAAACTGGCTAAATGGAAAATCATGGAAGATATAATAATAAAAACACTCACAATACAAGAACATATAGCACACAAAACCTATAGGTAGCCCACCCAGACATATAGGGAAACCATGCTCCAACTCCACATGGATGTTTTGGGAATGGAACCTGGAACCCTTTGAGATTACCAAATTGCAAGCCAATGATACCATTTGTCATCATAAAAGGTGGAAGTGTGTATTTACATCTAACTTGTAGCTCTCACAAAGCCTTGGGCAGACAATACATAACATAATGTGGAAAAAGTGACGACAAGTTAAGATCAGTGATTCAGTCCTTGTTCCCTTCCATATACAAATAGTTGAAAGCACAGTAGGTTCCAGAGTCCCATATACCTCCACGGGGCTCCACAGGGGGGCGCTCTCCTGTGGAGTTCTGCACCTGTCTGCACTAAAATACAGTCTGATTGTTGTGGGCGTCAGAGCTTTGATGACAGAGCAGCATCTGATGAGAACATATGCAGCTGGAGGTACAAGCACACAATGTACTCAACTCAGAAAGTGAAAGACTTTCAGGAGAGTCTTTATAATATATTTATGTGTTTGAAATTATTTACCAGCACAATAACGTCTGCTGCTGGCATTTTGTGATGTCAGATAAGCTCACAAAATTCCCTAGGGTTGAATACTGTACGGAACCTCCAAGGTGTAAGTAATTTGCAAAATTTTAAAATAAGATAAGATAAGATATTCCTTTATTGTCCCACATGGGGAAATTTCATTGGTGCAACGCAGGTAGATACAGAGGTAGAAACAGAAGAACAGATCACTTATAAGAAGTCTGAAAAACACTTTCAGTAGAAGATCTCCAATAAATAAATACATAAATACCATTGCATGTGATCACGACAGTAATTGCACATGAATATGTGTCACGACAGCACATAGATTGCACATGAATTTCATAGTAATTGCACATGAATTGCACATGAATTCCAACAGCAATTGCACATATGACAGAATTGCACATGGTTCGGTCAGTATTGCGAGTGTTCAGGACTAACAGTGTTTTGTTATAAAGTCTGACAGCAGCAGGAAGGAAAGACCTGCGAAACCTCTCCTTCACACAGCGAGGGTGGATCAGTCTCTCACTGAAGCTGCTCTCCAGAGCGGACAGAGTGTCCTGCAGGGGGTGACACTCATGGTCCAGCATAGATGTGAATCTAGCCAGGACCCTCCTGTCCCCCACCTCCTGCACCGAGTCCAGAGCACAGCCCAGGACGGAGCTGGACTTCTTGATGACTCTCTCCAGCCTCTTCCTCTCCCTCTCTGTGATGCTGCTGCTCCAGGAGGCCACACCGTACAGGAGGGCTGATGCCACCACAGAGTCGTAGAAGGTCTTCAGGAGTGGCCCTGTCACTCCAAAAGACCTGAATCTCCTCAGGAGGTAGAGCCGACTCTGGCTCTTCCTGTACAGTGCGTCTGTGTTATGAGTCCAGTCCAGTTTGTGGTTCAGATGAACACCCAGGTACTTGTATGAGTCCACTCTATCAATGTCCCTTCCCTGGATGTTCACTGGTGAGGGGGGAAATGGGGTGGCGTCTGCGGAAATCCACCACCATCTCCTTGGTCTTCCCCGCGTTGATGAGGAGGTGGTTCCGCTGACACCAGTCCACAAAGTCCTGCGCCAGTCCTCTGTACTCCGTGTCATCGTCGTCCGTGATGAGTCCGATGATAGCAGAGTCATCAGAGAACTTCTGCAGGACACAGCTGTCCGTGTCATGTCTGAAGTCTGCAGTGTAAAGGGTGAAGAGAAAGGGCGCAAGGACAGTGCCCTCGGACCTGCTGCAGGTCCGAGTGTCAGACACACAGTTCCGGGCTCTCACAAACTCGGGTCGGTCTGTGAGGTAGTCCAGGATCCACTCTGCCAGGTCATACTCCACACCAGCCATCTCCAGCTTGTCCCTCAGGAGCAGCGGCTGGATGGTGTTGAAGGCGCTGGAAAGATCGAAGAACAGAATCCTCACAGAGCTGCCAGGCTTTTCCAGGTGAGAGAGAGAGCGGTGCAGCAGGGAGATGACGGCGTCCTCCACTCCGATGCCAGGCCAATATGCAAACTGCAGCGGGTCCATGGCTGAGCTCACGGTGGAGCGGAGGTGGTCCAGGACTAGCCGCGCCAGTGTCTTCATCAGGTGGGACGTGAGAGCCACTGGCCTGAAGCTGTTGAGGTCTTTGGGGAGCGGTGTCTTAGGCACAGGTACCAGACAGGAGGTCTTCCAGACCTGTGGTACCACCCTCAGCTTCAGGCTCATGTTGAAGACATGCTCCATAACTCCACACAGTTCATCTGCGCAGGACTTAAGGAGCCTGGGGCTGATGCCGTCAGGTCCTGCTGCCTTCCTCACTTCAATCCTCTTCAGCTCACTCCTCACCTGTGCTGCTGTGACAGTCAGTGGTTGGCAGGGGGACCGTGTGCTGGGGGGATGGGTGAGTCCAGGCGAAGTGGGGAGCTGAGGGTCCGGGGCAGATAAGCGAAGAGGAACAGATGCAGGGCATTGTCCAGCTGTGGAAGAGGGAGCATGCAGCTGTGCAGGGGGAGGGGCGGGTGACCGATCAAACCTCAAGAAGTGAGCATTTAAATCATTCACCCACTGTAGACCCCCCTCTGTCTGGGCAGGGGGGATTTTGAAGCCTGAGATGGTTTTCAGGCTCCTCCACACTCCCTGAATGTTCTTTTGCTGCAGCTGCTCTTCCATCCTCCTCTTGTAGCCGGCCTCAGCCTGCCTGATCTTCCTCCTCAGCTCCTTCTGCAAATTCCTCAGCTCCTCCTTGTTCCCTGACCTGAAGGCTCTCTTCTTCTCCTTCAGCAGAGCCTTCAGTTCACAGTTAATACATGGCTTGTTGTTTGGAAAACACCGCACCGTCCGGGAGGGAACAATGTTCTCAAAACAGAAGTTGATGTAGTCCGTGATGCACTCTGTGATGGTGTTGATGTCCTCCCCATGTGGGTCATAAAGCTCAGTCCAGACAGTGGTGCTGAAGCAGTCCCTCAGAGCCTCCTCGCTCTCAGCAGACCACATCCTCACCTCACGAGACACCACAGGCTGCCTGCGCACGATGGGTTCATACACAGGCCTCAGATGTACAAGGTTGTGGTCCGAGCTGCCCAGGGGAGGGAGGGGGGAAGAAGAATAAGCCTCCTTGGTGTTGGCAAAAAACAAGTCCAATGTTCTATTGTTCCTGGTGGGGCAGGTAACATACTGGGTGTATGTTGGTAGAACAGAAGAGGGAGAAGCGTGGTTAAAGTCACCAGAGACGAGGAAGAGAGTCTGTGGGTGCTGTGTTTGCAGCCTACAAGTGCAGGAGAGCAGTGCTTCACAAGCATTTTCAGCATTGGCAGACGGGGCCACATAGACTGCGATCAAAATCACATGTGAGAACTCCCGGGGCAGATAATATGGCCTCATGCCAATAGCCAATAGTTCAATATCCCTGTTACATAGCTGCTCCTTCACTGTGCAGTGTTCGGGTTTGGACCAGCTCGTGTTCACATATACAGCCAGACCTCCACCTCTTTTCTTCCCGCATTCTCTCGTTCTGTCCGCCCGCAGCAGATGAAAATTGTCCAAACCTACAATAGAGTCTGGCATTTCTGCTGTCGACCAGGTCTCTGTGAAAATCAAGACGCTGCTGTCCCTATAAATCCTCTGGGACCGCATGAGGCTCGCTATTTCCCTCATTTTATTTTGAAGGGACCTCACGTTACCCATGACTACGGCGGGAACCGACTTCCTGTTTCCTCCTCTCTTCTCTCGGAGTTTACGTCCAGCCCGTTTGCTTTGTTGCGTTTTCCTTGGGATGTCCGCCGGGATAACGTGACAATCTCCGGGTAAGACGACTGTTCTCCGTAGTTTCATGAGTTCCTCCTTTGTGTAAACGCGGTACGGCGCCGGCCGGGGGGCGGGGCCGGAGCCGGGGACTCAGAGCCAAGGCACATCGCGACGACACGACGAAAACACTCAATCCAGCCGAATAAAGTCAAAACAAGTTAATTTAAAGCGATTCCAGTGCGTGTCCCGATCGTTCGTGAACCGACGACACGCCGTACTTTAGTGGCGGCCGGAGGGCGCGGGGGGCTGCTGGGCTCGCTCGGAGCTAGCTCACATCACAACAACACGACGAAAAACGCTCAAATCCAGCCGAAAAAAGTCAAAAACAGTTGAATTAAAAACGATTCCAGCGCATGTCCCTATCGTACAGTAAAATAGAAAAAATATACTAACTATATTTACAAAATATAGGAGATAAAGCACAATAAGTGTGAGAAAAAAGAGAGAGCGTTTACACCGGGCTCAGTCCAGACAGCGCCTTATGACGAATACGGGATCTTATTCCGACTTACTTAGTTGTTGGGGAACTTACCCAACAGGTTTGTTTCTCTCAGATGTGCGTCCGCAGTGGAGATTTAAGATAAGATAAGATATTCCTTTATTGTTCCAAATTTCATTGGTGCAACGCAGGTAGATACAAAGGTAGATACAGAAGAACAGATTTAGGAAGTCTGAAAAACACTTTCAGTAGAAGATCTCCTATAAATAAATAAAAACTCCCATAGACAAATAAATAAATAAATACCATTGCATGTGATCCCGACAGTAATTGCACATGAATATGTGTCACGACAGCACATAGATTGCACATGAATTTCACAGTAATTGCACATGAATTGCACATGAATTCCAACAGCAATTGCACATACGACAGAATTGCACATCAGTATTAGGTTAGGTCAGTATTGCGACGGGATAACGTGGCGATCTCCGGGTAAGACGACTGTTCTCCGTAGTTTCATGAGTTCCTCCTTTGTGGAAACGCGGTACGGCGCCGGCCGTGGGGCGGGGCCGGAGCCGGGGGACTCAGAGCCAAGGCACATAGCAACGACACAACGAAAACACTCAATCCAGCCGAATAAAGTTAAAACAAGTTAATTTAAAGCGATTCCAGTGCGTGTCCCGGTCGTTCGTGAAGTTCCTCTTTCATATAAACGTGTATATAAACGTGTACCGACGACACGCCGTACTTTAGCGCGGCCGGAGGGCGCGCGCGGGGGGGGCTGGTGGGCTCGCTCGGAGCTAGCTCACGTCACAACAACACAACGAACGCAACGAAAAACGCTCAAATCCAGCCGAAAAAAGTCAAAAACAGTTGAATTAAAAAACTATTCCAGCGCGTGTCCCTATCGTACAGTAAAGTAGAAAAAATATACTAATTATATTTACAAAATATAGGAGATAAAGCACAATAAGTGTGAGAAAGAAGAGAGAGCGTTTACACCGGGCTGCCAGCTGTACCAGCGCCTTATGTATTTATGACGCACACCACTTCTTTATTCTCTCACGACTTTAATGTTGAAATGTTATGACTTTATTCTCGTAGTGCCTGCATCTCTTTTTATTTAGAATGGCCCTTATACTCTATTGTAAAGATCTGTCTCTTGCTTTCCATATCATCACATATTGTGAGAGTCAGCTTGGTAATATAATCTTGTGCTGCTGCATCAATATATTTGGTCAAGAGTATTTTCTTGTACATTTTACAAAATGGATAGTGCTACAATTTTGTCACTTGTTTAAAGTTAGGAAACTTCTTTATGCAGTATATTTCACATATTCACTGTTTTGATGATTAAATGTGTGTTTTTTCATAGAATGTTTGTGAAGGTAGTAATTTAACAAAGAAAACTGTTATTAAAATGTTTTTGGTTCCTAAAAAATCGTGATATACGTATCGTAGAATATCGCTTGCAATAAATTGATAATCGCATGTCACAAAATTGTGATATTATCGTATTGTAAGCCATTTATCATGTAGCATACCTTAATATGAGGGATACTGTTATTCCCTGCCTCACACAGCAAAGACAAAGACACACTTCATTGGTCAATACTTCACTTCGTCCTCATGTTGGAAAGTGAGTTTGTTTTCTTTAACATAAAATCAAAGTAGCTAGGTCTTTTTGTTTTAGAGCAGGGACAGCTGACCATGCTCTGAATAACTATTACATACTTGGACAATGTGGTAAGTTACATATTTGATATTACAAGTATGCAGTTAATATATTACATTATTACTGAAATCTGCTCGTTCCTCTTTGCCACCATGCTCTGCTGTGAGATGTTTTCATGTACAGTTGGCTTGCCCTGACTGACCATTTATAACCACCAGTTTGTGTTAATTTGAAGTGTTCTGGTGGAGGGTCCACTTCCTGTTTGGCTTCATGAGATGTTAATGCTTTGTCTGGAATGCTCCACAATATGGCTTGTCCATCTACATGGAGACATGCAGGTGATGTCACCAGATGAAGTTACAGAACAGAAAAACCTATAATGGAAGAAATGCAAGGTCAGTAAGTTTAATGTCATATGTGGAACATTCCAGTCCTGAAGTACTTTGAAATAATTCTGCTATTTATCCAAATAAGTTTCAAAAAATGATTCTAGTAATAGAGTCTTGTATCGTTGCCCCTGTGTCTCAGGCTTTCCCCTCCACTCTAAAGTGCTTGTGACTGAGGAGTGTTGCTATCCTGCCGTTCGTGTTTTGTTGCAGTAGTGCACACAGAACCTGTATTGACTTTTCTTCTTCTTTAGGTTCCAACCCAAAAGCCTAATGGCCCCGTGTGCCACCACTGAAATAGAGACAGAAAGGTCAAACGATAAATCCTGGTGGTTTTAACAGGATTTAGTCATTGCAAACAGCACACTGGTCTGTGGTGGGTCTGACGAGAAGAAATACTGTGTAAAAGTTTCTGATGACTTCTGCTCTAGTGGGTTAGAGTTATTATGTCAAAATAGGGATACGGTATAACAATATTGGTCTCATAATATTAGAATTTATTTTAAAATGATTATTGATCAAATAGTAAGCTTCCAGCCCAACGTACAATGCATTTTTGGTGTAGAGCCAAAAAACTGGATAAACCGTGATTGTTTCTTACTTTTCTGTGAAAGATGCAATAAACTTTGAGTAGCTTTGAATGTTGTAACAGTTGTAACTTGTTCGAAGATGCATTTTTGATTGATTGATTGATTGATTGATTAATTAATGCACATTAAGTAATCTTGTCCTGCATTTCAAGTGCTCAGAAAATGTATGTTTTCACCTACCCCCTATCTCCGCCCACATCCCTTATTAGTTGATTATTTCTTAATTTAAGTCTGTTTCAAAAACATAGGGTTGAAAGAGGTTGAGTAGCCTTTCTTCAAAAATAAAGACACATAAATGACAATCTGCGACTTATTATAGTGTTTAAAACAGGAAGTCAATTGTTCTGTTTCTTTTATTACACAGTTTTGTAATATTGCAAAAGTATGTTAAGGTTCAATACTAAGTACAAAAAGCATATGTCTTCTTTGAAGACCATGTATCCTATTCTGAACCATGAGTGAGGAACACGATCAAGTCTGAACTCTTAGCTCCAACTTAATCCCTTCTTTCACTAATTTTGCACCATGATATAGAAACAACTGTTGGGCGTAGACATTCAACAATGTGCCACCAAACGTAACAAAAGGTCAACATGCCTGGTTCTTGTGGTTCTTACGGCTGATGGAAAAAATACCAAGGATTTTTGTTCAAACACAGTTTTGTTGAAAATCGTCTTGAATATTTTGAAGCACTTGTGCACACGAGCACCTTAGCATACAGAATTGCATCATCTGCCTACAAGTGGATGCTACTGTGTTTTAGATTATGCCCAAATGAGTTTATATAAATTGTAATAACAGTGGTCCAAGGACAGAGCTTGAGCTCTATTTGTGAGGTAATCTGCAAACCATTTTTTTAGAATTTGTATCAAACCCAATAGCATCCAGACAATCCAAGAGAAGACAGTGATCTACTGAATCAAAGGTCTTTGATAGATCAACAAAAACAGCTGCATATTCTTCATGATTATCCAATGCAATAACAATATTTGTAACTTTAGTAGCAGCTGTGATGGTGCTATGCCCTGGTCTAAATCCAGACTGGTAACTATTTCAAATTAAACATTTGGTTGGCTTTTTTATTTTAGAAATGGTAAGAATTGATATATTTGCATGGGAAATTGATAGTATATTGATATACATATATACGTATATACATATTTTGATCCGCCTATCAATAATTAAAATGCTTTGGCACTATACTTTACTCATCAAATCCACGTAGGATGCAAAATGTACTTAATGTAGTAATATAAAGTTACTGTACATAACTTTTACACATCAATAATCTTATGTTTTTGTGAATTGCACGTGTTTCTTCCGTCAATATTTTAAAATCTATATTCACAGTCATCGCTATCATCTTTAAAACAGCAATCAAACTTCTGTGATTTTTCTTATACTTCTCATGACCTCGTTTCAACCCAGCACGTGCCAGGGGCTGTACCCAGAATCCCTTGCGGTTTTACTAGAACTATGAACTTAGAGTACAGTGTTAAATCCAACTGAAAAGGAAAATGTAATCATATCAGTAGTGAGCAGCAAAGTGGCTTATTCGAGGGTAAAAAGAGAAACTGGAAAGGGACAAGAGCCAGACCGATTGCTCCTACAGAGGAAAGCTAATTTGGTGGCTTTCAAAGGGCATGAAAAGAGCGGCTAAGAGGGAGAAATGGTGAAAAGATGGCTTCAGTTCCATCTTAAACAGTAGAGCATGTGTGAGAGGGATTACCCACAATCAAAGTACAAGGTTTAATGGAAGGAGTTTAGATTGAGAGTAGAATGAGAACAGCTACAAAGACAGTTTAGAAGGAGTAATCTTTTTTGTGGTATTGTGTCAGTTCTTACTTATGAAATCCTCCTAATATACATTTATAGTGACTTTTTTATTAATAATAATGCAGTTGCTTCCTATAATGCTTTTCAAGATGCAGTCATTCACACACACCACATTCAAGTATTTGCGTAGGACAAAACAGCATGGAATCGGGAAGAAAGAGGGAAAGACATGCAGCAAATTGTCGGAGCTAGATTCAAACTCACAAAGAGCCTGGCATGTGTGCTATTTACTCGGCCACAGTCGAGAAGACAGACAGGCAGGAGGCTGGACACAGGACAAGGTAAATTTCAAAAGGTTACACAGTTCACAAAGGTTCTGTAGCCAAACGCTTCTACTGACTGGTGTAGTTTCAAAGAAAAACTGGCGAGGAGGGGGCGGAAAACCAGGCTTCTCATACTGCAGGTAACAATGAGGAATTGGATGTGCCAGCTGCCAGATTCGGTCAGGCCATGCCCAGGTGGGAGGGGAGACAGACAACACTGAAAAAACAATCCAAATGCAAAAAATTGTGACAAAAATGTTGAGTCCAAGATCTGAGTATTTAAATGTTCATAAAAGACCCAGGGAACCTTTTGACTGGATCTGAGATATCAAATCCTGAATGGCAGCAAATGTTCTCCAGCCTAACCAGGAGAAATCTGAGGTTTTAGTCATGGATCCAGAGAGAGAAACCTTTAACCCAAACTACAACCACCGTCCTTTAATCAGTCATATCATCAGAACTAGCCAAAATATGTTTTTACCTCCTAAAGAACATAGCCAGAGTCCTCTCATTCTCTCTTGGGGAAATATGGAGGTGCTAATGCATGCTTTTATCACATAGACTACAGTAACGCCCAGTTCTCTGCTCATCCCCAAAAGAGTATATCATGTTTGCAATTACAATTACTACAGAATTCAGCGGTAAAGACCAGGGTCATGATCACATCACACCCGTTTTAAAACTACTCCCCATGTCTTAGGTAGGTAGGTTCAATTTTAAGGTTATTTTGCATGCCGCCCCTGCGCTCCTCCGGTAGTGGGCTCCGACTCATTTCCAAAGTCACAGCGAGGCGTCTTTCAAGTTCTATGGCTGTCGTCTATGGAACAGACTGTCGGAGCTGCAGAGAACGTTCAGGTTTTTAAGAGGCTAAGACCCACCTTTGTAGCTTAGCTTTTGACTAATTGTGTGAATACATAATTAAATATGCATGCAGATATTTAACAGATAGATGCTTCTTAGTAATAACCACCTGAACTTTCTGGCAAAATTTGTATGGACTTCAAAAACACAGAAGAAATTCCTGGTTTTAATTGCTTACCTGGAGAGTTATTTATATTGGTTTAGTTTGACACAAGGAATACATTGTTTCATTTTTTTAATATGTTACTAATATTAAAAAAAATGCTAATAACTAATAATATGATCATAAAGCCCCAAAATTGAATATTCACATATCTTATTTATATATTATTTTCCATTTATCAGTGATTAAATGACTCCTTCAATTTCCAAGCATTCTTTTTCCATGCATACATTCCATCTGCACTACACTAACCATCTGCATATTCTCTAGTCTTCTCATTATGAAAAGCAGAGACGGACAGTAGCTCATTCTTCCTCAGCCTTGGGTGTAGCTCCACTGCCGCTCAGAGCTCAGTTGTGCCCTGAATAGTGTGAATTTACAACAACAGATATAATTAATACCCAGTTGAGGCGACGTGGGGAACCTTTTATGACAGAGGAAGTCAGCACGGTGGACTTGAGGACATGGATAATAACAGGTGTACTATGGCGATGGGGATGGGGTCGCCGTGGAGACAGAAGAAGGGGTGGAGTGTGACGCTGGGGGCCGACCATGAAGGGCAGTTCGGTGCGTATCGGCGTCTGGGGCACATAAAAATACAGAAGAGGACCTCAACTGAACTGCAGAATGAATTATGAATGATGTCATGTTGAATGGGCCTGTGTCGTGTTAATGCAGTGATTTATTCCTGATTCTTGTTCTGAAAGACGGGATACTCAAGGCAGAGTACAGTATATTATGCATTATTTGTCTTTAAACATGCTCTTCTTGGCATCTCAGGTTTTAGAAATTTAAATAATGCATACTTCGAAAACCACTCATGACTTTCGACCAGTAAGACGTTCCCTCATCAGGATTTGGTACTAGCACGGCATCTACTGGCAGAAGCTAGCCAAGATTAGCAATCTGCCCTGACATTCTAATGTAAGCACGCAGTTGTAAATAAAACAATTTGACGGTAGAAATGCTCATCCTGACTATGATTTGAACAGAGCAGGAGACCTCACAATTTGGAGTGTTTTCTGAGGCTCAGAGTGGAGAGGACCTTGTAAACATACGTGAATAACATAGAACGACTGACCTGTTAAATAAAGCCTTCAGGCCAGAAAGAAAATAGTACAAAATCTTCTTTTGACATGATTTGTCTTCTTCTTTGGTGCATACATTTAGAGCAACCTTCATTCTCGGTAATCTCCGTCTTGAGAGCTGAAAATTGCACCAAAGTTACTCTCCGAATGTTTTGAAGTGGATACACATTCACTGGACTTGCCAAGATGGAACTGGTGACACTCCAGTTGACCAATGCCACAGTCACAAACAGTGAATCCGTTTTAACAGACTTTAAATCCACAGATCACACAGTATCAAAATAGCTCATAAAATACAGTTTGTTGAGGCCAAAGTGGGAAAGATCAAAAACGTATTAAGCCGTGTCTTTTATAACAATTCACGAAAATCCCTGCTAATCACGCCCTTGTAAAACGCGCACATCACCAAGCGCACACGCTCCCCGAGGCTGTGGATGATTTGTTAGACTTCATAAAACAGAAAAGGTTAAGTGAGATCATTATGTTGACTTGGCAGCCATTAATTTGCACCGAAGTGAAGTTAGCTGCTGCAACTTTCACACACGGCAGGTGCAGTTGTAAGGCAAAGAAAAGGGGAAATAAAACAGGAACCAAGAACACCAAGACCCCACACCTAATCAGTCCATTACTCAATTCATTCAGCCGTGTTTGGGCTCTGCCGAGATCACGGCTCTAAATACAAGCCCGAGCGTCTGTCTGCTGAATGAAACGGTGCTGTGCTGGATTTTGGGAACGTGTGAAAGAACGAGGACCGATGCAAAAATAATTATAAAATAAATAAAGTAATTGCAGATTTTTTTTTCTTCATGTCGATCAATTATTTGACTTTACTTTGTCCTTTTAAAAACAAATAAAAACGCCTTTTAATATACATTTCCTGAGAAACTTTTAATGATTGCCATACAAAACCTTTTTACTGTTTATATTTTATAAAGCCCGAGTCGATTTGCAGATGACTAAACCTCGATCTTGATTAAAATTGTTTTAATTGGAACGTGAAACACAGCAGATTGCTTCCTTCATGTTTAATTAAAGGGTCAGTGTTGCATCAGTGCACATGTATTATACATAACTGATTCATTCACTCTTTAAAGTTGTGTTAATACTTCTGTAGCCACAGTAGCTCCAGGGCAAACTCACAGAAGCGTTGCAGCCAGTCTGTGCAAATGGCTCTTCTGAAACACTACCAATTACACATAGGATCAAGTGTCTTTCCTGAGTAAAGAATGTTCTAGTCCAAGTTGGATTGCACAGCCACACTTCAGGTTTGTGGGCAAATGCTTTGAACATCAGTCTCGCACAATGATGCTGATAATAAAGTACCTCATTTTCACACATTAGACTCTGAAGTAGGTGTTTAAATATCTCTAAGTTGTTCCTAACTCTCACAAATAGTTTGGCACATTCTTAAATATCCACAGGCCTTCATTTCCAGGCCCTGGCTCAGGTTTAGAACAGCATCAGGCGGTGAAGGGAAACCCATGCCGACCACCCCAGGCAGCTCTTATTTGCCAGTTAATGAGACTCAAAGTACTTGATTATCAAATGCAGGCAGCCCACAGTGGTCTCATTTTTGTCACAAAGTTATGTTTTTACTATATATTCTTTAGGGGGAAAGAACAAAGAACAGGGGGAAGAGCTTTTTATTATTTTTATTGAATTAAATTAAAAGCTATGTTTAAAGACGTTCGACCATCAGTCATCAAGATCCAAAATGTGTCATTTTACACACATTTCAACACAGATCTTACCTCGTTTCTTAGATGCTTGAAGTACGGCATCTTTTGTCCGCGCTTTCCTGTTTTTTTTCTGTTTTAAAAGTTTATAAATTAGTCCAATACGCGGAGCTAAAACTGGTCACGTCCAAGTCCAATCAGTTTAGCTGCGTCTGGGGGTTTAGACAGAAGAAAGATTAACTGAACGCTAGAGTGAATCAGATGATACCCCTCCAGCCAGCAATCTAAAATCTCTTGCTGAAACTTGATTTGATATTTACTATATTTTACATTAGATCTTAGAGGTCCAATTTGTTTGTTGTCTGCGCATTGCTTAAAACAAACGTAATTTAGCAAAGACAGAGTTTTTCAGTACTTCTAATAAATCCAGGCTCAGTTTGGCAGGTGGCCACGTCGCAGCTGGACTCGTATGAACATGACTTACACGGCGACGGCAACGACGTTCGGTAGATTGCGTTGTAAAGTTGTTGCTCTTCTGATTGGACAAGGAAATTGAAGCTTTTCAAACGCACGGACACTATATAAGCTTCGACAACTTGCGAGTGCTTTTTCCCCTTGCAATTACCTGGACCCCCCGCTCATTCTGCCGCCCCTTTCTATCATGTGTGTTTATTTATTCTATTAGGCCTTTTCGTCTCTTGTCGCCTGCTTTGTGCCGCCGTCTTGTCAAAAGGCCACACCATTCATATTATTGAATAGTTGGCGTCGTGAGATCCGCAGACGAGACTTTTGTTGTCGAAAAGAACAATATAGAACTAAGCCTGTCGCCGTGGAGAAAGAGACGTGCGTAATAACCGTGGATCAGAGAGAACATGAGCACTTTCCAATGATATTAACAGTGTGAAACAATAGTGCGCTTCCTGAATAAATCACGCACAAAAGAGGAACTAATAAGTTTTCTCAAAGGGGCCAACAGTGGGATGGATATTTCCCTGGTAATTACTTTAGCCAGCGCCAGGGCTGATTTCGACAAACCATTACTGCGCCGAATCTTTCAGGAGGCCGCCCTGGGACTTAATGACTTGCGATTGGAAATAGAAAAGAGGAATTCACTCCAAAGTGGACGAGGAGAGGAGGTAGGGAGTGAAGGATGTGGATGATTAAGAAGGCCAGATTGAGCAGAGCAAACAGAAATGACAACACGGGATTGAAATGGGGGAGGCAGTGAGGGAAAGTCATGACAAGATTTTAAGTGTTGTTTTAGGGAAAATATGGATGTGTCTTGGTAATGGTGTGGTTAGGACGTGATCATTGTCAATAACTAGTACATACCTTAGTGACTGCAAATTTCAATGGGAAATGTGCAAGAATGAAACTGTATTGTTCAAATGGTTTGCAAACCTTTCACAAGTTGTACTATTAGATACGCCAGGAGGACATTGAATGAAAGGTGCACTATGTAACTTTTCTGGTGGAGGGTAAGTCACCTGTTTGTCTCCACGGCATTAAACTTATCTATTTCCATGGAGACAAACAGGTGTTGTCACCTGGCAATTCACTTAGATACATTTTAACTATGTCCCTCGCTCCAGATTGACCTGAACCAATCTGGAAAGTCTCTCTGCGAAAGCCGTCTGGATGTAAAAAAAAAATACTTGAAAATGTGTTAAATACAGTGGAGAGAAAAGCACAGTCCTCTCTCTCTCTCTCTCTCTCTTTCTCTCTCTCTAGATATATATAGAACACAGAACACAACCAGAGAGTTGAGAACTAAATAACAATAGTAACACAGATTTTGTTTTTGTTTTCTTTCTTTTGTCTGATGTTACAACGTCAGTCCAGTCCTTGGTCTTTGGTGAGGTTTGTGTCATCCATTTCTTTGTGATGCCTTTTTTTCCTGCCGCCGTACATTCAATGTGGATGGCAATGTCAAAAATAGTCTGCAGTGTTCATTTCGGTCCAATATTTTTGAGCAACAGGACAGTCCCAAAACACATGATAGTGGTTTGCCTCCTGCTGCCACAGTTTCTCCAACAGTTCAAATTTGGTGGGAATAATGGCACTTTGAGATATATTATTCCAGCAATGTCATTTTGTCATTTCATTCTCATCCACAAATGTACAAAATGCCATTGTGTGCACGTTTTTGAAAAACAAAATAGTCCATATTTCTTCTAAAAAAGGCCGAAGTACGGCCGCCATTGCCGCCATGTTTGTTTTGGTTTTTTAACTTCCACCCAAACCCCTATAACGCATCAGCGGGAGCCACTTACCTAAAAACACCATGTAATTGGCCCATTTGTCCCACCTACAGGTGACTCTTCCATTGCCCTAGTCATGAGTGCACTAGTTTGTTCAGAGGAGTGTCTTCACTTCATGTGCAGCCGCTTCTGGAGCATGCTGTGTGTAACGCTCCATACGTTCCACCACTTACATTTGTTGTAACTTAACTTATATAGTTAAGCTCCTGGGCAGGTGGTGAATATATCATCGAGTGTCCAGAGTGTGGAGAACCCCTCCCCTGATGCCTCATCATCCCTCCTCCTCCCGCAGCAAACAGACTCACTCCTTGTGCATTCAAATTCAAAATACACGATTAAAGTACTACAGGTTTATTTATTATATTATTATGTTATGTACAGCTCAGAGAAGAGACGTGAACAGCTCTCAGAGCTCATCTCTATGTGCTGTTTGTAAAGGGCTAAAGCTTCTTGCATTGAGGTTGCTAATGTAGGCTCAAACAATCTTTACAACTCATTTGATACTAGTCTCCCTTCTAGTTGACATAAATATAGCATTTGAATGGTCTATAGAGTTTTTGACAATCCAACCTGCTCCACTTAAGCCTTGGTTTTGGAGAAGATTACTCTGGGTAGGCATTTTGCAAACAGTTGCTGAGTGCTGTAGAGAACACTTAAAATACAATAACATGCTATCTTAATTAGTTTTTTTATACTATCGCAGTGGATGTTTGTAACTACAACCATCAATGGAGCAAATTGACCATTAGGTAAAATCTATTTCTTTGCAACCAACAGTTGAAAACAGTACTAAATAGAACACTTCATAATTATGCTTATCTTCTTAGAAAATGTATTCTCTCATTACATTTTATTGCCTCAATTGCTGATTTGAGGGGTTCTTGGAAACAACTATGTGGTGAAAAATAGTATTGACTCAAAATAGTATTGACTTGTTCGATGGTTTGATCTGACTAGGTTGTTAAGTTTGATTCTCACGTGTCCCTCTGTGCGCTCATGTTGTGATTCTGCTGCACCAGGAAAGTCCTTTCACTCACAGGGGAAGTAAAGAGCAGCTCTATTCTTACATAAGTGTTTTTTTTTATCTTACTCTCACTTTTTATTGTATGTAAATCGATCCAGGGATGATTAAATATGAACTTTGAACATCTCTTTGGCTTTACATGTTAGTAATTAAAGATGCTCGTCATTCACACACGTTGAGTATTGTGAATAAAAACAATCTTTTTTTAAGACATTAAAAAAATATGTTTTTCATATAACATTTTAGACACCTTAACTTGGTGTAATTTGTTTAGCAGTAAAATCATACTTTAATGTCTATGGCATCTCCATGGAAATAGATGAGGCCATATTGTGAAACATGACAGACAAAGCAATAATAAATGCTCTATGAAAACAAGCACTTCTTTCAAACACATAATCTTTGACGAACTTATTCTTTGAAACACTTATTCTTTGTTATTAACTTAACATTGTTAATGTTTTTCTCATGATACAGAATACATTGTCCTATCTCCCTTGCAGGCTAGTAATGATGAGCTAAAATACAGTTTTAGTACTTTTTTACAGCCAGAATGCAGAAGGGCTTTGTGTTTAGACAGTATCAACCTTAATGAGCATTTCTGTGCAAGGAAAAAAAACAGTTATTTCACTATCGGTAAAACTTTTTAATATGCAGCACACAGCAATAGCCTAATTTGTCACTGCGTAAGCAATGCATTACCCCCTGTGTGCACATAACAATGCATAGGGTGCCGAAAACAAGAACGATTTCCATGCATTTTACATGATCATAATTAGCTGTGTAGGCCAAGACAAAACAGGGCTTAAAGACATTTTTATACCAAAGTTTTCTTGATCAAAAGCAGCTTTTGTCAAATGCTTGGTGTGGGCCTCCGTAGCTGGATCACAGGGGAAATTAGTGTGGATTTTCCAGCAATGTTTCTTTCTCTCCCAGTAAGGCTGACCTGGTGGAATAAATTAGTTTAGTGGTCACAGTGGAATGCCAGGGCTACAGATGGGAAGCCTCTTGTAGTTTATAACTCAGAGAGCAGGGAAAATGTTGCACACATGGCATATGCAAACATAGCAGAGGTCTAGTTATTCAAAAGAAGCAGATTTTCATTATGAGTTAGCCTCGAAATGTCAATACGTTGCTGTATAATGTCCATGATGGGTTCCTTTGTATGCTAATCAAGCTCTCTCTTTTCCTCCCACAGAATTACCATTTGAAGGATGCATATTATGTAAAATGTCTGCGCTTTTAACCATTTTCTAACACTTTTCCCTCATCAAAAAATACGTGGAGTTGTACTGTGACTTCATTCACGCTTGTTTCATTAATTCTATTTACAAGGTGCTCTCGTTCTGTTTCATTTTTTCCCGGACGGATTGTGACTACAAATCTAGAGAAGGGAGCAGAGACTGATGCAATTACATGTGAGTTTGCTATACATAAACATAATTTTAAGTAACACATAACAAGATGAGATGCCAAAGCAAAGGTACTCAAGAGCGTGTTTAGCCCAAAAAAATACAAATAATTTATATTATGTGTCCTTCAATTATACTTTGAAAAGTTAAGTTTTTATAGGAGTAAGTATGTACAACTAGAGCCAGAGAATTAAATAAGTACAGGTCAAGTTTTTAGAGGATTTAAAAAGGGTTAATAAAATTTTGTCAAACGTAAAGCCTAGTGAGCTAGTCGTAAAGCCTAGTGAGCTAGTCCTCCTGATAGCAAGCTAGTTGTTGTTAGTGGTATGGTTGTGGTAGGTAAAATGTGCTTAGTTAGGAAGTTAGGATTTCTTTGGACCTCTGCTAACTGTTTGTCATAGTTTGAAAACTGTAAAAATCGGTCAGCTGCATGGATTGTTAGTTATAAAACAACTGAAGAAGCTACTTGGATGAGTAGCAACACATTCACTCGCAGAACGTTTGTTCAGTTGAATTCAACATTCTTTTGCGTTAAAAGAAGACACATTTCTACACAGTTTAATATATTATATATATATATTATATATATTATATAATATATTATATAATATATATATATATATATATATATATATATATATTATATATATTATATAATATATATATATATATATAATACATGATGTACCACATTTTATGTAAAATGTTATAGCATATTTAAATCATTGAGCATCACATTATCTCTTGCAGCCAAGACAATGTTTTAGTTTCAGCCACCTAAAAGGGAAAAATTGCTAGAGAAATGTGAGAATCACATATAAAGCATAAAGTGTGAACAGGTTGGTCTTTTGGTCCCTTGCTGTCACCCGCAAACTCTTCTGAATCCTGGTACTCCCCCAGCCCTAAGGTCTGGAGATATCACAGCCCCTCCACGGGGCCACAATAAATCTCCATAAAAACACTGAACTTGATTAAATGAAAAATTAAAAGTGTCACAGCGGAGAGAGCAGAGCAACAGGAGGTAAATGTAGTTCATATTTCGTAAAAGACCCAAGTGTGAAATTCTGACTGTTACCCAGGGTCCCAGGCTCATTAAAACATATCAGTGCTCTTGTCATGTGGGGACCCAGCTGTAACCCTGGCCTTTCATAATATAAAGGGAAAAGAAACAGTTTTTTTTTTCTCTAGAAATCAGAAGAAAACGGGGGAAAAGTACGTACAGGGAAAAGCATGGCCTAGTCTTGAAACAATTACCACTTTATTTGCCCTCACTTGGGGGCGCTCAGAAGTGATACGGTTAAAACAATAGCTGCACATCAAAATCTTGAGGTGTCTGCCAGAAAGATTACTGTAAAAGTAAGAATATAGAGCACTCCTAAATATAAGCAGCACCAACAAAATATACAAAGAAAAGTAAATTGTACTGCCCACTATAATTCAGTTTCTCATTAGATTAATTTCTTAATTTCTGATAGTAATACGACAGCATTTTGAAGCTTAACATACAGAGAACACGTCTGTGTGCGCTGATTTACCTGAGTCTGTCTGTCTTCCACCACATCTGGCTCTGTTCCTGTGCTTCAACCAAGGTCTTCGTCTACAGTGTGTCAAACTCTTGCGTTTCCTGCTAGACCGCCCCTTGAGGGGTCTAGCCTATACAAATCTATAATCACATTGCTGTATTGGCTGTAATTTTACAGTAACCTATTGTCACGTTGCTGATATTCTTGCTGTTTATAATTCTGTTAATAATGTTTCTTCCAAGCTTGACTGCTTGGTGTTTTCATTGCGCTAGAAACCTTTAAGACTGATATCAGGGTTATGCGTTTCGGGAAGTGCGCATGACATCGTAAGTCTTTCACATCGATGAGCTGTACATATGGATTCACTGGTTCTATGTTCCCACGAGCCTGTTTTCTCCCATTTTAATGTAAATCCATAAACCCTAAACGCTGCCATTAATATTAGCCACCCATTTCAAAACCAGGCCTTAACCACAACCATACAACCCAACAAATGTGGGAACGTAGAGGTGTGAGAACATTGAACTCTTTTTTCAACATTTTCAAGCTAACGTGGTAACGGTTAACTTTCTTGATCTCTGTTTATGGGATAACTGAACTCCTGAACCTATTTTTGAAGGCTGGTGTCACATTATTTCTCTCCTTCCCTCATTTCTTCCGCACCCCCCTGTTTTTGCATCAATTTACAGCCAAGAAACAAATGTAGCATGAAATATGCTGTATAGTAAAGGGCTCAAGTGGCTTCATAAAATAAGGTGTCTGGGTCTCAATGTACCTGTGTACATTCAACCGCAGTTATTATAGTCATGATTCTTGCATACGTTATGACTTTATGCGATAATGAACTCGTTGGCGTGCAGGTTTTACATGCAAAGTACAATACCGGGAGAGAAAATAGAGTTTTATTTGCTTTTGGTCGTATGCACTTGACTCCCCCGCACTCGCTGAAGGTGTGAAGACATTAATGTTACCTCAAATACGCTTCAGTGGTGTGAAACTAGCATCTGTTTTTGTATCGCTGTGCGGTTGGCAAGGTGAAGACAGGTCAGCAAGAACGCATACGGTGTTTAGTGATGCCTGCTATAAGTAATGTTAATACATGTTGAAAGGCATTTGTCAAATCTATCCAAGTCCTTCAAGTTGAGTTATTTATGTAGGAAGAAAAGTAATATGTGCCTGTTTAGAATGGTCCGTGTTGGTACGTCAAGAAATGCATTGACTGAAGTAGAGTGATGAATAAATGACGAGTTAACCACTGAATGAGTAAGGTTGGTAACAAGACATCTTTCTTGGGGGTTGAAAACGGTCCTCTTATACACTTTGCCTTGTCAGAAAGTGCAATGAAGGTTGAAAGGAACACGAGGAAATTAACCAAACGAGGACACAAGAAAAGACCATGTTTAAATAAACTAGGCATAGTTGGAACGTATTAGAATGTGACATGAAGTAAAACTAAAAACACAGCAGACATGTAAAAGCAAAACACCAAGGACATAAACTAGATTGAAAGCAAAGAAATATAACAAGGAAATCAACACTGTCACCTGTCCTTAAAATGTGAACGTATTTTATTGATTCCAACATTAACAGTTACAACTACACGTTCATAAAATCATGCACCATGGAAACATTGGCTATTGGACAATCCATTGAAATAACAAATCATAATATCTTATCGTAAGTACACTATTGAAATGAAACCTATGGAAATTAGTTTTGTGTGTGCAATTTTCGATTTCTGTATCATACATCTATAGACACATTTTCTGTGAAAAGTAGAAAACCGTGTGTCATTTAGACATTGATCTAACTAGTGTGGAGAGGCTGTGTCAACATGTAATGTTTATTGTTCTCTGTAACAGAAGACTATTTGGTCAGTAAGTTTATCTGCTCCAATCTGCTCTCACGTCCTGTCCACCCCAGGCTCATTTCTCTTTCCACATCCAATTCCCCAACTTCCTCCCATTAAGCGGCAACGTCATTTATCTTCCTGTTATCCCGCCATCCAGCAATTTATCCGTTCGGTCTGCCCTCCCTCCCAACTTCTCTTATTACCTGATCGTCCGCCTCCTGGTTCTGTCAAACTCCGTTCACTTTGGCTACAAAGTGATAGTCCAAATCACAATCGATGACCCTCTCATGAAAAATACATTTAGCATATTAGCTGGGCTTGTGTTTCCATATAGTGTCCTCCTTTCCTCCCTCAGGTCTGTGATCCACCTTTCCGCTGTGAGCAGCAGGTGATACTTCTCCTTCCATTCGTCTGCCCGGACTTGCTCATTGATTGAGGTTTAATGTTTATGCTGGAAATATCAATAGCAGTTGGGTCTCAGTTCACTTTGCATCAACTTTTTACCTGATAGCTGTATGTATGTGAAAGTTTTATTTTAATTTGATATATGTTCTCGAAGGGGGGGCAGAATTGATGTGTGTTGTGTTTCTACTAACTGCAAACAGGAGTGTAGCCAGTGCAATACTTGCCTACAGCGCCTATTGCACCTGGTATTTTCAGCTGTCCCTAATGTATCTGATAGGATACTTTGTTTTACACAACCCCGTACACGAATGCGCTGTCTTGTCATGTCTATTGAATGGACAATATCTAAACAAAACTCCGCTATTTGTGGATGTTCCTTTAAACTTCCAGCTTCAGAAGCATCTCTGTTGTGACAAACCCTACAGATCATTTAATAGTGTGTAAATAACAAATATTGATGGACAGCACTACATTCTGAAATATGTTTGCCTTTTCAGGAATTTGTATGTTTCTTATCTAGCTTTATGCGATTGCTCTTATTACATTAATAACACAACTCTTTTGAATAATGAACACGGTTAAGGCTGTACTTCTTTAGTTATTTAATCAACTAATCAATAAAATAAAAGTCCCATTTAGTCTGAATGTATTTTTTCCTTTTGTTTGATGTCTATTACAATGTCAGTCCAGTCCTTTATCGATGGTGAGGTTTGTGTCATCCATTTCTTTGTGATGGCCCTTTTTTGTAGCCAATAGTATGTTCCAAAGGTATCCATCAATTGTGTCCATGGCAGGAGTTTTGAGGCCCAAGTACGTAGCTCCAAAATTGGCCCTGGCAATATTAATATTAATGAATGAAACAAATTGTGTTCATTTTTGACGTTTTAACTCGTTTTAAAGGGGTTTCTTGTTGGTATATATATATATCATCTTTGTTAGTATTTGACCACTTAATTGGACTCGGTATGCTATCGCCATCAAAATATGCTATTCGTAATTTCCAGATTCCATTGTATTAACCATGTTGAAATTATTCTTGTAAATCTGCTTTTGGTACACAGCTCTCTGGTCGAACAAAACACACAAACACAGCAGTCATCACTACAGAACAAAATAGAACAGGCATAAGGCAAAAAAAAGATGCAAAGAGTAAACATACCGATCCAAAAAGGGATCAGAATATGGAGGGAAAACAATTTTCTAGGTTCTCTCTGGTACAGTTGAACATTTTCACCTGGTTGGAACACTGGCCCACATTGGGCTAATACTCACATGTCTCCAGTAAAGTCCAGGTCCGTTTAATTAAAACAAAGGGAAAACAAGGAGAGAAAGTGTTCAGGGGTCCGATAGTGACTCCGCAAATGCCATTGCTTCCTCCACTATAGAAAATCTTTTTATTTTTCCCTCCATGTTGATCCCCAGCATTGCAGGATGAAGTAGAGCACAATCCAATTTATTCTCTCTCAGCCGGGATTTCACTGGGTCAAACGTTTTTCGAGTAGTTGTTGAAGAAAGAGACACAAGGCTTGATTGATTTGGGTTGGCCCTGGAACCAGCCATGACACGCTGTTTATCACTGACATTGTGGAACTTCAGTACAATAGATCTCGGACGCTGGTTTGGAGCCGGCTTGGGGACCAGGGAGCAATGTGCACGGTCAGGCTTTATTTTCCCAGCTTTTGTTGTAAGTGTAACATATGATTTTATTTAATATTAATTTCTGATTGATTTACTAAGGGAATTTATCATTTGATTATAGTGTGTTGCACTTATTTTATTTTGGGAACATTTATTCTGTATATTGTTTCAGTACAACCCTTTTTGTTGACGCACAGGAGTCGAGTTGAGAGTTCAGAGCACGTGAAATAAAGGGACGGCTGCTCAAACACTGTCCTGCCGTGTTGGTTTATTTTGGCACAGGAAAATAACAGAAAACCCACAACAAATATAAACTCAACTGTAACCCGCAATACCCACTGCCTCAGAGACCGGTGAGCCACAAGAAATAAGGGTTACAGACTGGTAGCAGCGGTGTTTTTCTTGCTTGTTTTCGGCTGTGCTAATTTGCCAAGGCAGTCAGCTAGCTTCGGCGGTGGCTCACTTGTTCGGGAATATACAAGATTACCATCACTGGTTATTTTTGTGAAGACCCAGAGTTCCACCTGCTTGTTTTAGCTGGACAGTTTTTCAGTATGTCGCAGCAACAGCCAGATGACGGCGTTGAGGACAACAACGCACATGTTAATGGCGATGCTGGTTTGGCGGGAGACTCTCCAAAGACTGTAATTCATTACCGCGTGGATTTGCCGCCATGTTTCCACGGCGATGGTAAGGACAAGGAAAGTTTTGCTCTATGGAAAACCAGATTGGAGCTAGCAGTTAAAGCCTGCGCTGATGGACAGAAGCTGGATATAGCCACAATACTTCCCACTCGCCTTAGTGGAGATGCGTTAGCATATTGGCTATCTTTGTCACCAGCTGTGAAACAGGACTATGACCAATGTACAGCTAAGCTTAATGACGTTTTTGGCAGAAAGGAATTTTTGCTTCATTTTCAAACTTTTGTTAATGCAAGACAACGCCTGTCCAAAGAACCGTTGGAAGTTTATGCTGCTGAAGTTACAAGGTTAGTGCTGGAAGCTTTTCCGAACTACGGAGAGCCAGCCATTACCATGGAACGCTTTAGAAGATTTATTGCTGGATTAGACCCCATTCTCCAATCGAAATGTCACGAGCATGGCGCAGCGACGTTAGAAGATGCGCTGGCGATTGCATGTAAACGTGCTCAGGAGGCTTTAAGACTCCTTCCACCATCATTCCCAGTGACGAACACACCATATGCAACAACACTTGCAACCAGAGAAGAGCCGCTGTCTGCTATGGTTTCCACCAAAAATGAAAAGAACCAGGCAGATTGCTCCAACGAACTGCTTGATGCTATTAAGCAACTTTCCAGAGATTTTCAAACTCTGAAGACGCATGTTAAACAGGGACATGATGTGAACCACCGTGATGTTCCTGACCACTTCCGAGGTGACCGTAGCAGGGAGAGGTATCGGCGCACCCCAGCCGTGTCTCCTATCCGGGACGCCCGCTCCTCTACACCAACCTATCACCGGCCCAGCAGTGGATCCTACAGCGACTACGGGTTCTCCAGGCGCTCACCGGACCCTCACAACCGTCGGCGCTCACCAGACCATCACAACCGCTGGCGCTCACCGGACCCTCACAACCGTCGGCGCTCACCAGACCATCACAACCGCTGGCGCTCACCAGATCACCTCGACCGTCGGCAGTCTTCGGGACCTGCACCTACTCCTCGTCACCAGGACCATCAATCCAGCTACGTGAGGCACTCTAGACCCCGCAGCCCAGAGGGATGGCATCCTTCCCATCACCATGGTGATAAGTCCTCCACTTACCATGACTATGACTCTACTTCTGGTGCAGGTAGACACAGATCCCCCTCAGCACGCTCAGGCAGGGATAAATATGACAGAAACCACCATGTGACCTTTAGTGACGATCACTACAGTCAGGGAAACGAGTGACAGTAGACACCGAGGGCCAAGTGTCTGCTTCTAGTGATCAGGCCCACCTTCTATCAATAGGACAAACCAAACGTAAGACATTCACACGTAATGTATTGGCCATTATTGAAAATGTTGCTACCAAAGTATACATAGATTCTGGTTCAGACATCTCACTGATTAGTGAAGCATTTAGAATGTCAATTCCCTCTCTGAGAACAAAACCTTTACAGCGACCTCAAGTTGTCCCTAGAGCTGTGACTGGTGACTACTTGGACAATCTCGGCACCCTCACAGTAAACATGAGGTTAGGCAGTGAGATGTTCTCTCACACTGTCCAAGTAGTCAGGAATGTCACACAGCCTTTTATATTAGGCTGGGACTTTCTTTTTGCGCATTTTGCAATCATTGATTTAAAGGAAGGCATGCTCACAGTGGGTAATCGAGCCAAAGTTCCTCTTTTGTCCGCTGCAGAGACTGCCCCTTTGAGTTGCAATGCCATTACTGTGACACCACTTCTTGTGCCTGCAATGTCACAAATGACTGTTCTGGCAAAAGTCCAACCCACTATCGGTGTATCCGACTTTAACACGACCTACGTAGGTGTTATTGAACCAGAACTAACTATTTACCAGGGCTTACTGGCTGCACGCACAGTTGCTCCAGTTCAGGCTGGGTTGACTTATGTTAGAGTCATGAATCCAACTACCTCTGACTTACAGGTGCCCAGTGACACTAAACTAGGTGATTTTTATCCTATAGGCCAAGATAGTGATGACGATTACTGCATTGTTGAGGGAAATGTAGATGCAGTCACTACCCAGATTGACACCACTGAGCAGTTACTGCCAGATGTTAACATTGATGACTCTGCTCTTACTGCTGACCAGAAACAACAGCTCCAGGCTTTACTTATGTCTTATTGTGACGTGTTCAGTGCCCATGACCAGGACTATGGACGGACTGACCTGGTTAAACATAGCATCAGGACCGGTGACAACCCTCCTATCAAGCAGCGAGCGTACCGGGCTTCCCCTAACATCAGAGCTGAAATTGACAGACAGGTCCAGCAGCTCATCAAACAGGACATTATTGAGGAAAGCTACAGCCCTTGGTCCTCCCCAGTTGTTTTGGTACGGAAAAAGGACGGTACTTACAGATTTTGTATAGATTACAGAAAACTCAATGCAGTCACTATCAAAGACTCTTATCCCCTTCCTCGTCCAGCAGAGGCGCTTGATAGCTTGTCAGGTGCCTGTTGGTTTAGCACCATGGACCTCTCAAGTGGATATTGGCAGGTTGAACTTGAGTCACAAGACAGAGAGAAAACGGCATTTAACAGTGGGACTGGTCTTTTCCAGTTTAAGGTTATGCCGATGGGACTGACAAATGCTCCCCCGACATTCCAACGACTGATGGAACTAGTCCTTCATGGTTTGCATTGGAAGGAGTGCTTAATCTATTTAGATGATGTACTTGTCTTTAGCCAAACATTCACTGACCACCTTAAGAGCCTAGGTGAAGTTTTTGACCGGTTCAGATCAGCTGGTCTTAAATTGAAAGCAAAGAAATGTCACTTTGCCCAGACAGAAGTGACATTTCTGGGTCATGTTGTCTCCAGCCAAGGACTTCAGCCCGACGAGAAGAACCTGGAAAAGGTGCGCAAGTGGCCAACGCCCAGGACGGCTACAGAAGTTAGGGCTTTTGTCGGACTATGCTCCTACTACCGTAGGTTTGTTAGGAGCTTCTCTGTCACTGCTGCCCCACTGCACTCGCTTACTCACAAAGGTACTATTTTTAGATGGACAGTTGAGTGTGAGGAGGCATTTCAGTCACTTAAGAATGCTCTTACTAAACCACCGGTTGTGGCACATCCTGTATTTTCTCAACCTTTCTTGCTGTACACTGATGCATCACTAGAGGGCATCGGGTCAGTGTTAGCCCAGAGACAGGACCGTAAAGAACATGTTATTGCCTATGCAAGCCACACCTTGAGTCACTCAGAAAGGAAATGGTCTACTTTTGATCGTGAACTGTTTGCAATTGTCTGGTCTGTGAGACATTTTAAACATTTTCTTTCTGGCAGTTCCTTTGTTGTGATCACAGACCATAAGCCTCTGCTGAGCCTAAAGAAAACTGCCGTTGACAATGATCCTACAGGCAGACGTAGCCGATGGATACTTGAGTTGGACGTTTATGACTATTCTATCATGCACCGGCAAGGTAAACAGCACGCAAATGCTGATGCTTTGTCCAGACGCCCCAGTACAGAAAGACTTGACCAAGCGGAGCAGTGTGTTACTGTGGCTGTCACTGACACAACCACCGCGGTGGCTGCCACAGACACCAACACTAACAACATTACTCAGGACATTGGCGACACATTATCTATTGACTCTGAACAATTGAAACAACAACAACAGGGTGATGAATGTCTCAGTACAGTTATTTCATGGGTGAATGATAGTACGTGTAGGCCCCCTATTGGTAGGCTGAGGTACTCCTCCCCTTTGTTGAGAAAACTATGGCATGAGTTTCCTAACCTTACTATGAGACAAGGGATTCTTTGCAGAAAGTCAAAACGAAGTCCTCACTCATCTGTAAACTTTCAAGTGGTTTTACCAAAAGTACTTCTCCCCAAAGCCTTGTCAGCTTCACATGGTAATCAGTTAAGTGGACATTTGAACGCAGAACGCACACTACAGAGAGCTAGGCGTATCTGTTATTGGCCTTTTATGACACGTGATGTGCATGCTTTTTGTTCTCAGTGCCTCCCTTGTCAAAAACGAGGTTCTCCAGTACCACATGAACGCGCCCCACTGCAGTCTATTCAGGCTGACAGACCTTTTCAAAAAGTAGCTGCTGATATCACTGAACTACCTATTACATCTCAGGGCAATAGGTATGTTTTGGTTGTCACAGACTATTTTACACGTTATGCAAATCTATTTCCACTGAAAGACCAACGTGCCGTTACGGTAGCAAAATACATTTTTGAGGACTATGTCAGACAACACGGGTTGCCCGAGTCTATTCACACAGATCAGGGTAGACAGTTTGAATCTGACCTTGTGAAACACTTGTGCAGGTTACTGGGGATAACCAAAACACGCACCACCCCGTACCACGCCCAGTCGGATGGCATGGTGGAGAGACTGAACAGGACTCTGAAGGACCAACTTTCTAAGTACATTGCTCAAACTGGGGGTGAGTGGGACCAGTTTCTCCCACAAGTGGAACTCGCATACAACTCCAGTGTACATTCTAGCACAGGGTTTTCCCCATTCTTTCTTGTGCACGGCAGGGAACCAAACTTGCCACTGGACGTTATCTTGAACTGTAGTCCCTCTGTGACCTCACCTACACCAGGTACGCCTGCAGCTTATGCCTCTTACCTGACGTCACGTTTGACACACGCGTTTGTGGATACGACTCACAATTCCACACTCAGTAAGTTGCGTCAAAAATTCCACTATGACAAGAAAGTTGTGTTTCATCCGCATAAGCCGGGGGACCTTGTTCTTCTTGATGACCCTGCTAACAAAATGAATAAACTGGCTCCCAGGTGGAAAGGACCATTTGTCATTTTGAAACATGTGACACAAGTCGGTCGTCCAGGTGTGACTTATGAGGTAACGGATCCTAAGAAAGCACATTCACGGACATGGATTGTACACCACAATAGACTCAAAGCATTCAAAGGAGCTTTGCAGCCTGTTGAGAATATGGACAGGACATTTTCATCCGGACTGACAATTACACCCTCAGTAGCTCCTCACCTTACAGCTTTGTCTGGGGCTCTACCTTTTCTACCTCCTACTCCACCACATGTGCCTGCTCGGTGTAGGCAGCCTGAAGTTGCACCTGCAGGAGAGGCTACTCCAGGTGCTCCGCCTTCTCCTTGTTCTTCTATTCCCTCTGTTTCTCCTCCATTCTCCCCTGTTTCCCAGCCCAGTGTGTCCCCTCCATCCTCTCCCATGGCACGCCCTGTTGTGTCCCGTTCTGGTCGCAGGGTTTGCAAGCCAAATAGATACAGGGACTTTGTCACTTGATATGTTACTCCCTGATGTTTCTAGTGCTGTATGTGTGCGGCCTAATTTTACACATATTGTACTGTTCGTATTGTGTTTTGTTGATTATTCTACTGTGTGCTCAAGGTTATGAGTGTCCTATTTGAAATGGGGACATTTCATTTTGTGGCAGGGGAAGACTGTAACATATGATTTTATTTAATATTAATTTCTGATTGATTTACTAAGGGAATTTATCATTTGATTATAGTGTGTTGCACTTATTTTATTTTGGGAACATTTATTCTGTATATTGTTTCAGTACAACCCTTTTTGTTGACGCACAGGAGTCGAGTTGAGAGTTCAGAGCACGTGAAATAAAGGGACGGCTGCTCAAACACTGTCCTGCCGTGTTGGTTTATTTTGGCACAGGAAAATAACAGAAAACCCACAACAAATATAAACTCAACTGTAACCCGCAATACCCACTGCCTCAGAGACCGGTGAGCCACAAGAAATAAGGGTTACATAAGTTTTAGATATTTGTGGATCCAAGTATCCATATACTTGACCATGTTTCCCTTCAGTGTCCTCGGAGTATCGACAATCCAAAAGCTGCCTGTGTGATTACGATTCGGCAGGTCATTCAGTTCTCCCTTTTAAAACAGCTGGTTAAGACCGTGCTTCTCAAATCAGAGATTTCATTCTCCGCGGCTGTGGCTCGGTTGTCCAGTTCGCCATACTTGGATTTCAAATCACGCATTTCCACCAGTGCTGCATCTATCTTTGCATCTACGGCTTTTGTAATCTTGTCAGTTATCTCCCGCAAAGCCACCATAATCACTGGGTCTCTTTCACTCCTGAATTCCTCCGGAGCGGAGTTTGCTGGAGTAGGAGGAGCTGGGAGCCAGCGCTGATGCGGGGCCTGTTAGCTTAGTTGGAGCATTGCTAGCTGCTTCTCGGGGCCGGTGTTCTGCTTTGGTTTTTTATACACGTTCCCAAAATAAGTGTCCAAGCTCATTACATGTGTGCTCCCCCGTAGAAATATTGGATCTCCCCAGGTGAACTCATAATAAAGACGGATAAATAAACGGAATCGACCGTAGCCTGACAGGCGACCAAGCTAGGCAGCAATCATCCCCTGCCGGTTAATCAAATTCAATTCAGCTAATTCTTTTATGAAGATGATAAGGATTTATTTGGGCCACAAAAGAGAGGGGCTACATGGACTGTAGAGAGTTACAGAGAGCTGGAGAATGTGGAGTGAATGGACAAAGAAGAAGAGATCCTAATAAGTTTGATCTTTTGCCTATTCCATGCCATGCCTCTTAGCGGATGCACAAGACATGTCTTTAGCTGACCAAAAAATGTTTACTCTACTACAGCTTTAAAACCTACGATGTTTCTTGTACAGAATCCCGTTTTCTCATGAACGTGCAGGATATGGCAAGGTGCAGCTTCGACTGGCCTTAACCTGAGCTGGTGCACGCTTTCTATTCAGTCAAAGTTAAGCTTTAATTTAACCTAGACTTAATGTACAATCAGCTGGTTCACTTATTTCCATAGAACTGCAGTTTCCACCCATCAATTTTTCTTGACAAGTGGGTTAAATGCAAATAATTTGTTTCCATACAGAGACAGTCGAGTACAACAAAAAGTTCATAGTATACTGCAAAAGTATATGAGGAAGTATCAATTACAGTTTGGGTGCTGATCGGTTTGTTTGATGCGTTCCAAATGTAGCTTTTTTTTAACATTGCTTGATTGCATGTTAGTCAAACCAGTAGCAGGATTTCTTTTTACACTTTATACTCCAAGGTTTAATACTCTTTCCACATTTCCACCATATATTTTTTTTCCTCAATATAACTTCTGTTTGTTGTCTACCTTCTCAGTAAATTGCCTAAAACTGTACGAGCTGAAATTGCTTTCTCTCACATGGGGCTGCCCAAAATATATTCTACTTCTTTATTAGATACTTACTAACTTTCTGTCTCGCTGACTTTTTCCTGTTGAAATGCCATCACCCAGCCATTTATATCAATTTATTTTTAGGCAGTGCTTGGCCACAAAACGCTGCATTGGGCCTGTCTGCGATGGTGGCATAGGAGAGGTGGAGTGCTTCCCAACAGCTGTTTACAATCAATCCAAACTGCCACTTCTATTGGATAAGGCTGTGCAGAGCGACCGACCTAGTGTTTTTCCTGCTGGCCAATTTGCAGCGGTCGCCAACATCCACATGCTGTCGCCATTAATATCCTTATTATACCACACCAGTGAGCGCAGTTTGCACACGCTCACTTATCACTTGCCTAGTGATGAGAAATAACCTAGTGGCAATAGTCAACTAATAAACTTGTTTTTGAATAAGAACATAGCAATAAAATTTGTTTGTTGTTTGATTCTTGATCTGATCTAATTGTGGTTTAGTGCTTTTCATATTTATAATTGACAGCGCGAGTGAGTGACAGCTGGATTTAACCAATTAGAGTGAAGTCTGAACAATCAAAAGAAGCAGCTGGTATCTTAAATTCCATATAATACATAAATGATCATGACATGGGATATATATATATTTTTTTTTATTGCATAAGGGTAATTTTTGCATATCGTTAACATTGGACTAGTGTTTCTATTGTCTGTACATGAGCTGCTCCTGGTGGTGCTTTATCATTTTAGACTTTTATTTAAATTAAATACATTTTCTATATGCTTTATCAATAAAGTATAAGTCTTTTGTTGGTTTAGATCTGGATTATATTGAGTTTATGTGCAACTTTTAGTGATAAGTAGAAGTAGTAGCATGCATAAGTTTTGATCAAACATTACTTTTTTCTCTCTTCTATTATGTTAATATTTTTACATACATATACCAGAAACAGCAAAGAGCTACAGTTTGGTTGAACACTCACATTCCTCCTTACTCCCTCTGACAGTACATGGCCGCACTAAAGTGGTCATTCCACATGCTTTTAAATCCTTCCACACTTAACTTTCTGGACCTGGGGAAAAGGAATTATGAAGAGAGCGATTTTTCTCGGCGTCGGTGCTGTACCCTAATCTCACTAGAGAAAAGCGTAATCTCTGGAACCTCTGCCTCTAAATTGCTCATGCCCAGCTCTTTATAATCGACTTCTATGAAAGGGGACTGAATGTATGTGCATTTACCACACTGCAAGGGGTCAGAAAATGGAAAGAAAAACGTCCTTTCTCCCACTGATGTGCAAACAGTAATAGCCGACAAATGGCCAACAAATTCAAAGCTCATTTTTATTGGAGTTTGCACATTTTTTTCTGTTGGAGGGTCTGCCACCTTCTTTACTTCATGGAGTTGTTATTGTTTTGCTTGCAATGTTCCACAGTATGGCCTTAACATGAACATGTTGCATTTAATCTATTACAAGGTGTTTTTACTGCAATGAAAACATGTATTCTTACTTCTTTCTGTATCTTAAGTTATCAATAAGTTGAATGCCAATGTGTGCAATATTCCAGGTAAAGCAGTAACACTACCATGGAGACAAATAAGTTGCAGGCCTTCCACCTGGTACCACAGTTTTTGCTTTGGAGCGGATTGTTATGGTCCAAAAGTGTCTCCACTGTCTGAAGTGAAGTAGGTTAAACTGTACAAAGTGGACACTGCAAGGTCCAGCTTCCAAAGTGCTCTGGCTTGTTTGGGCTCTTGAAAAGCTTTTGCTAAGGCACTACACACCAGAGAGAGACCAGAGTATAGAACCAGATATAAACTGAAAATAATAATTTCTCACGAAAGACTTTCTTGACGTTATGACAAACAACTGTGTTTCTAGTGATGGTAAGTTATATATTGAGCTGACATGCTTTGCAAGACAGACAAAACAACGCTAGAACACTTTAGCAACAGATGTTTCCTGTTTATTGACACATGGCACTCGTGCAAAGGCCAACAATATATTTCCAGTGTACAATCTCTAACATTATCCAAACCCAATGTATTTCATAAAGAAATGTTAAAATGTGATGTAGAGGAACAGAGATGTAAAAGTAGTGTGAGAGTAGTACTTGTTTGCCTCATTTTATTTATTAGGAAAACATATGTTATGTTTGGGTGACTTCTGAACCCTGAGCCAGGCTCTGAGCTTTGAAAAGCTTTGAAATTGTCAAGAAAGTATTGCCATGTTTATTAATGTGCAAAAAATTCATTACATCTGCCAAAACTATATAGATAAAAGTAAACAAAAGAGCCAAGGGTCACTAGTGGTTTGTACAAGGATTTCACAATCGTGTCAGAATACTGTTCATTCAACAGTTTAACTTTAACAACAACCATCCTGAATCTACATGTTGCAATCAGCCACTACCCATTTTACCATCAATGTCAAAGCGGAATGTTTACCAGAAATGTAACCGATATTACAAAGAAATAAGATTATATTCTTAGGTAAAACTAGATTCTTGTGGCAGCTTTACCTCCTTATGGAATTATATCACAAACGTTACAGGGTACAAAATGCCATGCACCATGACAACCTGCTTCATTTACACAGAAATATAAGACTGGCAAAAGTTGTTGTGAAAATCGAGTAAGTGGTGGACCATGCTACCACATAAATCACCTGTCACCATTTTCTTAGATTTTTGATAGATACTGACCTCTAAGAGCAGCCACACCCCTACAGACCTGCAGTTTTGTTTCACATTCTAGAACAGGTACAGTTTCACGTCTCTACTTTTCAACTTACCAGATGATAAACTTTTGCTTGCAGGCATTGACATTTCTATGCATTGTACATACATTTCCTTTAAAGTTATTGCGCATTGTTTACCATACAAGGCTCAAACTACCATGTATTAATTTCGAACTGGCTTTGTAGGAAAGGGAAAGATATTGATTGGCTGAAGAACTGGCAAATGACATTGATTGGTCGAAGTTTGTTTGTGCAAACAGGAAGTTATTTGCATAATGCGGACTCAGGCTTTGTATGTGGAACTGTAGGTCTGAATATAAAAATGTGGCGTGATCAGGAAGAATCGCAGTGATAGAACATCTGCTCTGATGTGAAAAGTGGTCATTTGGTTCTCATTTACATCATTACTGAGGTTAATTTAACACATCACAATGAACACGAATGTACACATGAGGCTCTTTACATTTGTCCTGCTGACAGCCTCTCCGAGCTAAACCTGCCAGATGATGAACTTTGAAAAGTCTTCCATATTTGCATAAGAAAAATGTCTTTGTCTTATCATGATGTAGCTTTGAATTACAATGAGTGAAAGCGGAGAGGAACAAAGAAGGACTTTGAAACAGACGCAGAATTGTCCTCTTCAAAATTCTAGTGTGATCTTTCTGAAATTGGATCCACTTTTTTGTGCTAAAATGTATTGTCTTTGAGGCTTTAATCAGATTTTAATCTACCGTATTTCCCGGACTATAAATTGCATATTTTTTCATAGTTTTGGCCGGGGTGCAATTTATATTCCAGAGCAATTTAAATGTGATATTATTCGTTAATTTCACACTCGCAACCGCATTTCACATGTTGATTATTTTCACACTGACAACCACAAGAGGGCGCTCTAGGCTCTTAGCGACACAGAGTTGTGGAGTTGTTTAGAAGTGACACCGAGGAAGAAGAATTCAATGGGTTTAGTGATTTAATGATACATTTCCCCCCAAAATACGACTTATACTCCGGTGCAACTTCTATACGTTTTGGTGGTGCGACTTATACTCCGGTGTGACTTATAGTCCGGACAATACGGTATTCAAGATACAATCGTTTTAAATTGTCCATGATTTGTTTAAGTGCACTTTCTAACTTCTCTAGTTATTTATTTGCCTTGAATATTCCACAATATATGGTATTAAACTTTCTTTCTTGCATTTATTCAAGTGTAGTGTTGTTGTTGTTAAAGAAATCATTTGAAAACATATATTCAACCAACCGCAAAGGCCACAATAAGTCTTGCATGCTTTCTAATGCCCCGATGACAGCAATACAAGATCAATTCAGCAACAAAATGAAGCTGTCTACCACAGTTCTGCTGGTTGGAGGAACAGGAAGACATGGAGAAAGTAGAAAAGACCATGTGATGAGGACCATGGCCTGCTCCTAAGGGAAAGCACAGACAGGAGCTGGGGGAGTAAGAAAAGGAGATACAAGACAAAATGATGACAACGGAGCAAGAGAAGAGCGCTGACATGGAGGAACAGAGCTTTCGTCTCATCTTCTGCCCGTCTTTGTTTACTGTGACAGGGACAGGTGGAGTTTGACAGGAGACCTTTACACACATCCACAGAAACAGAGATGAGCGCACATAGGAACAATGGGAGGATTCGAAATGCCAGTCCCCAGATGTCTGCCAAACCTTCTGTTCCTTCTGCTCAGAGAGGGACCAGGATGAGGCTAAAGAGTGGCGTGTATCATTGGGATTCAAATATGGTTGTATGGTATCTAATTGTGATTATTAATTTGCAACGAGACAGAGCAATTTAGGTCAAGGAGTTATAAAACGGGTACAGATGATCAGCTACGATGGAATAGTAACATTCACAGGACAGGATTAGGAGTATTCTCATCCTTTATGCACCACACAAATTGTCAATAAGATTTTACCTTTGAGGAATTGTGTTTTTTAACATTCATTATTTAGCACGCCATCTGCAGGCAGCTGAGTGAATTACCAAGGGGAAACAAACTAAAGCTAGCCTGCTCCAACGTGAGCGTGCGCTACACTGAGATTCACGTGAGGCTCAGAATAAAACAAACTCCTGTGTGAGCTTGATAACAGGAGAAATGACATGGAGAAAGAAACAGGAGCAGGTCAAAGTCTGATTTAATTATAATGACTCATGATCATGTGAAATTATACCACACTTTCCAATGACAACACTGTTTTAAAGTTAACTAGAACCAAAGCTGAATTTAACATGGGGAAAGTGGCCTACATTCAGCCAGTATTAGGCTGTGCGGGTTTTCATCTCATTTTCTTTACCCTGGGCATTCTGAACGATCCAGGGCATTCAGCCCGCCTGTCACTCACCTGCTCCTGAAAACACATCTGCACTCCACCTCGGCTGCAGCTCACACTCGCACGTGTGGCAGGTTGTGCACATGTGGGCAGGTTGTGCACATGTGGGGTAGGTTGTGCACATGTGGGGTAAGTTGTGCACATGTGGGCAGGTTGTGTACATGTGGGCAGGTTGTGTACATGTGGGCAGGTTGTGCACATGTGGGGTAGGTTGTGCACATGTGGGCAGGTTGTGTACATGTGGGCAGGTTGTGTACATGTGGGCAGGTTGTGTACATGTGGGCAGGTTGTGCACATGTGGGGTAGGTTGTGCACATGTGGGCAGGTTGTGTACATGTGGGCAGGTTGTGCACATGTGGGGTAGGTTGTGCACATGTGGGCAGGTTGTGTACATGTGGGCAGGTTGTGTACATGTGGGCAGGTTGTGTACATGTGGGCAGGTTGTGTACATGTGGGCAGGTTGTGTACATGTGGGCAGGTTGTGCACATGTGGGCAGGTTGTGTACATGTGGGCAGGTTGTGCACATGTGGGCAGGTTGTGCACATATGGGGCAGGTTGTGCACATGTGGGCAGGGTCTGAGTTAGTGCCGTAAGAGTCAAAGAATGAATCCAAACACTGCTAAAGTCCTGCTCCAGGTTTGTTTATGTAACCCGGATCAGGCAGAGCTCCGGTCTCTTCCTCATGTTTCCCTGTCATTCCTTTGGCTGACTTTTGGTTCCATTGACAAAAGCATATTTTGAACACAAACTGGGGTCACTGTTGCATTCTTTGTCCATGTTTTATTAAGGTCAGTTAAGGTGTAGGCATTTTTAGAGTGGTACCAAATAAGCATACATGGAAGTAGTAATGTTGTGTTGTGTAATGTATGTTTTTAAAGTCCTTGCAGTTTCCCCTGTTTTCACCTCTCAGTAATTTCCTTCACTTTGCCTCTGTTTACACTATATTGACTAAAGCAACCCTGTTAAGTTGTAATTTTCAAAATAATTCCCTCTCAACAGTGTGTCACACACCTTTTTCAAAAATTCCAATGATTTAAAGGAGTCGCTGCAAATACATCTTTGCCCTGCAAAAGATGATGCATGATTTTAAGTTTCAATACGTAACTTCTCAGGTGAAGTGTGGCCTGGACTGTTGCACTGTTCATTATTATCGGCATTATGTTCAAAATGGCAAGTCCCTATAAGTAAGTTATAAATAAAGTAAACTATAGGTCAGAACTGGTCAGTTTTTTGCAATAATGTCACACAGTTGATGAACAACAACATTTCATGCCATACTGTGGTACATTCCAGGCTTTGGAGTCAAGCAGGTGGCAGATAGACAAGAAACGTTGTGCAACTTTAACTATCCCTCATTTGTACATTTTCTCAACCGCACACAAATTCAGATCCCAAATCCTCCCATGGACCTACACAGTATTACCGGATAGTCTCAGTGATTACAACGGATCAGGGCTGGCAAAAACCCTACAAAAACGTCGACACTGTTTCTCTTTCTCACACACATACACACACATATATGCATATTCGTGATGTGCACACACAGCCTGGAAGTCCAGCTTCTTCGACATGGATAATCCAGCGGCACAGAGCGGGGGTAAAGGCAGAGACGAAGAGACGATCCCAAACCCAGAAAAGCCGATTAGAGGCTGAGGGAACAAAACGCAGGCAGGAAGGCAATGGGAGAGTGGAAAACAGGCAGGAGCAAAGGCTTGTAACTAGAGACTGGAGCTGAACTGCAGACCAGACTGGAGGCACAGCAAGACATGGGAAGAGACATGGAATTAAATGATAAATGTCCAATTAAAAATGAAAGGGAAATAATATATGTTTTTTTGCTGTAGGAAAATCCGGAGAATGTGTATTTGAGACTTAATGTTTGCTGTTATTTTGCTTACTGAATACAATTGGACTGACATATTTTGTGTGCATTTGTAATTACAGTAAATTATTTAGCTTGTTAAATAATATTTAGCTCAGCTGTTAGAACAAAGGCACTTGAGAAGGACTCAGAGCAACTTGACATTTTCACAATGGTTGATCTGTGGTTTCTGTAAAAGCACAAATACATTACAAACAATAAACTAAATAGTAAGTCTGAATATTTTCACCGTGCCTCATTTAACAATGCTTACTACTGTGAAATGGATAATAACACATCCCAAGTTTGAAATGATTACTGCTAGCTTTAATAGGTACATTTTAATTATTTTTATTTAACCGTTACTTTAGAGCACTTTAGAGAACTTTTTGTTTTAGTTTTTTCTTTAGTCGACGAGTAATAATAGCTCACAGAAAGAAACAAAATATTGAGTTTCTCAAAAAAGCCTAAAAGATGAATAATCCAGTCTGTTTTTTTTCACTAACCTGAGATCCAAGTTAATAAACTGTATACAATTAATATTAAGATAAGATAATACTTTATTGTCCACACGTGGGGAAATTTCATTGTTGCAACGCAGGTATATACAGAGGAAAAGAACAGATCACTTATAGGAAGTTTGAAAAACACTCTCAGTAGAAGATCTCTTATAAACTAAAACTCCTATAGACAAAACCTCCATTTCCCAACAAGGGATGGAGGGGAAAAATAATAAAGATAAAGATTTAAAAAATTTAAAAAATAAATACATATTCAATATATAATAAAATAATTAGTCCATAAATACTGCAGTGTCATGAAAGTTTGCTCAGTCTTTATGAGTTGAAGCTATTATTGATGGAGTTTCAGCAAACTTTTTTCATCCACAGACGTCACAGTTGTTTGAGGGCACTTGTGCGCTCTCTGGTGACGCAATAGTGTATTACAAGTATATATAGAAAACAAATTAAACGTGCCAGTTTACCAGGCAAAATATTTTCACTCAATTAAGCATTTGATGACAGTTAATTGGTCGACCATGAACACCCCAAGCATAAATGCAAACAACAATTGAAACACATCCTGAAATTATAGGACTTCCTTTCTGATGCACACAGATAACATCCGTGCATATTTCTTAGGAGCACTTGAACATGATGCTGTTTATTCTCATTTCAATAAACGTGGGTCCTAGTGGCTTACATAGGTGGCCATGAACATGCAAAAATAAATGTGCAATAAACTTTAATAAAAGTGTTCTAGGGGTACTAGTGGTTCTAAAACTAGTTGAATACAAATAAATCAGCCTTTTTAACAGTAATAGCAACTGTGTCTGCTCCACTTGTTATTGCTTTGCTTGGAATGTTCCACAGTACGGCATTAAACATATCCATTTAGACAAGCCGATAGCACCTCCAGCCAGGTCACAGGTCAGATGGAAAGATCATGTTTGCTAAGATCTGGAATATTTACACCATAATTACAAATGTTTATTAATATGCACTGTTCTTTCAAATAAAGAAAGAAATGAGAGCAGGCTAGGCAGTGAATACAACAACTGAAGATTTCAATGCATTAACTTACCTTGCTTCCTGCATTCAAACAGTACATTGTTTTTAGTAAAATATAAATATTGAAAAAATCTCCACTTTAACGTTTTCCGTACAATCTCTTGTCTCCAGTGGAATCAGACGGATTGTAACTTTATATTGTTACTTTATGAATGAGAATGATCAGACCACAAAGGATGTATTGTCTGACAAGAGATTTACTCAAGCCAAAATTGCAATACAGCTATTTTATAACGTTCATTTCTGGAATACACCTGCGAGAGTCGTTATTATTCCACGAGCTAGAGATTTGCTGATGTGTTGAACAATAGATTTCTCAGGCCGAACTACACAAAGTAAAAGGTAAGTCAAAGTTGTCTGAAAGGTTTTCCAAATGTCTCACATGGTTGAATTCTGTTCTTTCTTGATTCCATATTCTCAACATTTTGTTCACTTTTATTTCTTGCCTCCAGCGCATTTACAGCTGCCTCTTTCTTTGTATTTTGTCCACCCTCTCAGTTATGTTCATATCTAATAATCCCTGTAGGGAATGATGTTTCCATTCCGCGATAAGGGTCTGGGCATTACAACACACACGCACACAATTGGTTCAATACGCACGTGTACTGTGGTGGGCAAATACACAGATAGCTAGATGGAGTAGATAGATGTCACATTTCACAGACTACACAACTTAAAACGCCTAAAGTATTACCAAGATTAATTATTTGGATAACGGCCGCAAGGTTTATCACAATTAAACCGCAATTGCGATTTTCATGGATGCCATTACAAAATCGTAAAAGTACCATCATTTCCTCCATAAACAACATATCCTGTATTTTTCTGTATAAAAACGACTACTACTTCTACTAAAAACTGCGGTGGCTGCCCACAAGTTTGAAGGCTCACAAGTCCGAAGGTTCACTAGGGTAAGGGGTTTGGGTTAGGGTTACTACTAACTACTAACTACTACTACTACAAACCATGTCTTTCAACACAAACATGTTCTGAAATGCATGTATGCAAATATGAACTTTGAACAGAATCATTCCTATTACTAAAAGTTAAAGTGCAAATCTATCGCAATTGCAATACTTAATACTTATTTTTCTCAATCGTGCAGCCCTAATTATTGTTGTCATGAGAATTGGGCAATATATATTAAAATTGAGCTAACTTTCTACATGGAGCCAGCCTAGATTAGAATACCACTCGGAGTACACACATGATGGGAGGAGTTTTTAGTTCTTTAGAGGAGGAACAACACACTGCAGCAATGGAACAAAACACAGCTCCAGGTATGTTTTTGAAGAGTAGAATATATAATACTGTAGGCCATTTAAACAGACAATGAATGAGGTAACAGAGAAAAAGAATCTGATGGGTTCTGCTGATGGTTCTGCTGATGGTTCTGCTGCTGCTGCGATGAGAGTGGTGTAGAAAGTTTGGGGCACGTACACACCTGAAACACCAGTAAGAAGAAGAGTCAAACTTGTTATTGTTTTGTCGTGATTGCAGTGGCGGTTCCTCTTCCTCCACTTGGGATCAGAAAGTTTGTTCCGCACCTCCTCCGTGACAGATCTGGTTGTTGTGCAGATTGGCCTGTCACTTCACCATGTCCTGCCGTGATTGGACGATAAATACAACAATTAAAGCGCACAGACAGCGATAAGTGTTGCTGGCTTTTGTCCTGGGAGTAGGTTGTGGTGGTACGTGCATGGCTTTACCATCTGTGCCGGCTCCAAAAGGACAAACCATGAAGATGCTTTGTGCTGTTTGTTCAATGAGCAGTTTACTAATGTAGTATGTGTGTTTATGTTGATATATTCTATTGATGTGGGAACTTGATTTACGCTATTACCTTGTGTCTTTTATAATGAATGAATAATGATATGATAAATAAAATCATGAATTCGCTCCCCATACATGGTGGTCGTAGGTTACTTCCATGAGTGACCAGTGCTGCCATGACTTACTGATAGTAATGTGGTTACAAATCTGCAATCAGGAATAAACGTTGTGTACAACACATTCACACAGGCATGGTGGGTCAAGTGTCAATATGCAGTAGTTTCAAAGCGATAAACTGTTGTCATTATTAATTTACTCCACTAATTTTGGTGGTAAACTTCTGTGGCTGCGCCAGTGACTTAGTCTGCCAATCTGATGCATCTGACCACACATTAATCTCTCTGTCACAACTATGGCCAGGTATAAAAACTCTCTCTTTGGTACTGACCAAAAAGGTCTGAAACATAGTATTCATTCGGTGCCAAGTTTTGGGACCTTGGCTTTAAATGTCTGCGTGAATGAGGCAATATGCAGCACAGACTTAACAAAAGAGCAGGTGCTCCCAACTCACACTCAACTCGCACACACAGCACAGCCACATGTGCCAAAACAAAGCACAGTGTATTATCTTACCAGTAAACATAAGAGCTGAAGAAACAGTGGGCCCAAAGTTTTTAGCATTTACATCCACCTGAATATAAGTCATCCATGCTGGAGCTTTATGGTGTCTCAGTCTACGTGTTGTGCATATCCACATCCAGTTAGTCTGAAGTTTCCCAGTAAAGTTGCAGTCAAACAGATAATATGATCCAATCTTCGCCCTAATCACCCTCCTCCTCAGTTCAGGTTAAAAAGTCTCGTAAGTCTTTCAAATTGATTGCAAACAATGTGTGCAATTATACTGACCTCCGAGCATTGCGGATCAGGGGGAGGTGCACATCGGCAGAAAGAATCCACAAGGAGTCTGTTTTTTCCTAGAAAAACCTAGAGTGGTTTTCATGTGAATTTGCACTGTGTCAGTGAAATGTTAACACCTCCCTAGAGCCATGCCATGTCCCAGCCTGCATCAAGTCGTCCATCATCATCACTGTCCCCAAGAAGCCCCTGATAATTGGACTTAATGACTACAGACCTGTGGTGCTGATGTCTGTAGTCATGAAGTCTTTGAAGTCATGAAGCGCCTGGTCTTCCCCCACCTCAAGTCCTTCACCTCCTCCTGCTGGACCCCCTGCAGTTCACCTACAGAGCCAACAGGTCTGTGGGTGACAAATTCCAACCTGACACTTCATCTTGCACTTTATCTGGACAGACTCCCCCATCACCACTTCTTCCGCTTCCTCTGCACCACCATCACCCAGGACCTCAAGTGGGAGCCCACCATCAGCTCCCTCATCAAGAAGGCCCAGCAGAGGATGTACTTCCTGCTGCAGCTGAGGAAAGCCAAGTTGCCAGCGGAGATGATGGTGCAGTTCTACACGACCATCATTGAGTCCATCTTCACCTCCTCCATCACCGTGTGGTACGCTGGAGCCACAGCCAGGGACAAACAGAGACTACAGCGCATTGTGCGCTTTGCTGAGAAGGTGATCGGCTGCAGACTTCCATCTCTGCAGGACCTGTACGTCTCCAGGGCTCTGGGACGGGTAGGTCGGATCACAGCCGACCCTTCTCACCCTGGACATGGACTATTTGAGCCACTCCCCTCAGGCAGGAGGCCACTCCCCTCAGGCAGGAAGCCACTCCCCTCAGGCAGTTGGACTCATGAACACTCTATAACACCTGCCGACCTTAACGTTACTTTAATAATACATATAAATAATAGTTGACCAAGCCAGTTTTGCATCGTTCTGATCTTGTGTGTGTGTGTGTGTGTGTCTGTGTGTGTGTCTGTGTGTGTGTGTGTGTGTGTGTGTGTGTGTCTGTATGTATGTATGTATATATATATATATATATATATATATATATATATATATATTATCATTACTATTATACATTGTTCCTAGTTTGTGAATTGTTTACTGACAACTGAGCCTGATTCTGAAACCTGGATCATCTCATGCATTTTTCCTTTGTAAATCTGTTCTGGTTTTAATCCCGTAAAGGACTGACCTGTCTGTGCTGCTGTAAAAGTTGCAGGACCTTCTTTTATTTATCGATAATTTTCTTTTTATGGCCAATGAAGCCTCGAGTACGGGCCGCTTGCATGATTTAATTAGCCATCACGACAAAAAACAAACAAACTTAAAATGACTTCCAGATATTTATCTTTATATCAGTAGTTAGGATGAATTAAGATTAATTTACTTAATTGTTGTAGATTATTTAACTTGTTTTTAAGACTATGTCTGACTTTTCAATGCATTACTTGTTCTTTTAAGACAAATTATATGCCAATGGGTAAAGATCCTGTAACGAGTCGGTTTTATGACACAAAAGGTATTAAATCTCGAGGTCAAAACTACTCAAATCCAGATTGTTATTCTGAAGTCATTTTATTTGATACTTAATATTTAACATTTTGTAGTATTCTACTCTGAACCATGTGGACCCACAAACTGAAAACTAATTAGCAAAATAATCATGACTTCAAGAATAAATCAATAAAGGTGATGAGTTTTAGACCTGGTTGGGTTTTTTTAACTCCCGAAAAGCACAGTTTATTTGAACATGCACAGAGGTACTTTTGTGATCTTTCGTCTGGGACTAATAAAATGGATTCTAGCAGCGTATTGGGAACACACTAAACCTTTGTAATTGTCACTTGCGGCTCGGCCCGAGTGAAATAGAAGTGGTTGTAGTTAACTTCTGTTCTGTTTTAGTCCAAATGTATAAATGTCAGTTCAAGACAATTATATATATTACGTATAAAGCCATGACATACAAGGTCGACCTTTATAAAAGTAAAATAATAGTTTGAAAATCAGATGATGCAGACTGTTTAACCTTAAAGCAAACTGTGAAACTTTAAAGTCTTAAAAATGTGAAAAAAACAAGAAGTACGTCCTTTTAAACTGTTTGCAGCGGTCTAAATTTATTTCTCACTTAACTACTCCATCCATACCAGCCTAACTATTCACCGTGACATGTTTTTAAGATAACAAAAATTAGCATGCTAACAGCGTACTTCCTGCTTCGCGGAGAATGCAACGCTTTTAAGTAAATGCAGACAACACAGAGTCGTCTCTTTTTCACCCTAAGAGCTGCTTCTACAATAAAGATATATTAGGACAAAGCCGATATGACTAATACATGAAATAAATCAAGTACAGCCCCTTTAACTTGGCTAGTCAAAAGTGAGACGTTTCTAGAAAAAAAATTACCCCTGGAATATGCTTTTGTTTTGTTTTCCCACATACATAAGTTTACATGCTGTTTTTTTTTTTGAATAAAATAATACACTTTTATGTAATACGATATTGATGAGACATGCATCAGATCTGCCTATAAACCTCAACCTGTGGAGTCGATGCAGTTTCATATTTTTCCTTCAGTTCAGCCCACCTTAAAAACCCTCCTGGGAACTCTACATTTTAACAACAACGCAAATCTCTTCCCACAATTACTGGCCCATTAAAAAGCCGCCATGATTTGCAGCATGTGATTTTGTAGGACCACCAAATAAGGAGTACAATTTCATGTTCAGTTTTCAGACTCGTCAATGAATCTTTATAAGGCCATTAGATAAACGTGTGATGGGATTGAAATGCTTTTATTTGAGATCTGAAAGCAAAAGAGACGCGTGAATGACTTTTGGAGTGCCCTTGGACAGAAAGCTCAAGGTTTATTTAAAAAAAAAGAAAAAAGAAGCCCACTGTCTTTCTTTGAACAAAATCCCATTTTTTAAATGACTTTTTTAATAAATGCAATGTTGTGTTAGATACACCGACATCATGAAGCTTATTAGGTTTTCAAGAGAGGAGTAAAGAAGACTGTTACATATCTATTTCTACTAAAGTTTCTGGTCATAGAAAACGTATGTTCCAAGACAACAATTGGCCCCAGGACAATAATAGTATATTCAGTGTAAGCAATTACAAGGATTGATTTCAGTTCACAAAACAGGCTGTGATATGTCATATTTATACTGGAATTTTGTTTGCAGTTTGTGAGTCGGCCTCATGACAAGAAAGTCCCAAGTTTAAATTCTGGGGTCTTTCTGGGCGCAAATTGCACTTTGATGTGCCACTAAATCCGGCACAGCGGCAGAGTGGCCAGCACTCTCCCCTCACAGCAAGGCTATGTGGGACATAAGGCCACCTTATGTCCCACAATTACAATATGTAACAGGCACTATACATAAAATCATGCACAATAGGGAAAATGTGCACAATATGTAAAAATGCACAATAGGTAAAATAATGCACAATAGGTAAAACATGCACAATGGGTGAAAAATACTAAATAGGTAAAATAATGCTAAAAAGGTAACACATACACAATAGATAAAGAATTCACAATAGGTACAAATGCACAATTGGTCAAATCAAGCACAATAGGTAAAATCATGCACAATAGGTAAAATCATGCACAACTGGTAACACATGCACACTTAGTAAAACATGCACAATAGGTGAAATCATGTCCAGTAGGTAAAATCCTCCAGCTAAAGTAGTCGATCATGCCTAGTACAATATCTGGAGATGGGTCCCTGGGCGCTGTGGTGCGCGCTGCTCCTGACAGGTTGCCCATGCGGCATTGAAGGATGGGTCAAATGCAGAGAACAAATGTAACCATAACCTTAAAAACATGTTTAATAGGGTAAAAAATATCAGCTTTAAAAACATTATCTCACTTAATAAAGAGAGTTTTTTTTTTTAATCTATGCTAGCTGGAGACTAAATCTGTGACTAAGGGTGTATGATAACTTGTGATTTTGGGCGTTACAGAAATAAATTGAATTGAATTGAATTTTGTGTAAATTCTGTATAAACTTTGACTGGAATGAGTTTCCCTAGTGTAATGTCACTTGTTATTATTTTCCACATATATTTCAAAGTTTTCTCCACAAATACCTACTTTATTGGTATAAAAACTACAATTTATATGTAAAACAGGTATGAACACGCCAAATAAAGTCAAAAATTAGAAAATTGTCCAAACCTGTCATACACACCTCAAAACTGGTGTGGAAGCTGGAAGATATTTCCAATTTTTAGAGTCCTGTCAGAAGTGAAGAAGCTACTTGGATGAGAATTAAAATGTATTCACTCAAAAAAATAAAAACCTTTTGGACATTGATAATTAACAGCATTATTCAGAGAGAGAAAACTCAATGAGAACCTATCTGAATACTTACACCTTCACCTTTAGTTTAGGGCCATACATTCAGGATAATATTCATATTTGTCTTAACATAACCATTGCTTTGAATTGTTTAATTACATTTTTTATCTTTTACAGAGCTTGTTTTTGCAATATTTAAACCAAAACACTGCCTTCAGTCAGAAGACCATTTCTACCTCTGAATCTTGTGTTATTTTTTAAATAAACTCAGCAGTACTTTGTGAAGGATTCGCTGTAGCTTCCAGGTTATTGGCTGTAACCGTGATTTATCCACTGCCATCACTGTAAACATTTAGAGTCATTCTGAGAGGAGAAAGGAGGTTCTTCCAAGCAATTGTTTTCCTTCAACGCCGTATCTTTGTACATATTGGAGGAATTTATAGCAAAGAATCCATCAGCTGTCAAGTTGAAGCAAAGAAGAAAAAAAATCACTCCTGCTCCTCCCTGCGCACAAATTATTGCCATATTACAGTATGTTACAATGCAAGGACTTCCACACAAAGAGATGACAGTGACACAAGTGAGAGGGGGACTTGATTGAACGGGTAATAAAACAAAATGGGGTCAAAGGTCCAACAGAACAATAACTGCAGTAATAGAACGCAGTGTGCAGCCAGCTACATAGACACATCCATGCAAAGACACTGATGTCACGTTGAGAAATTAACTTCCAGCTGCGCATAAATTAATAATGATCCAATATCACACTGACGCTTTGACTGGTGTTGTCAACGGCATATTACAGATTAAAATACACTGTATACACTGTATATAGTTAGGTTACCTGGTGTAATGAGGTCGTTGGAGAGAGCTATTTAACTAGGAATATATGCATCTACTTACTCGTTATGTCCTATATATGCAGTAATCAGATTTATAAAACTACTTTTGGACACACATGCTTTTATCGTTTCCAATAATTAAAAATAGAATTATTTATATAATTATTATTAGAGTATTGAATATCTGCCATCACAGCTCAGCATCAGCCTATATGCACTCCTGTTAAATCCGTGCACAGATACATTGTAAAAGTAGCTATGTGGGTAAAAATGAGACTGACATGCGCTGTCTGCGTCTAATTATGGAGCGTTTTATCCTCTGTGAAGCTGTAAGTTTGTTACAGTGACTGTAAAAGTCGTGAAAAGCACCATAAACACATCACAGTGTATTATTATGGCGCCGAGGAGCCATTAAGTAGCCGGTAAGTGAACTTTCCTCCAGCCAAGCAACACCACAGCCGAGGATTCATTAGTTTTTCTGGCCTTTTTCCTTTTAACCACGACCAGCGTCAAAGCCCCAGACCACTGCACTCTGCACAATGCATCGCTTTTCATTTGTTTCCAGGGCCTAAGCACCAAACACGTACCTTTCTAACGCATGCTTTTGCCTCAACGCATTTGAGTCAGTCCAGATTGAACAACTCTTACTTCACGTAGATGACAGAGCAAAACATACTGTTGTCAGCAATTCGAAAAAAGGAGTTCCCATAATCTTAATAAAATAAACTGTCAACATGCTCATAGTAGCTAATAACATCCGCCTCTCCTCTAACCCTATCTCTTTGACTGTCCGCAGCAGAAGCTCTCTCTCTCTCTCTCTTGCTCTGATCCTCTTTCACACCTCCATCTTCTGTCTTTCTTCCCCCCCTCTCTCCCTCTCTCTCTCTCTCTCTCTCTCTCCAACAAGTCTTACCTCAAGCCACTTTCATGCTCCCTCTTTTCTGGCACCTATTCACAGACTTACTCGCACACCCTGGTCTTCCCGACGAAGCTTTCGAGTGTCGGATTCTTCTTCTGGCACCTGGCATGGCTCTCCCCTCTTGCTCCCTTCTGACAGGCCTGCATTAATCATCTGCTCATCCACCTTCTGCAGCTCTCTTTGTCCCTTTCTCCCCGCTCCTGTCACTTTGGGCCTCCTTTTGTGCTGTACCTGCTCCGAATCATATCTCTATTTGTGTACGTGTAGCTAAACTAGGAGCACATTTCTGCCTGCTAAGCGTGTCGAATTATCACTGCAGAGGTGAAGAGAGAATAAGTGTTTTGGTGTTGGGTGCTGTGTTAGACGGAGCAGATTAGGGGAGTGTTTAATATCGAGGTGTTTGGTAAGAGGCAGGAAGAAGGTATTAAGGCGTAACAAATATATGATTATGAATGTTCTACAATGTATTATGTTTCAAAAGGGGTTTTACCATGTTGTAATGTTTCCTCAGTTGTGTGTGTTTCCTTTCGTTGTTGTTGTTGTGTTGCTTTAATCGCAGTTGGCAGGCAAATTAAAAGGTACACTTATTGCCACCCACTGGAGTTGTATGTCTCCTGTAGTTGTACGTTTTCTGTAGTTGTACGTCTCCTGTAGTTGTACGTCTTCTGTAATTGTACGTTTTCTGTAGTTGTACGTCTTCTGTAATTGTACGTTTTCTGTAGTTGTACGTCTCCTGTAGTTGTACGTCTCCTGTATTTGTACGTTTTCTGTAGTTGTACGTCTCCTGTAGTTGTACGTCTCCTGTAGTTGTACGTTTTCTGTAGTTGTACGTCTCCTGTAGTTGTACGTCTCCTGTAGTTGTACGTCTCCTGTAGTTGTACGTCTCCTGTAGTTGTACGTCTCCTGTAGTTGTACGTCTTCTGTAGTTGTACGTCTCCTGTAGTTGTACGTCTCCTGTAGTTGTACGTCTCCTGTAGTTGTACGTTTTCTGTAGTTGTACGTCTCCTGTAGTTGTACGTCTCCTGTAGTTGTACGTCTTCTGTAGTTGTACGTCTTCTGTAGTTGTACGTCTTCTATAGTTGTACGTCTCCTGTCGTTGTACGTCTCCTGTAGTTGTACGTCTTCTGTAATTGTACGTCTCCTGTAGTTGTACGTCTTCTGTAGTTGTACGTCTTCTGTAGTTGTACGTCTTCTATAGTTGTACGTCTCCTGTCGTTGTACGTCTCCTGTAGTTGTACGTCTTCTGTAGTTGTACGTCTCCTGTAGTTGTACGTCTGTAGTTGTACGTCTCATGTAGTTGTACGTCTCCTGTAGTTGTACGTTTTCTGTAGTTGTACGTCTCCTGTCGTTGTACGTCTCCTGTAGTTGTACGTTTTCTGTAGTTGTACGTCTTCTGTAATTGTACGTTTTCTGTAGTTGTACGTCTTCTGTAATTGTACGTTTTCTGTAGTTGTACGTCTTCTGTAATTGTACGTTTTCTGTAGTTGTACGTCTTCTGTAGTTGTACGTCTCCTGTAGTTGTACGTCTCCTGTCGTTGTACGTCTCCTGTAGTTGTACGTTTTCTGTAGTTGTACGTCTTCTGTAATTGTACGTCTTCTGTAGTTGTACGTCTCCTGTAGTTGTACGCAGGGCCGGCCCAAGCCTTCAGGGGGCCCTAAGCGAAAACATTTTTGGGGGCCCCTCACCACGTCATCAGAATCAGTTTTATTGCCATTGTCAGTAAACAATTCACATATGGGAACTTTCTTCAACGCAAACAAAGCGCACCAAAACGCCAGGGCATCTGTTTGCCAGTTAGTTTATTCTCTACACCTCACAAGCTCAAATATTGCTAACTTAAATCCCACAATGCAACTTGGTATTCCGCTGACATCACCTCTACTCCCTGTACAAATAACACACGTCCCAGATATGTTTTTGGGGCGTATTTGTGGGCGTTAAGGGTCTACAGCCACATTAGAACATTAGTTTAAATTAATGAACAGGGGGGGGGTCTGGGGGCCCTCCCCCAGAAATTTTCAGACCTTTTTTGGGTCTTCTGCTGCATTTTAATGTGGTCCAGCCGCTAAAGTAAGAGTAAAATGTTGAGGTTGTAATGCTATAAAATGATGATGTGATGAAACTGTGCCAGGAGAAAATGACTAAAGCCAGTTATTAAAACATTATTGTACTTAATTACTCAATACAATATTGGCTATGAAAAATAATTATGGTCAAATTGATTCATTTTAACTGAAAATGTAAAAGTAATAGTTATCCTTACTAATTTATCTTTTACAGCTCCCAACTGTTCCTTCTTGCCAAAGTGACAAAACAAGTTATATTAAATTAAACAAATGGCATAAGCATTGCTTGATTAACAATTAACACTGATAAAACAGTGCAAACATATTATTCCCAGAGAATGAACAGAACGAGAAGTGAAGGTCCAAACCTAGCTATAGTGAAGAGACAGCGTTTCTGCAACTTTGCCACTTTTGTATAAAAATATATAGTATTATTCTATAACAGACGTACTTATAATATGTCTGGTTATTTTTCACTATCAATTTATTATAATTTATAACAAATAGTCTAATGATGCTTTTTAAATAAATCGAAATGTTTTATTGCTCTATTAAAAGTTAATTACAATATAAATGTTTGTTCTGATCAGAACATCACACACTGGACTCCTGCATGAAACAATGCTGCGATGTGATTGGCTGATGGACCTTACGTGCATAAACCTTTACGTTCCTCTTATTGCACGTTAAGAAGTCAAAGTAAAACAGACATCACGAGTCACGATTGATCTCACACATGGTGATGTGAGAGAGAGGGACGCAAACTCAAACCAGCTCAACTCTAACTGAGGCTGCACAGGGGCCCGGGACAGGGGCCCGGGACAGGGGCCGCACACTGTTCACTCCAAAGTCTCACGTCAGAGGTTCTGGACGAGACGGCGCTCGTCCGGACCGGATCCCCGCCTCTTAGTGACCCGGGCATAGACGCCCCTCACCGGCCTCACCTGCAGCTGACACTACGGGGCTGGTGTAAATGTTAAACTTATTATCTTTCATTCAGACATATTATTATGCGCGGGGCAGAGCTCTCGTCGGCTCCAGCCTGAGCGAACTAACGTGACAGAATCGTGTTGTTTCAAACAGCAGCATTAACCGTCTCTTTGTAAGAGAAGTTCAATACCTGGAGAGTGTTGTTGAGTTTGCAGTTTCTTTACATCGTCAAGAAGTTTCTTCTTTCGTTTTTCGGCACCGGGAGATATATTCCTCTGGACATGAGGACCACGTTCTGTTGTGTTTATGTTTTGCTCTCGTTCTGCTCGCGCACAATGAAGTTGCCCAATCAGCGCAGGTCTGGTGTCTTGGTTGCCAGATTGTCATTACAAATAAATGTGGTTTGTGCGTTATATGTTACCGCTGTGTGCGCTGCCGCGCCAGCAGCGATACTACACTAGTGGCGCACGCTGCACTTGCACTTCGCATAAAACGGGTTGCCAGATTGGGGGCCCTATTAAAGCCTCGGGGCGCTACGCGGCTGCTTAGTTCGCTTATAGGCTGGGCCGGCCCTAGTTGTACGTCTCCTGTAGTTGTACGTCTCCTGTAGTTCTACGTCTCCTGTAGTTGTACGTCTTCTGTAGTTGTACGTCTTCTGTAGTTGTACGTCTCCTGTAGTTGTACGTCTTCTGGAGTTGTACGTCTCCTGTAGTTGTACGTTTTCTGTAGTTGTACGTCTTCTATAGTTGTACGTCTTCTGTAGTTGTACGTCTTCTGTAATTGTACGTCTTCTGTAGTTGTACGTCTCCTGTAGTTGTACGTGTTCTGTAGTTGTACGTGTTCTGTAGTTGTAAGTCTCCTGTAGTTGTACGTCTTCTGTAATTGTACGTCTTCTGTAGTTGTACGTCTCCTGTAGTTGTACGTCTTCTGGAGTTGTACGTCTCCTGTAGTTGTACGTTTTCTGTAGTTGTACGTCTTCTATAGTTGTACGTCTTCTGTAGTTGTACGTGTTCTGTAGTTGTACGTCTTCTGTAATTGTACGTCTTCTGTAGTTGTACGTCTCCTGTAGTTGTACGTCTTCTGTAGTTGTACGTCTTTTGTAGTTGTACGTCTCCTGTAGTTGTACGTCTTTTGTAGTTGTACGTCTCCTGTAGTTGTACGTCTCCTTTAGTTGTACGTCTTCTGTAGTTGTACGTGTTCTGTAGTTGTAAGTCTCCTGTAGTTGTACGTCTTCTGTAGTTGTACGTCTCCTGTAGTTGTACGTCTTCTGTAGTTGTACGTCTCCTGTAGTTGTACGTCTTCTGTAGTTGTACGTCTTCTGTAGTTGTACGTCTTCTGTAGTTGTACGTCTTCTGTAGTTGTAAGTCTCCTGTAGTTGTACGTTTTCTGTAGTTGTACGTCTCCTGTAGTTGTACGTCTTCTGTAGTTGTACGTCTTCTGTAGTTGTACGTCTCCTGTAGTTGTACGTCTTCTGGAGTTGTACGTCTCCTGTAGTTGTACGTCTTCTGTAGTTGTAAGTCTCCTGTAGTTGTACGTCTCATGTAGTTGTACGTTTTCTGTAGTTGTACGTCTCCTGTAGTTGTACGTCTTCTGTAGTTGTACGTCTCCTGTAGTTGTACGTCTTCTGTAGTTGTACGTCTCCTGTAGTTGCACGTCTCCTGTAGTTGTACGTCTGTAGTTGTACGTCTTCTGTAGTTGTACGTCTTTTGTATTTGTACGTCTTCAAAGTTTGTGTTTTATGCTAAACCGTAAAAAAAAAAACAGAAAGAGAGAGAGAAAGAAAGAGAAATAAAATCAACCATTTGTCTTTTCATTTCATGTCCCTCTTTAAATAACACTTCGTCTCACTGCATGATGTCACTGGGTAGTGATCTAATCTTTGAAGTCCATTCACCTTTACCATGTACCTTGATCATTGCTCAATATAAAAAAATGTATGCACAAAGATCAGGAAAATGTAATGTCAGCGTGATGATATAGGTCTAGAAATAAAAGTCAATGATGTCAAATACTTACATGCATATATTTAAAAGAGGTCAGAGCCTGTTACATTAGTTGCATTAAGTAGGTTTAAAACTGTACTCACAAGGTTGACAAAGGGACAATACTTTACATAGCGATTACAAAGCATGCTTGCCTGAAGTAATTACTCTGTGTCATAACCTGAAATTTTGGCCATTGAACACCATGCCTTCTCCTTTCTTAAATTGCGGTTTAAAACTGATGGTTGATGTATTCACGAATATTATAGTTCTCCACATAAACAATTAACTTCATCCATCATGAATCATCCCCTGAAATCCTGGATGCGATGCACATGTTCTATTTTGAAAGGGCAAGTTTAGCCTCTTTTCTGTGTTTCCTTTGCTGAAAATCAGAACTCACACCTAATTTGAGTGCTGCATATAGCGTAAGTCTGCCAGTGGAATACAATTACTGGTAAACCTTTTCCCAGCAATTTGGAATTCTAGATATAGATATAGAACTTGTGTTTTTTTCCCCCTAATTCTAACCCATATGGGAATCAAACCTCTGACCTGTTCTAGCTGTCCTTTTTCAAATCACCATTCCACCCTCCTGTTATTGCAGTTTGTCCAGCGTAGAAGACAAAAGGCAGCATCCGACAAAATGAACCTAATCAGAACACATTTGTTTCCGCTCCCAATAGAGTTTTTTAGCACGCTCATTTGTTTTATAGCCTCTCTTATGCTCTTAAACACTGTCTAATCCCTCATTAGCAGAGGAAAGAGGGCGTTTAATGTTCTTCTCCTCTCCGCTGTCTGCTGCTGAACTGTGACACTCCGACATGCCTGCCCTGCACAACACTATAAGACATTTAACTGCTACTCCAAGGGAATTAGTATCCGAGAAGTGCAGCTAAACAGCCAGGACAACGCATGCAAATAGGGAGGAAAAGAATAGAAGATCCAAAGTGGTGCCAACTTTGACAGCGCTTGAGATGACTTCACACATCCAACGCAGATTCGTTTATTTACGTGTGATTTTTGGCACATTTTGACATGCATGAGTTTTGCACACCATTTTATCTTCTAAATGACTTGCTTGCTGTTCAGACTTGGGGTGCAAGAATGACAGCTAGATTCCTTTTGCTTTCTGATAAGTTGTCATTGTGTGTATTTACAATTGTGAATGTCAGTGAATAGTTGATAGTCAGTGAATGCACAACACAAGCAAGGTTGTAATACATGTCGTGAGAAGCAATATTACTGACATAGTGAATTGTCTAAACCGGCACCAAATACAGAACAAAAGGAAATAAAATGTTAGCGTTTGTGTTTTTGGCAATAACAATATTGCAGTTGTCAATCTTACAAGAACAGGTTTTTTTTAAGATTCAAGGTTATTTTTTAGAAAGAATTGCCAAAAAAATGTCATTATGGTCGGCATTTTGGCTTTCTAAATTATATGTCTAATTTACACTGAACAAAACCATAAACTAAATACTTATTAAGAGTTAAACTTAGAAATATGAAACATTTTCTATAGCCACAAAAGACCCATATATCTTAAAATTTGCTAACAAATGTGTCCAAATCTATCTTACTGAGCAATTAATATTAATAACCCATCAAACCTCACAGATGTGGCTGTATGCTGAAGGACGGCATGAATATTGCCATATTGCAGTTGTGCCTTGAGCATGTTTGGGACGCCTATACAGTATATTGGGGGTCACACCAGATACTTTTCTGACCCCCTAATAAAGCAAAATTGAACATTTCATAGTGGCCTTTTATTGTGGCCAACCTAAGGCAATATTCATGCAGTCGCATCAAAATCATGATATTCCACACCTGTGAGGTCGGATGGATTATTAATATCCATTACTCGGTAAGACAGATTTAGAATCTTCACCTCACTGTCTTTAAAAGAGTGGTTTATGGTACAGCACTCTGTAATCCTGAATTTGAGTGCCTTCTGTGTTGATACAGTCTTTTGTGCAGTAGCTGTTCATTGTTGCTGTATTTTGCATCTTTGAAGCACCATCTGAGCTGATCTATGAAAGGTGCCTGGGTTTGACTCCTGATACTCCTGGTTTTGTATGTTTCTGGGTAGGTTTTTCTTCTGCTCACTGCGGTTTCCCACAGCAACCAATAAAACCACACATAATAGGTCAAATCCTCCGGTCAAGACGATCCTTATTAAGCCTAGATCAAAATGTGGACATGGTCTTGTGGCTGCTCGTTGACCCAGAGGCATGGATGGCTTAACAAAGTATAACTTACCCTTTAACCTTATGTCAAAAGCAGGATAAAGACTATGAAGTAGTAAAACTACAAGAAGATCAAGAAGAAGCTTTAAGCACCAGCATGGAAGAGCTTTCACCAAGAGCAGTAGAGGTTTGTTTTACTGGAAATAAATGTTAAAGACGTGAAGCAAAGACATCTAGTGGCAGCTGTCAGACACAAAGGTGAAACCCAGTCCCCCAACTGAGAAGATAGTCAATGAAACATGATCTAATTACTGACCTCTACTCTCCATTACGCCTCATCAAAAAGAGTTACACATGATAAAAAAATTGACCAAAAAAAGCCAGATATTTGAACTGGAGCTTTGAAAACATTCCAAACATACTTGGTTTATTTGGAGGATAGCTTTTTGTGTCAAAATTCCTCTGCACATCTGAACAAAATGATGTGAGCGTTGGAAATTCAGTTTGCTGTTGTCCTGCCAACTTTGCAATACGTCCATTTATTTTTGGCCTGGAGCCCCGTGCCGCAGCCAGGTATCAGAGTAAATATTTTCCCCCTCATCTACCACTAAATAAATCATGTCTGCTGAATGTGAGCCATGAGTCTTCACACATGTATTCGCTAACAGGGATTAAGATTAGCACGTGGAGGCTAAAACTGGGAAGAGGCCAGATAATAATTCAATGAGGGAAACATAGGATATTGTAAACTGAAAATATAAAGAAGTGCACTATGTAACATTTCTTGAGGAGGGGTCTGCTACTATGACGATGTTATTCCTTTGCTGGGAATGTTCTACAGCATTTTAACATATCTACAGTATATGGTATTTACTAATTACACGTGTTAAAATTGGGAAAAAATACCTTGACATTTTTTTTTAACTGTGAGGGCTCTTAAAGGCACATGATGATACATACTTTTAATGTGTTTCCTTCATCAATAGCTTACTTGGAGTTGTATTTTTGAGTGATTCATACATGTTTCCGTAATTCTGTAATGTCTTGCCCACCCACGCTCCTGTTCTTTGAAAGAAAAAAATACAATATATACATATACAATACAAAGATCATACACCGAGGATTCAACAATGATCAATTCAAACTGATGATGTAATGGGTAGACACGGTTTCAAAGGTATTCAGGTTTACAATTCACATTTGTGCAGAACGTTCGAAGCGACCTTACGGCTGCTCCTCTTTGAAGTCATTTCTGATCTTATTTGTCGCCCAGTTGTTGTGTTGTGCGTTTTGCTGCAGTCCGAACCATGTTGGACTTTCCAAGGAGCCTCCAAGACCTTCCAAAATGTCCATTTGATTGTGGACTCACTCTCTTGTAAATTTTACTTGCGACATTGTAAGTTCTCAAGAACTAATGCACTGGTAACAGGTGAGATGACATGAGCAGTGGAGTACTGAATCAGAAAAGACTTTGCTAGTAGGAAGAAATATATATCACATATTTGAAGACAGTAAGGTGAAGCAGGGAGAATGAATGGTATGACATTTTTGGTTACGAAAGAAAACCCTTCTTTTGATAGGAATGGGTGTCTAAGATACAATCTCCCCTCAGTCAACAATAGCCTCATGAGACCTTGGCAGAGATCGAGCCAGTCAAATGCAAATGAGATACTTGACAGGTCTGAGAAAGAGGTGGCCAGACCTCATTAGGCCTTAACAACCCAAGCTGTAAGAGTCAAATTGGCAGACTTGTAAACAAGGGCAGGGAAAGGTTTCAGTTAGAACTCTTACCTTTGGGCAGGACCAATGTGAGCTCAGGAGATTATGAATGCTGCTCAAACCATTTCATCTGATTGAAAATTACTTTCGGATGGACATTGAAACGTTAATTTCTAGTGTCCAGATGAATACCTTTGAAACCACCATGAACTACTTCTGGATGAATGAGAGATTACATCAACAAATGATTAAGAGAGACTGTAAATGAGAGATTATCACTAAATACTAGAAAATGCATTTATTTCGTGTTGAGTTAGCGCAATAAATGCTAACAGCTGCATCATATTCATTCAAAATCTTTCATTTCCAATATTAAATCAAGTAATTACAGTGGACTCCAATCGGCACAAGTGCTCGAGCCGAAGAGAGCCGGCAGATTGCTATCAGTTTGACAGAGACAAGTCAACAACACCTCTATCGCGGCTCACATTTCCCCCGGCTGCACCACTCTTTATCTCTTCATTATGAACTGATAGGCGACGGTAGCGTGACAGTTAATTGTGTCGGCCCTGCTGCATCCAAGTGCTTGTTTCAATAAGGTCATTATATTTGGCTGCAGTGGAATGCATATTGAGCCTATTATTACAGCAATGTACTGCATATGTGGATTTTCTGGTTTCTCACTTATCCTGGCTTGTTCTGATGTGAGCCCAGTTTAATCTTGATGTATGGACTTGTTTTGGTCCTGTTCTAGAATCAGTCCTGGTCTTATCCAGGTTTATTAACTTAACAGAACAACACTCACTACATTTACATCTGCAGAGAACTCTGAATGAACAACCATTTTCTTTTAAACATTTTGTTTGTTTTTTCATATACAAGAAAACACAATAGAACATAAAAATAGACACAGAGAGTTAGCGCTAAAAGAAAAAGTAGTCCTAAATGTGATCAAAAGTCCTGCAATTATTGAAAATTTTAATCATTTTCTCAATTTTCGAATGTTAAACAACTCATTTTCTTTAAAAAGAAATCCATATATTTGTTTTAATGTACAAGAAAACACAAAAGAACATAAAACAAGACACAGAGAGTTAGCGCTAAAAGAAAAAGTAGTCCTAATGTGATCAAAAGTCCTGCAATTATTGGAAATTTTAATCATTTTCTCAATTTTCAAATGTTAAAACAACCAATTTCAAATTGTCTTTGCTCCAAAACCTGTCCAATCACTCTCAGTTTACAACATGTCGAAGACCAAATAGGTTCGAGCGGGGGCTGAGAGTCATATGTGTCTAGTAATTTAGCATTAGCACTAAAACCTTGTTGCAATAAATTATCATTAAAAATAGAGAAGCAATTCCTCATTTACGTTGAGCATTTAATTAGCATCTTTTTGCTTGGCGCAGAACAAAAAAGAACACGTTGAAGCTCTGGTAGTTTTTTTTTACTTTCACTTTAACGCAGCGGGGACACACACACACACACACACACACACACACATAAGCTAATTTGCAGACCGTAGTTTATCATCTCTACTGACTAAACAAATGAGTACACGTTCAAACACTACTTCTCTGGTTTTCTCTGCGTGCACGTAAACTTAGTGAGTGACTCAGAAGTGTCATATAACATTGCATTAGGTAGTGGTTGGAACATGATGGTGCTAACTAGCAGCCATGTTTCCATCACACTACTTATTAACACATATGAGGGTTATTCTGTTATCTGGTCTTTATTAGACATCTACAAATGTTAATAGTGACTTATAAATGCTTAACAACACTTATATCCGATGCTTTATTAATAAACACATGAATCTCATTTAAAGCATTGTCTCTTTTCCCCGACCAGCACATGTCGTATGTCACGTGTGTGTATGTGTTGGTAAAGAAAAAAGATTGACTAAGCTCACTCCTGTGTCTCATTCACATGTCTCCTCTTCTGTTTTCTCATCATCCTCACCTCCTCTGCCTCTCCTCGCCCTCTTCCCCCTTTTCACTCCTCTTCCCTCCCCTCCCTCCCTCCCTGTCGTCACCACTATCGTCACCCGTAGGTGTCTTGTGTCCCACGGCGCACCCTCCCCTCTCCAGTGCTGCTGCTGATGGAACTGCAGTGACATCTACTGAGAGAGCAGAGCATAGGAGAGAGGGGCGGAGAAGAGAGAGGAGAAGAGGGGAGGAGAGTGGAGAAGAGAGGAGGAGGAGAGGAGATGATAGGAAGAGAGAGGGGAAGAGAGGAGGAGAAGAGAGAAGAGAGGGGAAGAGAGGAGAGAGGAGGGGAGAGGAGAAGAGAGGAGGAGAGAGGAGGAGAGGGAAGAAGAGAGGAGGAGAGAGGAGACCATAGGAGGAGAGAGGGGAGGAGAGGAGGAGAAGAGAGGAGAGGGGGAGAGAGGAGAAGAGAGGAGGAGAGAGGAGAAGAGAAGAGAGGAGGAGAGAGGAGAAGAGATGGGAAGAGAGGAGGAGAAGAGAGAAGAAGAGAGGAGGAGGGAGGAGGAGAGTGGAGAGGACGAAAGAGGAGGGGAGAGGAGGAGAGAGGGGAAGAGAGGAGAGAGGAGGGGAGAGAAAAGGAGAGAGGAGCGGGGGCACACGCTGGAATGTAAATGTCAGTCAGGATGATTACAAATAAAATATGACAAATAAAATCATGAGAAATGTGTTTGCAAATCCTGTTTTGGGGTTTTGCTTTTATACTGTATGTAAGTAATGTGAACATTGCATTGATCATTTGCAGACACATTTTTTCCAGAATATCAAACATGAACAAAGTTTCTGCCCATGAACTACTGTACTATACTACTACTACTACTACTACTACTACTACTACTATTATTATTATTATTACGTCTACTGATACTACTAAAAGTACTTCTGTTTGGCTGGCAGTTTGGTCCCTGCCCTGGTAATAGTTTTGGTGAGGAAGACTTCTCTCCCGCTTGTATCTCTGGGTGAAGGGGTGAACATTTTATTGAATTTTTTTAACTTTAGTTCATTAACATCTGTTGTGAAAACAAGCATAAGAACAATTCTGTTTCCATGTGAAGTTCCATGATGTGGACTTTAGAGTCTGTGTCCATTCTGTCCTTGATGGAAGTGGAAGTTACCTCTGATTAACAGAATTTAGAATTTTTCGTGCAGAAGGATGCGATTGTCGTGCCACAATTGCTCCAACATAACAGGGATTTGTGGTAGAATTTAGAAATGATCAGTTTGTTGTTGTCCAGTCAGATTCCTTCCATAAATTACTACTGACACCTTTGTGGCTGATCCTACACTTATCATGGGGTAAACACTGTCTTGATTTATACAGCTTTGAATGAATGGTGAAAAAGTGTTTTGTATTTAATTGATATTTGACTCTTTTATGGATTTGTTTTACTATTTTATTGATATTTTCCTCTTTTATGTGTTTTACTCTTTTATGGATTTTTTTAGACTCTTATGGATTTTTAAAAACTTTTTTATGGATTTAAAAAAAACTATGTTATGGATATTTGACTCTTTTATGGATATTTTACTCTTCTATGAATTTTAGAAAATTCTTTTATGGATTTTTTAAAAACCTCTCCTTGAACCGACACCTTAACGTGGTGGAGGGGTTTGAGCGCCCGAATGATCCCGGGAGCTATGTTGTCGGGGGCTTCAAGCCCCTGGTAGGGTCTCCCAAGGCAAACAGGTCCTAGGTGACGGGACAAAGATTGGTTCAGAAGCCCCCTATGATGAGTAAAAGAACAAGGCCGTTTACGTCGCCCGGATTGGCGTCACCGGGGCCCCATCCTGGAGCCAGGCCTGGGATGGGTGCTCGATGGCGAGCGCCTGGTGACCGGGTCTTACCCCACGGGGCCCGGCCGAGCACAGCCCGAAGGAGAGACGTGGGGCCGCCCTCCCGTGGGCCCACCACCCGCAGGAGGATCCATAAGGGGCCGGTGCAGAGAGATCTGGGCGGCAGTCGACGGCAGGGGCCTCGGCGACCAGATCTCCAGACACAGAGACTAACTCTGGGGACATGGAATGTCACCTCGCTGGGGGGGAAAGAGCCTAGCTCTTTCCCCCCCAGCGGTACCGACTAGATATGGTCGGCCTCACCTCCACGCACAGTTTGGGCTCTGGAACCCATCTCCTCGAGAGGGGCTGGAATCTCCACTTCTCTGGTGTTGCCCGCGAGGAGAGGCGGCGGGCTGGTGTGGGCTTGCTTATAGCCCCTCAGCTCAGCCGCCACGTGTTGGAGTTTACCCCGGTGAACGAGAGGGTTGCGTCCCTCCGCCTTCGGGTGGGGGACAGGTCTCTCACTGTTGTGGCGGCCTACGGGCCGAACAGCAGTGCAGAGTACCCGGCCTTCTTGGAGTCCTTGGGAGGAGTACTGTACAGTGCACCGACCGGGGACGCCGTTGTTCTACTTGGGGACTTCAACGCCCACGTGGGCAATGACAGTGACACCTGGGGAGGGGTGATCGGGAAGAACGGCTTCCCCGATCTGAACCCGAGCGGTGTTCAGTTATTGGACTTCTGTGCTAGCCACAGTTTCTCCATAACGAACACCATGTTCAAGCACAAGGGTGTTCATCAGTGCACATGGCACCAGGAAACCCTAGGCCGGAGGTCAATGATCGACTTTGTTGTCGTGTCATCTGACCTCCGGCCGCGTGTCTTGGACACTCGGGTGAAGAGAGGGGCAGAGTTGTCAACCGATCACAGGATTCCATCTCTGCTGTTTGCAGACGATGTCGTCCTGATGGCTCCATCAAACCCGGTTCAAGTATCTCGGGGTCTTGTTCACGAGTGAGGGAAGGATGGAGCGTGAGATCGACAGGCGGATCGGTGCAGCGGCTGCAGTGATGCAGTCGCTGCATCGGACTGTTGTGGTGAAGAGGGAGCTGAGAAGGCAAAGCCTTTACCGGTCGGTCTACGTTCCTACCCTCACCTATGGTCATGAGCTTTGGGTAGTGACCGAAAGAACAAGATCGCGGACAAAAGCGGTCGAAATGAGTTTCCTCCGCCGTGGGGCTGGGCGCTCCCTTAGAGATAAGGTGAGCAGCTCCGCCACACGGGGGGAGCTCGGAGTAGAGCCGCTGCTCCTCCACGTCGAGAGGAGCCAGCTGAGGTGGCTCGGGCATCTGTTCCGGATGCCTCCTGGGCGCCTCCCTCGGGAGGTGTTTCAGGCATGTCCCACCGGGAAGAGGCCCCGGGGAAGACCCAGGACACGCTGGAGAGACTGTCTCTCGGCTGGCCTGGGAACGCCTCGGGATCCCCCCGGAGGAGTTAGAGGAAGTGTCTGGGGAGGAGGAAGTCTGGGAGTCCCTGCTCAGACTGCTGCCCCCGCGACCCAGCACCGGATAAAGCGGCAGAAAATGGATGGATGGATGGATTTTTTAAAACTCTTTTATGGATTTTTAAAAGCTCTTTAAGTAATATTTGACTCTTTTATTGATTTATATCTTTATGAACACACAACACATATCTATCGATTGGTGCGGCGGCAAGCACGCTCATCTTAATTAGACATTATATTAATTAAATATTCAAAGTGTAGTTATCATAAATTGTTCTTTTTTTAACACAAAACATCTGGAATACATTTTTCTGCCATTCTATTGAACATTCCAGGCTAAACATTAAAAGGTTTGATTATAAGGTTTAGACCCTCCACTTAAGACCTTAAATAACGCTCTTTTACAGATGTTTTAATACCATACTGTGTTACATTCCAGACAAAGTAATATCATCTCCATGGAGACAAGCATGTGGCGGACCGTCCACCCGTTAAGTGGCATAGTGCAGCCCTAAGTTACAGCTCCCCTGTTGGTTACTTGTTTCCCTCACTGCTGTATTGTTTGTAAGACAATTGCTTGACTTCGGTCCAAACAAGTCTAAACTGATTTTTATTCTCGTCAGTGGGCCAGCTCCGTTCCTCTGTTTGTAATTATTGTCCTAGCCGCTAGCTTTCTGAGCCCATTATGCCAGGTCAAAGCTTAATGATCATATCCTGAGCTTATGGCAATGACTTGAGTCCGTCCCCCCCACACACTCATTTGTTTGAACCAATCCTGAGTCACGCAGGAGTTACACAGTTTACACACATGATAATGCAGAATAAATGTGGCTTTTGACAGGCATCTTCAGATGAATAATTCAGCAAGTCGTTTACATAAAGCCCCGGTTCAGTCATACATGAATTACAATTACATTATGTGCTCAAATGCAACCATCATATTATAATAATCAAGCAGGGGATATGCGCGTGTGGCTGCTGGGAAATCCATTGGAAATGAGTAAATGTCTCAAAGCTGGAATATAGCTGGTTTATTTTTCCTTCAGTGGCCCTTTAAAGGAGTTATATTCAGCTAAACTGACTTTTATGAGCTGTTAAGGGTGTTTTTTTTTTGTTTTTTTTCCTCATCTAAAACATACGAGATTCTGTAATGATCCATCTATGTTTCCAAAGTTCAAAGCACTTCACCAGACTTGTTTTGTTTGTGTCAGTGCTCAGATCACATTCACTATGCAAACAAGATCCACCCAAGCACGTTTTAGCCTAATTTATGCATTACTTTTTATGAACGGGGACTGTGCACATTAATAAAGATTTCTGTAAATGTGCCAGTATTAACTATATATCTAGCACTGCAATTCCAACTGCTTCGCTCTGGAGTTCACAAATAGATGATGTCACTTTCCCCCCTTGCCCAGAATGCTCCACAGTATGGCATTAAACATAAATTGCATCTATTCGATTACAGGTGAAAAACATGTAATCTTAGAAAGTGGTGTTGCCTTTCCACAGTTCTGACCTGACCCTAACCCTAACCACAAGGCTTGGTTGTGTTACTTGATTGTTTCCATGGGGACAGATACGTTAATTCCATGGTGTGGAGCATTTCAGGCTAAGGCTGAGCAATAAGACAGCAATCGTTTTTCCTCATATGCATATGACTGATTGTGTGATTTGATTAGATTTTTCTAAAAACAAAAAAAATACTTTCTGTATTGACATCTTGAACATAAACAAGACACATGTTTACCGTATTTTCCGGACTATAAGTTGCACCGGACTATAAGTCGCACCAGCCAAAAAAATGCATAATAGAGAAGAAAAATACATATATAAGTTGCACTGGAGTATGAAATGTGGTTGCAAGTGTGAAAATAACAAATAATATCACATATAAGTCGCTCCGGAGTATAAGTATATTAGTATAAGTCGCACCCCGGCCAAAATTATGAAAAAAGTTGCGACTTATAGTCCGGAAAATACGGGTAATATTATTATTATTATTATTATTATTATTATTATTATTATTATTATTATTATTATTATTATTATTATTATTTTTATTTTTATTTTTATTTTTATTTTTATTTTTATTTTTATTTTTATTTTTATTTTTATTTTTATTTTTATTTTTTTACTCCTTCAAATTCTGAATCCAGCTCCAAACCATATGTTTTTACTGACAGATGATTGGCTGTGAACCTCTTGATTAAAACCACCCAAGCTGAACATAGACAATTAGAAGTGACTCGATCTTGATTAAAATGTGATTAACTTCCCAGCCCTATTTCAGGTTCAGCAACATCTCCACGGAGAGAAGCAGGTGGCCAATCCTCTACTAGAAAAGTTACATAATGCACCTTTAAATGGTTGAGCTGCTTTCGCTTGCTTATATATCGCATGCATCACTTACTACACATACTACATTAAAGACCAAGGCTAATTTTCCCAAACGTGGTTGAAGAGGCCTGGATAATGCATAATACAGGAGGTTGAAACACTAGCGTGATTTATGGCTTGTGGATGCAAAAGCACTCAAGGCAAGAAAACGATGAGGCTTCTTTGTAAATAATAATTTCTTATATTGGGCCACTTATTCCTGCCAGTGGTCATGGATGGCTGAAGAGCATCCCGGGGCCAGCACGTAGACCAGTGACCAGCCTGTTGCTGCTCTGACACTGGCCACTGGACGTTCTGCCGTCGTTTCGTGGGAATGTTTGTACCCAGAAAGAACGTTTTTGTACCCATAATCTTGTGGAGCTACTGTACATGAAGCTTTGTGATGAGACAAGTACACACATTTCACTTTAGCCAGTTGTGGAAATACTTTTAAATATATTATTGCGTTACAAGGGAATACAAATCAAATATCTTCTAATGTGATTGAAAGCGGAACTACCGTAACTAACCTTTTGTAGCCGTGTGTGTCATCTCGATTGTTGTGAATATAGGACCTGGGGTAAAATATGGAACATGACACAAATAATGCGTCACTGCAGAGAAGAGGACATGAAGGGGTTGTACACACATTACCTGGACATCATACAAAAACCTCTTTGTATGATTCCCAGACTCAGAGTTCCAAGGCCTTGTACATAGCCCTATGTCGATAATCGCTATCTTTGGCTACTCAAGTTTTATTTTTGTCTCACTCTAAAACTTTCTCAACTGTAAAGAATGTTTTTCTCTCCACTCCTGCTTGAACTGACCTAAAGTTAAACTTAGGTGCCGATTAACTAAATAAAAAGCAATGCATAAAAATAACTATGGTATTAATTTGCCTATTGCTATCAATAAAAGGTTTTCTTGAACTAAAAGAAATAAAAGTCAGGGCATTAAAGCCAGACACAAGGGTTACAAGCACATAGACATAACAGTTGGAGCAGCCAATATCACCCTTATGATTTACGTTTGATATTATTTATTATAAACTACTTCGGTCCTGAGGGGGCTTTTCATTTTCCAAAGTGCTCAGGGGGGGTTGTATCCATGTCTATCACAGGCCAATGACACAGGGACACATGTCAAATAAAAGTGTGCCAGCGATGATTGACAGACAGAGTTACAAGACTGAGAGACTCGAGCGGCCAGAGAGTCAGAGGTGGGCCAATCCAGAGAGGAGACACAGCAGAAGTGGAGCAGCGACAAAAAGCCTGGAGGGATTTATGATAAGACAACAACAATAGCATTTACCCTTTACGGGACATTGTGGTATTTTTTGTAGCATAAGATAACTTTAATTTGGGAATGATTAGTCCATGTTTAGTCCTGACTATGTCCCCAGTACATGCTGTCCCCAGTGCATGCTGTCCACAGTACATGCTGTCGCTGTCCCCATTGCATGCTGTCCCCAGTGCATGCTGTCCACAGTACATGCTGTCGCTGTCCCCATTGCATGCTGTCCCCAGTGCATGCTGTCCACAGTGCATGCTGTCCACAGTGCATGCTGTCCACAGTGCATGCTGTCCACAGTGCTTCCTCTCCGCAGTGCATGCTGTCCCCAGTGCATGCTGTCCACAGTGCATGCTGTCCACAGTGCATGCTGTCCACAGTGCTTCCTCTCCGCAGTGCATGCTGTCCCCAGTGCATGCTGTCCACAGTGCATGCTGTCCACAGTGCATGCTGTCCACAGTGCATGCTGTCCACAGTGCATGCTGTCCCCAGTGCATGCTGTCCACAGTGCATGCTGTCCCCAGTGCATGCTGTCCACAGTGCATGCTGTCCACAGTGCTTCCTCTCCGCAGTGCATGCTGTCCCCAGTGCATGCTGTCCACAGTGCATGCTGTCCACAGTGCATGCTGTCCACAGTGCTTCCTCTCCGCAGTGCATGCTGTCCCCAGTGCATGCTGTCCACAGTGCATGCTGTCCACAGTGCATGCTGTCCACAATGCTTCCTCTCCGCAGTGCATGCTGTCCCCAGTGCATGCTGTCCACAGTGCATGCTGTCCCCAGTGCATGCTGTCCACAGTGCTTCCTCTCCGCAGTGCATGCTGTCCCCAGTGCATGCTGTCCACAGTGCATGCTGTCCACAGTGCATGCTGTCCACAGTGCTTCCTCTCCGCAGTGCATGCTGTCCACAGTGCATGCTGTCCACAGTGCATGCTGTCCACAGTGCTTCCTCTCCGCAGTGCATGCTGTCCCCAGTGCATGCTGTCCCCAGTGCATGCTGTCCACAGTGCTTGCTCTCCCCAGTGCATGCTGTCCCCAGTGCATGCTGTCCCCAGTGCATGCTGTCCCCAGTGCATGCTGTCCACAGTGCATGCTGTCCACAGTGCTTGCTCTCCCCAGTGCATGCTGTCCACAGTGCATGCTGTCCCCAGTGCATGCTGTCCCCAGTGCATGCTGTCCACAGTGCATGCTGTCCACAGTGCATGCTGTCCACAGTGCTTCCTCTCCGCAGTGCATGCTGTCCCCAGTGCATGCTGTCCACAGTGCATGCTGTCCACAGTGCATGCTGTCCCCAGTGCATGCTGTCCCCAGTGCATGCTGTCCACAGTGCTTGCTCTCCCCAGTGCATGCTGTCCCCAGTGCATGCTGTCCCCAGTGCATGCTGTCCACAGTGCATGCTGTCCACAGTGCTTGCTCTCCCCAGTGCATGCTGTCCACAGTGCATGCTGTCCCCAGTGCATGCTGTCCCCAGTGCATGCTGTCCACAGTGCATGCTGTCCACAGTGCATGCTGTCCCCAGTGCATGCTGTCCACAGTGCATGCTGTCCACAGTACATGCTGTCGCTGTCCCCATTGCATGCTGTCCCCAGTGCATGCTGTCCACAGTGCATGCTGTCCACAGTGTTTGCTGTCCCCAGTGCATGCTGTCCACAGTGCATGCTGTCCACAGTGCTTGCTCTCACCAGTGCATGCTGTCCACAGTGCTTGCTCTCACCAGTGCATGCTGTCCCCAGTGCATGCTGTCCTCAGTGTTTGCTGTCCCCAGTGCATGCTGTCCACAGTGCATGCTGTCCACAGTGCTTGCTCTCACCAGTGCATGCTGTCCACAGTGCTTGCTCTCACCAGTGCATGCTGTCCCCAGTGCATGCTGTCCCCAGTGCATGCTGTCCCCAGTGCATGCTGTCCCCAGTGCATGCTGTCCACAGTGCTTGCTCTCACCAGTGCATGCTGTCCCCAGTGCATGCTGTCCCCAGTGCATGCTGTCCCCAGTGCATGCTGTCCCCAGTGCATGCTGTCCACAGTGCTTGCTCTCACCAATGCATGCTGTCCCCAGTGCATGCTGTCCTCAGTGCATGCTGTCCTCAGTGCATGCTGTACACAGGGTTGCCCTCTGTCCCCAGTTCTATTCTTTGTCATGGACACAGTGCCAGGTAAGATTTGTGTGTCCCAGAATTCCATTGCCACTTTTCTACAGATATCGGTTTGTTTTATCAGCTCTACAAAAATAAAATCATCTACCGTTCAGCTGATGGGCCTGTCGCAATAATTACTATATTGACTTATTGTTCGATAAATGAAAGCTGGAACAATATTTTGGGGGGCTAAATCATTTGCATTGTGTGTATCTTTAAGTTAAGATGTAGAGTGTTGAATTATAAATATATATGTCTCTTAAATTATACAATATCCATTCAACTCATGTTTGTTTTATTTTACAATATGGTTCATTTGGAATGAGGGATTTTCAGGTTATTGTGTCAGTTCCAATTGAAAAAAGTTTCAATATTATCACTACTTATTACTAATGAGATACAATTTCGATTACAATATTTGACAGACAGTTTTACTCATCTTAAAACTTAAATACACTTATTATTTCAAAAACAAAACAAATCCCTCTTGGGCCTCCCTCTTCCCTTCCCCTTCTCTCTCTCCCCCTGTCACCTCTCTGATTCCCCCCGTGCACTCTCACCTGAGCAAGATTAATCATCAGCTCCAACCACATTACCCAGCGGCCCCCCGGCTCCCAGCTCCCCTCCTCCCCGCATTTCCACACTCACGGGGAGAGAAAATCTGACAGAGAGAGAAAGCGTGGTCTGGGCCCACAGAAGAGCTGCGCCGCATGGATGGTTCGCTCATTAAACTCATCACATTATTTTAGCCCCGTGCTTTATTACACTTAACAGGGACACTAGGCGCTCAGTCACAGCCGTTCACACGTGCGGGTCCTTATAGCACCGCCTGGGTTCTTCATGAGTTGGCATGTTTCGTCTGAAGGGGCGCGTGATTCATTGAGGACAATTTCAATACATTCCGCTTGGTCTGGGACATAAAAAAACCTGTGTGCGTTTACAGGTTGCTAATTTTGCTTTAGGTGGGAACAAAATGTACTCAAATTGTGTCTATTCTCAGCTAAATTGTAATAATTACAAATCTCGTCGATGTGTCTAGTCCCATGAGAATCGTTCATGTCTGTAGAAATGTCTTAAAACGTTCCCCCGAATCTAACCTACTTTATTTCAGCAAACTCAGAGGTCCTCGGGTAGATCTAGTCCCGTCCGGATGCTCATGTCTGTGATTTGAGCTGTTTTTCATCTGTGGCTTGAATGTGGATCGATTCAAAATGTCTCAAGGGCACGTTTTGTATTAAATGGCTACTATTAATTTGTTACCGACCATTTTGCCATTCAATTATTTTTACAATCAAAAAGTAAAAAAAAAACTCAAAGGGCTTTATTAGTGAGAATGGAATAAAAAAGGCCGTTTCATGAGAAGTCTGAGCGCCTGGATGAACATGACACTGAAAACCAAGCAAAAATAGAATACATGCTAACGACAATAATTAATGAAAGGGTTATTATAGCAATCTGACATTTACGGAATAAAGTCTGAAACAATAAAAAAACATTACTGACGTCTGAATGCACACAAAAAACGTTATGTGGTAATTTTATTGTTACAGACGTTCCCAAGTCAAACTAAAATGTCCTAAATAGGGCTAAGATGTAACACAACCACAATCAAGATTTAGGAGATTCAACCAGATAGATTTATATTACAGTGGATAACACATACATCAAGATCCAACTTTTCTGCTTTTCTCCAAAGATATGTTAATAATCTGCCTGTAATAGGATATCACCCAACCAGGGTCAAGTTACAGGTCAGATCTGTGAAGAGCTGACCCTGCACACAGTAAAAATGCATGTTCTTTAAAGGTCATCACAGTTACAGCGTATCATTAAATACTTCATGAAGTGGGTGGACTTTCCGTATTTGCTCATGCCCCATTTTAGCCACTCAAAGCTCAGGCTGGAAAAGCATAACTAAAAAGATCAGGCATAATCGTAGAGCAATAACTATATTAGGGCCTGTACCTGATATATTTCTTCTAGTTCAGAATGGGCCAGGCAAGTTTATTTGTAGAACATAATTTGTACACAAATTAACTTAAAGTGCGTTACACACCAAGAAAAGATACACTAAAATCCCAATACTAACAAATAAAATTACAAATAATTATGATAAGGAGTACTTTAAAGAGAGCAGAAAAAATCCTTTCAGATTTGAACATTGTCCGAGTAAAAGACCTGTCACATCTTCAGGAAGACTGCATCAAACTGAAATGCAGATTTGTTTAGTCCTTACTCTGGCACCAGCAGGAGGCCGGTCCATGTTTAGTCCTGACTCTGGCACCAGCAGGAGGCCGGTCCATGTTTAGTCCTGACTATGGCACCAGCAGGAGGCCGGTCCATGTTTAGTCCTGACTCTGGCACCAGCAGGAGGCCGGTCCATGTTTAGTCCTGACTCTGGCACCAGCAGGAGGCCGGTCCATGTTTAGTCCTGACTCTGGGCACCAGCAGGAGGCCGGTCCATGTTTAGTCCTGACTCTGGGCACCAGCAGGAGGCCGGTCCATGTTTAGTCCTGACTCTGGCACCAGCAGGAGGCTAGTCCATGTTCAGTCCTGACTCTGGGCACCAGCAGGAGGCCGGTCCATGTTTAGTCCTGACTCTGGGCACCAGCAGGAGGCTAGTCCATGTTCAGTCCTGACTCTGGGCACCAGCAGGAGGCCGGTCCATGTTTAGTCCTGACTCTGGGCACCAGCAGGAGGCTAGTCCATGTTCAGTCCTGACTCTGGGCACCAGCAGGAGGCCGGTCCATGTTTAGTCCTGACTCTGGCACCAGCAGGAGGCCGGTCCATGTTTAGTCCTGACTCTGGCACCAGCAGGAGGCCGGTCCATGTTTAGTCCTGACTCTGGCACCAGCAGGAGGCCGGTCCATGTTTAGTCCTGACTCTGGCACCAGCAGGAGGCCGGTCCATGTTTAGTTCTGACTCTGGCACCAGCAGGAGGCCAGATATCAACCATATAGACACAACTGAAAGGGAACGATGTGGAAACAACCACATGCGACTAACTAAGACAGTTGTTTTGTATGTCATGGTTCAGGAGGAGAATAAGGTCAGTGCTCCTCTTTTGTGGATGGTAACGTCCCTGAATGACTATCAGGAAACTCAATAAAAGGTAGTAAGACACATTCATTGATAGTATTCAATAAATATCATACAGATCAATAAAAATCATCAGTCAGCAATGCCAGATTTTTCATGACAGAGTAATGCATAGTAAACAGCAGCTTGTTGCTTTACATATTGCCCCAACATATTCATATTCATGTTCAGTGTTTAGTGACACTACTCTCTTCGCAGCAAGTTTAATCACATGAGTTAAGAAGCATATTTGCTGTCCAAGTCCGTCTGTGTCACGAAAAGTTACAATATTTGCCACATAATCCGTAGTGAGTGGAATGGTAACATTATTCGTTGTCAAAGCAAGATTGTGTGTTTCAGCTAAATCTGTCAAAAATGTTCGGACACACTATGTTATAGAGTTAGGGATGATATGGTTTGTAAAGTGTGCACAAGAGGGCTTGAGTATGTAGTCTTCATGAGCTTATAAAACCCTTCATCTTACACCATCAAACACAGTTGTAATACTTTGTGTACACAGCAATCGCATGGGTTCTTTTCACATGCTTCTCTGAGGGGAAACTGTAACTCTTCTGAAATACTTTGACTGGTCAGATTTTTATCGTGTTACCTGCTGTTTGCCTGTCCCAGAAAGCAACACTTGTGGGTGATGGCTCGTGAAAAAGTAGCAGTGACTCGTGGGGGAAAGAAAACACAGCATAATGTGGTGTAATGTGTAAAAAGTGTTTTCCATTAAATGTAAAAATAAATAAAAATAATAGATATATTGATAATAATATCATAATCAGACAATATCATATCGAGTATCGTGGCATCTCTAGTTCTAACAGTTCAACTTACCCTTTCTCTTCGCTCATGATTTATGGCTTTTTAAGTTTTGAGCTAAAAACTCAAGTCTATCAGAGAAATAAGTTGAGTTTGTAGCAGTCACGGCAAATAAAACGACCCACATGCACTCATATAATGCATGGAAGTTTGTAAAGGGCACTTGCAAGGTATTGTACCTGATTATAGCTCTAGTTAAAGGTGCCATAACATGCTTTTTTTCACGTTTCATAGTCTATCCTAAGTGTATAATTGATAATAATAAGGGTTGTGCAACACCCTTAACATAATAGTTAAGAAATATCACCCAGACCTTGGACCCCCTCACCAACCCGGAAATGCAAACGGCTTGGTTTGATATTCGCCCCCACCCTTGCGAAGAGCGATCTGGCTCCCCCGCCCAACCCGTGACGTAGTCTCAGAGCGCGTGTGTGCCCCGCCCACCCGTGACGTAGTCCCACAGCTGTCAGCTCCGCACTGCGCCGCTCCTGCCGCGCGACTGAGTGAGAAACGATAGAACTTCAGATCAACACTACTTTGAGACTAAATAAAACTGGTGTTACTTCTACAGCGTGCGCAGAACAGATATATCTATATATATATATATATATATATATATATATATATATATATATATATATATATATATATAAAAGTCTTATGTCCATCACGCTCTTATTTCCTGGTTTTTCGTATCGGATAGAACTTCTCTCCGTTTATTTTCCCGGTTGCTGCATCAACTGCCACATAAACCTTCACCATTGTGATAATAGTAAAGAGTGCGATATCATTAATGACGTTTTGGGCCTCTTTGAACCGTGTTTCGTCGTAAATCGAAGCAGAAAAACTCCGGGGCTTGTAGGGAGACATGCGAGTATGGAGCCAGCGCGGAGCCGGGGGGGAGGGGGCGGGAGGTGGCAGGCGGGAGGGGGAGGCGGGTGGAGAGGGGGGAGGAGGAGGGTGAGGGGGGATGATGACGCGTGCCTGTGATTATGACGCGGTCCTGTGGACACCCCCCGTCAGTTTGGAGATTCGAGGAAAGGAGATAGTCTGTAATATAGCTAAACACTGCGGGAATCAATCAAAAAAACACTCTGGGTACATATATGAAGCACAAATAGCAATGTAAGAAGGTTAAAAGCTCTGACAAGTCGATTTTGCATTTTATGGGACCTTTAAAAACAGAATTAGTTTACTCTAAACAGTTTGCAGCAGTCCAAAATTGTTACTCCTTTTCCCAACGCATTCTGAGCACCAAGACCAGAGCAGAGTTTGAGCAAAGTTTGAGCTCTCTCACGCGCAAATAGAAGTTCAACAGAGCATGGGTGGCTTTGGATATGAGAATTTGTCACTGAAATTCCGGTTTTTCATTCGTTTTATTCTAAAGTGAATACAATGTACATGGAATATTGCGTAGGCCCAACTTGCCATCAATATTTTATACCTACGGCAACCATTAAAAAGCTGCTCAGCTCTGCGTGAAAATCATGAACCTGGTAACACTTTGACGCGGTAAAGCGCACTTGCTTCTCGAACAATAAGCGCTTTATAGATACAGACAGTGGCTAAAAGTGGAGAATTAGCTGAACAATTGAAATTCTGAGTTTGCCTTGCACTAGAATGTGGAAACAAGTAATGTGCTTTGACTAAATGCTGGTTAGCGCCACCTTCCTCTAGCGTCTTTGTCAAGTGAACGCAGGCCGGGTGAAGGCCAATATTGATCTATGGCTGTGTGCTCCATCACCCTGCCAGGCATAATAAGGAAGAATAGGACGTTAAGCAGGTGCTCCCCGCTCCTGATTTATAAAACATATGCAACGGAGTAAACACCTCAATCACTGCGAGGGGCCGGGCACGGAGAATTAATAATATGTATGCGAGCTGTGATGCATTCTCGTACTATGCATATGACCTTTTAGGTGGTGTTTAAAATACAGAATATGTTTTCAGTCTGAATCTTGGTGTATAATAATAGGTGCCATGGAAAAGGGAAATCGATGGCGGGGCTAAGTGGGGTCAGAGCAGGTGAGACTTTGATACGAAAGGAGTCTGTCAGGAGGCGAGGGAAGAGAACAGCCGCAAAGTTCTATAAGGATCAGAGCGAGCCCGACTGAAATACATGTAACATAGTGCAACATATGTCAGGATTGATGGTGACATTTCACTCTAGCAAGCAGCAGATTTACGTGTATGATTTTTGAAAAGTGACTTAATTACATTTTAGAACTTATGTATCACTCAGAGTCTTCATGTTTAATAATAATTGCAGTTTAGGTGGTAGATGAAAATAGGAATTACAGGATTACTCAAACATGCAGGTTAATTAAGGTTAAAAGATCATTAAAGTTGATTTTGCATAATATGTCCCCTTTAAATAAGGGAGTGTCTACAGAGCCGCGGCACGCGGCCGAAACTGCCATGCTATTTTGTGCCGCGGCTCCTGAAACTGCGGGGCTATTTTTGACCACGCCGTTTTAGACCGCGCCAGGTTAGGGTTATGGTTATGGTTATGGTTATGGTTAAGGTTAAGGTTAAGGTTAGGGTTAGGGTTAGGGTTAGGGTTAGGGTTAGGGTTAGCCATGAGGCTATATGGCAATGCCGCGGCTCCTGAAACTGCTGGGCCATTTGACCGCGCTGCGGCTCTGCAGCTACGGCCTTTAAATAATGTAATTTTGCAAGTATTTTATTATATACAAATAAAGAACAAAGTATTGTGAAGCACAAATGTACTTCTACTATATTTTTTTTTATTAAATGTTCTTATTTATTTCTGCCCTGTCTCACTGACATAGCCTTATTATGTCTAGAATTATTTGCCAGGTTTTTAAAAAAATAATTTACTTACCCACAAAGGAGAAACATGTGGCTGAAATACACAAGAAGATCCAAGACAATAAGTGACTATGGGAACACAATTAAAACATGCAATCAAGCAAGATTTGAACCACGGACCCACTGGTAGTTGGGTAGACCCTTATACCAGTCATATCCTACCATATTTGTGATAATACTGCTTAATTGGCAGCAGATTATGTGTGGAAAATTGTAAGACATTTATATTAGATTTAAAGACCTCTAATTGTTTAATGCCAATTTACTCAGCACTCATTAGATTGTAACGCCTGTGTAGAAGGCCAGACTTTGTGCCTTATCGCATTTTGTTTCAAGAACCATTTTCAATTAGCTTCAAAAGCATTATCAGTATATGCATTTTATATGGGCCTTTGAAACTACAGTGGCCCCTTCCTAGTGCTCTGAAATTGAAAAAGTACTTGGCATGCAGAGTGTTGTCACAATTGCAATATGGTATGGTATTTTGTATTTGTACAGGGAGAGTGTACAATGTTAGAGGAAAGATGTACCAGGATATTGCAAAATATTCCACTTTCCACATGTACTGCCTGGGCAAGTTGATGTTACAATCAGGACAACTAAACAAAGAAATGATCCCACTCTCAGTCCAAACAGTACAAAACCTTTTCATCGACACCATCTTGCACTTACAAACACACTCTCTCTTCATCTCATGCAGGCAATTACTTATACACTTTGCTACAGCACGAGCGCAGTACGCTTGGCCTGCTGATGCCTGTCAATGGCCTCAGAAGTCCTATAAGCCAACAAGGATTGACCACATCCCTTACTTCCGTCCACCACCCATTTGGGGGACAAGCACCAGAGACCAACCAAATGTTCTTACATGAGCGTTAAAGTAGAACACAGGAGTACCTGGTCAGTTCAATGTCCAGTCCTAGGGACTCCAAAAAGGCCGGCTGGGTACTCTGCACAGCTGTTTGTCCAACACAACTTTGAGATACCCGTCCCCGGCCCAAAGGCATGGGGACCCTCTCGTTCACTGGGGTGAACTCCATCACATGGCGGCTAATCTGTGGGGCTATGAGCAAGCCCACACCAGCTCACCGCCTCTAAACGTGCCAGAGAACTGCAGAGTCCACCTTCTCTCAAAAATAGCAGTTCCAGAACCCGAACTGTGCGTGGAGGTGGGGCAGATCAAGCCGGTAACGCTCAACTTCCCACACAAGCTCCATCCTCACCAGCGAGGTGACATTAGAAGATACAATGAGTACACTGGCACGTCTCCTTGGCAGAGATTAGGTCTATAGAATAAATTCAGCCATTTAATCAGCCTGTAGGTGTACTTACACTTGGCGCGGCTCAGGTAATCCATGTGCAGTTTATCGTTGAGCTTTGTTGATGAAATAATAAAACAACAAGCGAACAGTATTGGAGGCTGCGCTACACCGTTGGATCTGTGCTAATTTCTTAATTCGATTTTGCTTCTCAAACAGAGCGAGTAATTTGTTTAGGGGACCAGAATTTGCCCAATTTAGCCGGTAAGCCCTTGGCAATGGTAATGGGGATAAACTGTGAGGAGAAAGTGCAGACCAATCATACAGTGCCTGTCCAAGTCTGAGCACACACACACACACACACACACACACACGCACACAGCTTATCCGGGCCCACTTTTCTATAATGACCAAGTTAAAGTTTGCTTCATAAACTTAACAGCCATATTTTCAGCTAATGGTCACACCTGCAACGTTCTAGGATGAGGGAACACGCTGAAAGCCAAATGTTTTGGGTTTAAAATTGTTGAGGTTTTGTGGGGTGAGAATGATTGTGTTATGATTGAAAGGTTATTGGTTTAATTCCAGTTATGAGCACTGTACAGCACACACTGGTGTTGTGTCGCTGGGGATGACACTCATTCTCGAGTGATTTGGTCTTCAAAGAGTTTGCTGTCCGTCGGCAGCTGTGGCTCCAAAAGTAACTTCTTTTCTTGGAAAAGGAACGTATAGTAGATTACTGGAGACATTTTCAGGGGCGTGTTTGTAAAGAACGAAATGAAACAAAGCCATTATTACTATGCATTGTTTTGCTTGTGTATCATGTCATTCTGTAGGCTATTCACCTTTTTCCGGAAGTTGCAACATAGAGCACATAGACATAGAGCAGCCGATCTCAAAAGGAAATAAGTTCTACACCGACACAAAGACGTTTTCAAGCATTTTAAAGAAATGGTGCATTGTTGACTTGTTAGTGCATGCACATTTTACACTAATCAATCTACTTAATATAATATTTTGGTGGCTGCCCACAAGTCTGAAGGTTCACTAGTCCAAAGGTTAGGGGTTAGGATTAGGGTTTTGTTAGGCTTAGAGTTAGCACCTCTTCGGACTTGTGGGGTGGAACCAATATTTTAGCAGCAAGACTTTTCCCTCTTTCTCCACTGAAAGCAAATCTGTGTCAGAAAAGTAGTGGGGTAGAATAAATAAGCCATGTTTCCACTGGTTTGCTTTGGATCAGATCGAGGCGGTCCGAACGTGTGTGTTTAAGTGATTCAAAGTGGACCCAGCCACGTCCAGCTTCCGAAGTGGTCTGGCTTGTTTTGGCTCCCAGAATTTAGCTAAGTAGGACCAAAAATCGTGACTACACATCAACGTGAGATGATTGGGCAAGAGAAAACACATCTCAGGTTGAAACAAGACAGTAAAAAGCAGAAAGAGAAAATATTAATGTCTTTCCAGTGATGGCAAATTACATGTGTGAGAGATGCTTAGCGAAACAAAGCTGGCGCACGTTAGCAACAGCTGTCACCTGTTTATTCTCGCAGGCACATGCTATCTATTTCCAATCCACGGTGTAGAGGCGAAGAGAAGTGAGATAAATGCAGAAAAAGCTGACAATGAACCAGAAGTAGTTTCTTGTTTTGGTTTTTGGCTGGTTACTTGCAGATTTTCTGTTACACCAACTCCAGTCCACTCGGGTCCATTTTTGAGGCATGTCACACAGGTTCTCGTGGTTCCGCGCAAGAACACTCATCTGAAGACCTGGAAGCCACACCAGATCGCTGCGGTGTCCGACAAAGATACACTTCTTCTTTTCAGCGCGGCTCCCAGACTCACAACCGCGGTGCTCAGTGCTCAGTGCTCAGTGCTCAGTGTAACAGGGTGCATCAATAAAGCACTTTTCTAAGTCAGGATCGCACCCGGACCGGTGTCAGTGCACGCCAGGCATAAGAGTAGTTTGTGGCTGCTGACCCATAACGCAGAGGTCCTCTCACTCGGCCCTGTGCACTGTGAAGCACCTTTTATGAATAAATTATGATTCTGTCTAAACTGGTGTAAGCACGGCAACAAAGAGTTTCATAGAACAGTGCAGTGGCCGAGAACTCCCATGTGAGCCTTTTTACTGAAAAACAGAGAAACTGAAAAAGGGCTTGAGGAAAGGGAAGCAGCATTGACCTATGACTGGCAAATCTTTCACTATTTTTTGACCACAGGTGTGTACAGTGAAATTCAGAGGTGGCTTGGACACACAACACATAAAAGAGCAGACAGGTTGCCATTTTGAATATGCAGAACAATAAAAAGTTGACTGCTTTGATTTAACACCGTCTGAATGCTCTCGGGATAATGTGTGAAAATGCGTTTTGTTTGTCTGTTTTTATAGTTCTTGCTTCCATATACTTTAATTTTCATCTTCCCTTTGCAGGTAGACCAATCCAAGCCCCTCGTACTTTCGGTTCAAACAGATCCAGTCACAGCTGCTGTTTTGTAGTTTGTGCCTAAATAGTGGGAGACATTTCCTCTTTAACATCTTTGCATCTTTCAAAACAAAATGTGTTTTTCGGGCTGTTAAAGGTAACGTGTTAACTCATGTGAAAAATGTTACAAATTGACACATTAATCATGAAATTGAGCCAACGCTCTTTTAGATTACGCCGGGAGGATTACCTAAAAGAAGGAAGGTACAGGAGAAGTGCTGATATGACGAAATATACACATAAAATCCATCCGTCCTCACATGAACAGGCGCAGATCACTCAGCGGCTTGTGTTTACGAGCGCCATGTGGGGGAGAGCTGTTTGGTTTTACTCCGCAGAACAAACCAAAGACGACGCAGAGATCTCGAGTTGAACACCGCGTGCAACATTGAAGGGCCCTGAACCCCTCTGAGCCTGTTGTTTGGTCCTGTGCATTTACGTGAAACACAATACACTTTAGTTATAGCCAGAAGGGCTTTTAAGTAAGCAAATGTATTTAGATTAAACATTTCTGAATGAAAATTAGCATAAATACATCAAAATTACAAGGTTTTATGTCACATTTAAATAATGTAATTGACATAAGTGCATTGTGTGGTTAATACGGAATAATTATGTTTCAAAAGTGTGAGTGGATCTGATTAATTTTAATCAATTGACAGCCCGATTTTTGTACACACAGAACGGCTCAAAAGAAAATTAAAAAAGGAAATAAAGGCAAAATGAAACTTAAACAAGAAAAAAACTGTAGAACTAAACATTGTCAAAGCTTTTACAAAATGCCAGTGGGTCAATCCCAGCTCCAGGAAACATATTAAGACACTTATAAGCTTCACCTATTGTCATGTTAGAAAAAGAAAAAAGATGGCTGTGTAACGTGATGGTGATCAGTCAATGTGGCTACGAAACAAGTGAATAAAGCATCAAACTGTACTAATTGGACTAAATGGACCAATGCAAAATTAAACACACTGTTTTTGGAGAAAAAATGTGTAATACAATTTATCAGTTGTAACTAGGGATGTAAGAATAATCTCACTGTACAATATTTATTGTGATGCTTTTGGTGCAAACAATTACTGTCATATTCCAAAAACTTAAATTATAAAGCACTAAAACGTTCTTACCTCTGTTTGTGTACCTGCTGCAGCAACAAAATAATACTTTCAAGACGGTAATTTGGTTAGTGTTACATGACCTAGTTTGGCGACATTTTGAAACTCACTCCAATCTTCGAATCCAATATTTTCTGCCTAATGAATTATTAATATACTTTTTTTTCTTACAGCATCAAATTGACGCTTTCCGTAATCTAAAATAACCTACTCCTCACCAATGTTCTCCAACCACCATCTACTCCACCTCCTCCTCTACTCGCTCCATCTCAAAACAAACCTACTGCTTAGCTATTTTCCATCCCTCTTTGTCGTTTGACTGTTCCTCTCATTTTCTTTCCTCCTTGCACTACTTTGGCACCTCACATCCTCATCCCCTTTCAGCTTTACCTCCTCCGCAGAGTTCACGACCGTGCTCTTCCTCTTGGAAAACTTCCCTTCTATCATCTATTCATCATTACTAAGATCAAATAGAGCAAAGCAGTCGTGCGCTGAGGTCCCTGTGTTACAATTGGGAGCGTTGAGTGACAGGCAGTTGGCATTATTTGTGACATTCAAGTTGATGACTAGTTTCCAACCCTGTTATTTTCAAAGGCATGTTGGAATGGAAGCTGGTCCTGTATTTTCGCAGCGGTGATGGCAAGCCTACAGTTAGGGAGAGCGTGTGGTACGAAAGGAACTTGTATTTTAGGGACAAAATTGCGGGAGGGTTTTGGTGTCTGTTGACTGTATTTTGGCACAGTTAATTCAAGAAAAGGAACTAAATAGCTGGGATGGGATTTAGAATGTTCTGAAAGTCAGGAAGATTGCTTCAGAATCTGGAGGCGGACCGGCGATTAAGATATGCAGTTAGTGTCAAAATATACTGTACAGACCTATATACAAGGGAAGAAACTGATATTGTTTGAGAATAAATATGTCAGGGCAATTATTGACAATGGTATTCGCTTTGAAACAAACACAAAAGTGCATTGTCTGGCTAGTATGATCAAAGGTGAAAGTATATAGGCTTACAGCAGTCGCAGCTACATGACATCTACAGTCAAAGGGTGATTAGTGAGGCCCAAAGCCCTGACCGCTGTCTCATTTAGGAGTTAAACCTTCTCCACGCTGGACGGCGGCTGAGAATGCCCTGGATCAGAGCTCAGCGGCTAAAGCGCCCTTTATCTCTGAGGCCAAAACAAGGTCCAGGATGAATGATCTTGTATCGCTTCGGGCGATGGGGGCGATGCAATGTGTTGAAGATGTCTTTGATTAATATCATAGTGCACCTTTGCTCTACACCTCAGTTAATGAGTATTGTTGGCCTATTTTCAAGTATTTTGCATTTTTAAGCATGTGTTTATGTGTTTTGTATGCCTGTCAACACTCCCTGCAAATCAATTTCCAATAATGAAGTTGATAGTTAAAGAAAATGGAATGGTACACTTGCTTCTGAATACGAGTGGAAGCATGGACGGGCCATGCTGTTTTGTACGAGGAAATGAAAACAGAAATATGCGAGGCGACTACTAAATACTTGCACCTTTTTTTATACTGGTTTAGAAACAGGATTAAACAAGGTTTAGGGACAAGTCAATATTTTGAATATTCTATTAACTAAATACATTTAAAGTATAATTGATTTTCAAAGTGTGAAAAGAGGGAGGAGGTATTTAAACTATTACCTGCAGCTCTACCTGTTTCTAGTTCAAAGCTTAAACCCTTTGGCACATGACGACTTTAGACGGCAACACAGAGCAGACCTACCTAGCGCCACCTATTGTTCTCATCCCAAAACATTGAATAGCGATTTTACAATATATTCTATGTGATTAAAGCTAATAAACTCATTTTACATTTAAAAGTCTTGTACGACAGCTTTAAAGTTGGATTTGTGGTGTTTGGTGGAAAAGTCAGTCACACCAAGAAATTGGTAGTGCACATTGTTATCCACGCCTCATTTAATAGCCTGTAATAAAAATTGCTTTTAAAAATAGCAAAGTATTGTTCTTAGTAGACCAGTAGCTCACATTACATTACTTTCCAGAGTTGTATCTCTTTGAGCTAAACAGGAGGCGAAGTACTCTTCACAGCCATGTTAATTTTATTGGAGACAAAAAAGAAAGAAAAAAAAAATTCTGTGCTAAGCAATTTGTTGAACACATGAACTCCTCTTGAACTACACCTCACGCAGTGCCAGTAACTTTATTGGTATGCAAAACTGTTCTATGTGGCTGAATGGACATAAATAATCAATAAAGATATCGCTTCAGATCATAAATTGAGCGGTTTAATACATTTATTATGGACATATCTTTCAGCAAAGTTCACAAAAGTTCACAGAGAGTAGCACAAGTCCGGCCAAACAGCAGATCAGCAGCATGAACGGCTCCCCTCTCAGCCACCAGACAACCACGCTTCAGAGCTTCAACTCTGTATCAAATATTAAAATAGGATGTTTTATGTATATGTGACTGTCTGCTTATTTCCTCCCTTGGTGTCATTTTTTTGTCTGTTTTATTATCTCACCACCCCTGTCTCACCTTGGTTGTCTTGCCATTGCGTTTCATCATTTATTCAATTACATTTAGAGGCGGATACAAATGCATAGACCTTGAACGCACATTGAACTACAGTTTCTTTGGGAAGTTTTCAAAATAACCCAGAAGTATATGAAAGTTTTCAGAGCTATTGTGCGCGTGGAGACACAAAAACAGAGCCATAAAATGTAAAGAATGACAGGGACCTTGACGATCGAGTGCAGGGCTGACCATGTTTTGCAATTCAGGAGGTGGGCGAGGGAGAAAACTTACGAGGGAGAAGAGAAGTGACAGAAGCTGAAACCAAGTGATAGTTGGGAGGTATCTCTGAGGAAATAGTGTGTATCATTCAGCTAATGGTTAGTGATGCGAATTGTGAACCGCTTCTGTTTTTGTCAATCCATCGGAATCATACGTCTCATTGCTTGACGATTCTTCTCAGAGATGCTGCTTTGGGCCACTGTATATATAAATGACAAATAAGCCCACAATGCGCAATGCTTTTTATTTTCTCATTCCCTACAAGTTAGTTAGTAAGTTACAGCTTCTGCTAAAGACCATGCAGCTAAGGAGAAACAAAACCCCGGTCAGCTGCTAGTAGTCCTTTAGCTAAGACTTGAACTTGAGCTACGATCTGAGCAATGACCTGAGCTACAGCTACAACTGGAGCAACAACCTCAGTGATGACCTCAGCTACAATCTGAGCTATGACCTGGGCTACGACCCGAGCTACGACCTCAGCTATGACCTGAGCTACAACCTTGGCTATGACCTGAGCTACAACCTCAGCTATGACCTGAGCTACGACCTCAGCTATGACCTGAGCTATGACCTGAGCTACGACCTCAGCTATGACCTGGGCTATGACCTGAGCTACGACCTCAGCTATGACCTGAGCTACGACCTCAGCTACAACCTCAGCCATGACCTGAGCTACGACCTCAGCTATGACCTGAGCTATGACCTGAGCTACGACCTCAGCCATGACTTGAGCTACAACCTCAGCTATGACCTCAGTTATGACCTGAGCCACGACCTCAGCTATGACCTGGGCTATGACCTGAGCTACGACCTCAGCTATGACCTGAGCTACGACCTCAGCTATGACCTCAGTTATGACCTGAGCTACAACCTCAGCTATGACCTGAGCTACGACCTCAGCTATGACCTGAGCTATGACCTGAGCTACGACCTCAGCCATGACTTGAGCTACAACCTCAGCTATGACCTCAGTTATGACCTGAGCCACGACCTCAGCTATGACCTGGGCTATGACCTGAGCTATGACCTGAGCTATGACCTGGGCTATGACCTGAGCTACGACCTCAGCTATGACCTGAGCTACGACCTCAGCTATGACCTCAGTTATGACCTGAGCCACGACCTCAGCTATGACCTGGGCTATGACCTGAGCTATGACCTCAGCTATGACCTGAGCTATGACCAGAGCTATGACCTGAGCTATGACCTGAGCTACGACCATAGCTATGACCAGAGATACAACCTGAGCTACACCTATGATCTGAACTATGACCAAAGCTACAACCAGAGCTTTGACCTAAGCTATGACCTGAGCTACAACCTGAGCTACAGCTAGTGCAACGGCCTCAGCTACGATCACAGCTATGACCTGGGCTACGACCAGAATTACAACCTGAGCTATGACCTGAGTTCCCAAGACTGCCGTCCCCTCACTGGCTAGAAGATGGTAGGCTGACATAATTGTAATCTGAAAGGTAGAACGGTAAATTCAAAATGGCAAAAACAACTATACAGCCTGGTTAAAAATACGGCTCTTGCATCAAATGCTAAGTTATGGCTCTGTGACAACTCTGAGGGGGGTGCATATCTAATAAAGGAGGAGTCTTTATGATCCGTGATCTCAGGGTTACATGCTAACTGTGGCTACTGCTGTGGGCTAATCACAACACAACAAAATGTTTAATACAAGTTCATCAGCCTGCCTTCTCTCTTGAGAAGAGGATATGTTTGTTGAATAAAATGAAAATGTGAATTTTACAGTGATAATTAATAAAGGGCTCAAAGGCTAATATATAGAATTACTGTAAGAGCTAAACGTGGTGTTGTCTTGCATAGATTTAAACTGGTTAGACTTCGGGGAAATATTCAAATTTGTATGGAAGTAATAATACCATCAAACTACTGTGAGGCAATAATTTTGTCTGAAAGGAAACAGAAATACCACTCGCCTATGAGTTTTACGCTGTTCATTTAAAAACAAAAAATTACAGTATTTATACTTCAAACTCAATGACAGATATTGTTTATTGTAAGGTGCATGCATAGACAGATGATTCTCTTGTCATAATCTGTTTTAGAGTTTTGAATTATAAGGTCAAATTATACAACGCACAGAACAATAACAAAGACATGGAATTATAAAGAATTAAAGTATGTTAACAGGTACACATATTAAAATTGGCTCATGTATACAGGTAAAATAAACATTACGCAGACACTACACAGAAAGCAGCATACTGCATATAATGGACATTTAGATAACTAAATGTGCAATTATGTAAGTCTTAGTAATTGCAATGTCACGTTAACTGCACATGAAGCATTCATTAGAAAAAGAGGCAATTTATCTGTACTTATACGTTTTTTAATTAAACATAATTATAAATATTTGCCATATTCCCATGAACTTTGTATTGGTTATGCTGCCAATAAATGACTGAAGGTCTAAAAAAAGAGATTTTCATTCATCCTATTTACTGAGGTGTTTTGTTAATAGAACAAGAACATTTCTAAAAGAACGATTATCCATTACTCACATGCACCCGTTTTCAAACCAAATCTAATTATAACATATTAACGATGGTATTCTGTGAACTGCAGCTGTGACAGTAAAGGTGAGGGCAGTGGTAAGAATACTGTTCTGTGGTAGATGCCAATATTTATTTTCAGAGCACAGTAGAGTTGTCCAGCTCTGCTCCACACGGAAAGGAAAATCTGAGAACAAATAACAAAATACAGTTAGGAGGAGAAAAAAAAAGACCAATGCTCAGTCTGACAAATCATGAGGCTTGGTCTCTGAGCACCAAGACGTCGGATCCGATTTACATACCAGTGAATATCTCCGGTTTCTTCAAAGTTTTTTTCCCCAAAAAGAGGAGATTCCAGGCTTTCCGTGGAGGTTTGTGTTAGGGCTGATTTATAGTCCTCGCCACAGGCACGTGCTCCCATGCTCATTCAAGCTTCTGCAGATGTAATAAGCGGTCAAGGTGCGTCATGGGAATTAAACTGTTTTATCTTGCATATATATTTACTGGCACAATAAACTCACATTAGGCTTGAGTGCAAACATTTCTGTGCCAAACCTCAGCAGTTCGACATTGTCCATGTAGGTTGTGTGAATCAACAAATCACAGCCCTCCACATCACCTCGAAGTGAGGTGACTTTTGGACGTAGGAGCACAGCTACGGCACAAACACGGCACGGCAAGAGCCACACGTTTTCTGATTGGCTACCGTGTGCATCGGGGAGGTGTGCGGCACAGATTTAACAGTGAGGCATAAATCAGCCATTACGTCTCCCACAAGCTGCCATCATGAAAAACGGTTCTCTAATAGTAGCATCTACTTCTCTCACATGATGCGCTTCCTCCAATTTAATAGCTTGATAATTTTCCAAAGAGTTATCTGATATGGTTGTGCGCGCTTGTTACATTTGCTATAACAGATGCAATAATTCCTGCTTTTACGCATGTTAAGAGAGCCTAGTTACATAGTGCGCATACATTGCAACTTTTATTGGAAACATGTATTCTACAGCATAAATCCCAGATTTTAGGATAATACATTGCTGAACCTGAAAGGCAATCTCATGCAACATGCAAGGTAACAGATGTTTTTCATCTTGAGGCCCAAATGCCATTTGACGTTTCTGTATCGCGGACGGGACATGGGTGTTGATTCTCGATGTGTATTATAAATACATATGTAGTTCAATTGAAAAACATAGGATTCATGAGCCAGCTCATCAAATACAACAATGGCACTTTCCTGGACATTGCAGCAACCAACGCATATATTCTACATAAGGAGATGTGCGAGGTAAAGGAACCAAGTCCAATGTCACACAGGGTTTCTAGAGGAGCTAACTGCTCAGTTGTGTGAAGTCACATTTAAGATCCCTCCTGCCAAAGCACCTCCTGAACACTTACCTGTGGCAATAAGTTTGCAGGAAGACCCAACAATGCGTGCCTTTTATGGGGAGAGAAGCTGTGTGCATTGTTTGGAGACTCATCAAAGAAGGCAACCAACACCGTGGAACTACCAGGGATGTCGCTCTCTGTCTGATCTTAGATAGGAACTGTTTCCAAATGTACCATATTTTTTGTTCTTTCGTGGAGGGAAGAAGAGGCACATAGAAAGAAGGAGAGAGAAATGGGACAGAGACCGACATAGCAAGAATATGGGGAGAAAGAGGGCTAGGGAGAAATACGGAGAAAGGGAGAGGGAGATACAGCTAGTGAGAGGAAGGTATAATGCAGTTATTCATTATTTGTTACTATAAATTACAATTAAAGGATTGTGAAATATATTTTCTGCTTATTTTTTTCTTTTGTATTTCTGGTTTTATAACATTTATTGCATACATATGAAGCCACAGCAGAAAATATATTACTAATGTCTAGGTTGTCCTGAAAAAATAAACATTGTGAAAGAAGTATTTATTATTTTTAATAAATATGCCCCACAGTTAACAGTGTCAGAGCCCAAACCAAGCCATGAAGTCTAAGGAAATGTCCTTAGACCTTTGAGACCTGATCTGGGGAAAGGTTCAGAAACTTTTCTGCAGCATTGAACAATCCTATGAACACAATGGCCTCCATCATCTGTAAATGGAAAAAAGTTAGGAACCATTAAGACTCTTCCTAAAGCTGGCCGCCTGGCCAAACTGAGCAATCTGGGGAGAAGGGCCTTTGTCAGGGATATGACCAAGAACCCAATGGTCACTCTGACAGCTCTTCAGGTCACCTGTATTTGTGGAGAAAGGAGAATCTTTCAGAAGAACAACCATCTCTGCAGCACTCCACCAATAACTTCTCAATAAAAGGCACATAACATTCAGCCTGGAGTTTGCAAAAAGGCTCCTGAAGGTCTCTCAGACCATGAGAAAAAAATATCTGGACTGATGAAACAAAGATTGAACACTTGAACTCTTGAATAACAAGCATCCTGTCTAGAAGAAACCAGGCACCGCTCATCACCTGGCCAGTACCATCCCTACAGTAAAGCATGGTGGTAGCAGTATCATGCTGTGGGGATGTTTTTCGGCGGCAGGAACTGGGAGACAAGTCAGGATTAACAGAAAGATGAATGCAGCAGTGTACAAACACTGGGGTGAAGGTTCATCTTCCATCAAGACAAAGACCCGAAGCACACCAGAATAAAAAAGGAGTGGTAGAGGACAACTCTGTGAATGTCCTTGAGTGGCCCTACCGGAGCCTAGACTTGAACCCAATTGTACATCTCTGGAGAGATCTGAAAATGGCTGTGAACTGACTCTTATCATCCAACCTGATGGAGCTTGAGATGTTCTGCAATGAAGAATAGGAGAATCTGCGGAAAAAAAATTGTGCCAAGCTTGTAGCATTATACTCAAAATACTTGAGGCTTTAATTAGTGCCAAATGTGCTTCAACAAAGTATTGAGCAAAGGCCGTGAATACTTATGTACGTGGGTACTTTTTTATTTTTAATACATTTGCCAAAAATTCAAACAATCTACTTTCACGTTGTCATTATTGGGTATTGTCTGTAGAATTTTGAGGCAAATAATACATTTAATCCATTTTAGAGTAAGGCTGTAACATCATTTTTTTAATGTTTTTTATTAAGCAAATACACAGTATATTCAAATTGGGAAGTGAAATTTTACCATAAAAGGTTCCTCAAGAAAATGTAACTGAGCACTACCACCTCTGCTTTGATACGGTACACAAACTGAATTTTACACATTCTAAAAGGTAATTAAATATGAACTGACAGGCTGTATTTGCTCCTATTCTACTACTAACAATGCCAATTCTGGATCTGAGTATTTTCTGAATATTAGTCTTTATACAATTTAGTCCATGTTTGGTACATTGACATGTTTAGAACTACGTTTTTTCCAAAACTAATTGGAACCACTGGATGAAGTAATAGAAGTAAGAAAGAATGCGTAACAAGCTCCAAGCATAACTAAAACCACCTGTCATAATTATGGATGAGGCAGAGTGACGATTAGCTGTCCATCATTTTTTACAGTCTGTGAGAATTTGGACATACATACTGTGAGGGAGAGGGATAGAAAACAGAAAACCTTTACTGCTTGTGTGTTAGGCCCACCAGTTTGACCCCTGTTTGTGTCTCTTTTGGTATAATAAGCTGTTTATTTTGGGAAATTAGTTTACACTAATGAAATTGAACTGAAATGGAGCTTCAATATTCAAAATGCTTTACATAGTAGTTTTAGTCATAATGTAGCCAATGCGAATGTCTGATTCCCCCTGGCAGATCAGCACCACGGACAGCTCCCCATGGCTTTACAAGGTTACAAGTTGCTGAGCTCTCTAATCTGAAGCGGCAGTTCCTCCTGTAACCTCTGCACTCTGTTTTCATGTACTGGTACAGGCACATTAATCCAGCAAATCCAATGTTTGTTCAGCTTTACGAAGAACATCTCGCCACCTGCCTGGGAGCACTTTATGAACGATGGGTTAATATGCATGTGAGGGTGCAGGAGACTGAGCACTTTGCCGATGATTTACGACAGTAAGCAGATGAAGAAGTGGCCTCTGATTTGTTTAGGTCCTAATGTATGGATGCTGCCATCTCGCATCCCCATGGCCCTCTGACACACATGCAAATCTACTGTCGCTGCTAAACTCATTTACCTTGCAGATTGATGAAGGAGGGAAGTTAGTGAGGCCAGTACTAAATACTTACTCAAGATTTAAGGCGCCGCTACTCAGTGTTATTTATTCTACCACTGCTTCTATGCCACCGGACATAAGACATTGGAATAGCTACGCTTTTGATGGAAATATGTAGATTGAAGTTAGTGACATGAAGCTTATAGTTAGATAAATCTGTTAACTTTAACAAAAATAGGACCACAGCATGTGGGATTACAGTTGTGACATCCATTTTACAATTAGATTAAAATGAAATGTTAACATTGGTTATGTTGTTTTTAGTGTGGTTTATTTTGCAATGAGCCACACACTGATTTGATAAAACAATGGAAGTGAAAGTCTTGCCCAAGGAGACAATAATACTGTTCTTTACCATGACTTTTAGGTTATGGCTCAGGTGACAATTCAGACCTGAGCGTAGTTCAATGTGTTATAGATACTCCTCACTGTAAAAAAAAAAAAAGTATGGATTCCTCATTTCAGTCAAAGACCAGACTTATATCTCAGTATATTTTATTCAGATTGATATCAGTTTGGTCAATAAACAAATCTGATTGCACAGTTCTGTTTGAGTTTGGCCCGAGGTATAACAAAAGTCGTGGTGACCAGATGAATTGAAGAAGTCTATATTCTGGATCCCAGGGGTCTCATTTATGAAACAGTATGTAGAACTTGAACGAGTACATGGGGACAAAGTCAAAACTTCACGTACATGGAAAAATATTCAGATTTAAACAACTCTGCGTGCGCACTTCAGCTGGTCATTTGCTCTTCGAGGATCACACCTGGAGCAGAAATCTGCCTCACATCACGCCTCCTCAACTCTTCTGCTTCATCATGTAAGGACAATGCAAAGTGAGTTATGAATGAGATTTACCTGAACATGAGATTTACCTAAACACAAGCAGTTGTGATTAAATGAGTAATACTCTATTATTTTATATGTCTGGCACATATTAAATAAAGGGATCTAAACACACACTTCCTCAAACGGGCTCCTTCTCTCCTCTCTGAGCGCAGATCACCTTCTGCCTCACCTCTGAAAACTGTACGTAGGGTGCAGAGTTTGTGGACACAACCGCACAATCCCGTGCCAAGTTGTCTTTTTATAAATTGATTCAAGAGTCATTCTCAATCTGTGGATCTACTCTGAGAACTCGGATATCCATCCTACTCAGAGTAGGCCCTGCCCACCAGGTAGAACCTACAGACAAGCCGCTAAAACCGCTCACCTCCTTTTTTGGACTTTGTAAAGCAAATATACTAAAGCCACTCTCTCAATCTGGTCTGCCATCGCACCAAGAGAACAAACAACCACACAGGAAAAAACAATTAATCAACAGTGCATGTGTCCATGTGTCCATGTGTCCATGTGTCCATGTGTCCATGTGTCCATGTGTCCATGTGTCCATGTGTCCATGTCCGCTGGCGAGTCTATTTATTCATTTTAGAGCAACTCGGCAAAAGCCCCAGAGAGATTGAATTTATCAGGAAGTTAAAACAGTGACCTAGCAGGGCTGGTTAAATACATTTTAAATAAAATGAGTGACTAAAAATATTCTACAACAAACCGCTGCTTGTCCCCTTGGAAACATGCATCACATGTGGTAGTACAAAAAAATAAATAGCAATCGCTGTTCCAAACCTTTCGTTTTCGGTCTCTGATATTTCAGGCAAAGCAATAACAGTAACTTGTTTCATGTTGCAACTCTTATAAGCTCTTATTTTACGTCCTTTATCTCATTCCCTTTACCCCTTGCTTGTCCCCTTCCTCTTTTTGATCCCAGCTTGTTAAATGACAAACCTGCAGCGAGACGAGGAGTGAAGAGGGCTCACCGTAGGAAGAGCCCCGTCTCTACTCAACATGGCGTCGTGTTCTCCTCCATCTGCTCCAAACCAGTGGGACGGGGTGACTGTTGCCCCCATCACAGAGCCCTCACCTGTGCCTGCTTTAAGGGACCAAGCTGTGCTCATGTGGAGCTGGATTCAGAGGCAGCAGTGGGAAGGACGTTCTTCACACCTGTTTACTTCATCTCGTCTTTGGTTTCCCCTTTTTGCTCTGAAGGGGCTTGTTCCCCTCATGACTCATTTACCGGCCACAGTTGAAGCATAAGGCCTGCAGCTCAAGGAAATGGAGAAGACTTCATCCGGGTGCCAAGCAGAAATAAAACAGTGCTTTGTATTTGATATTTGCCAGTTCTAGAGCTGTGTTAAAGCTACTTTTGTAAATGCAAGCTTTAAAAAGTGCTCCCCTGTTTTCTTTTTCAAGTTCAAACACACTTTCATCAGGTTAATTGCCTTTCTTAAAGGACATACTGTTTTACATATACAGCTTTCAAACATATTTTAACAGTGTTCCTCATCAAAAACAAACCTGGAGTTTTGCTTCATTCACCCTAGTTTGATTAATCCTGTTGAAAGTCCTCTCCCCTCCTAGCATCAAAAACACTCTGTTCTGAATCCCCTTGACAACTGATCTCTCAATTTGTGACGTAGTTCAGAGAATCTTCTGCACTGCTTCTATGTCCATTAATCATCGCCAGTATCGTTCTGGGTATTTCTGCCGTCTAATCATGATCATTACAACTGCATGGCTGCTTCAGTATGTGCAGTGGAAGCTGGGAAAACCCCTAGGATTTGCTATCAATTTCTTATTTCCCTCTGCTGCCAGTACATAGTCTTTTGTATCAGTTCCTCGCGTGGGTAAAACCAGAGACATCGGGGTCTTTCCTGTTTTTATTTCAACTTTTTTTAATTTTTATTTTTAAATGAGCTGCCAAAGTAAAGGTACTCATGGGCATGTTTGAAGGCCAATAACAATACAAATACTGCATCATATTTGTCCTTTAAGATGAATCTCAAACTTGAAACCAGCAGCTATTTTCATTTCAACAACTTTTCTCCTCAGTGCAAAAGCAGACTTGTTCTTCATCCATTCAAAATGGTCAAATGAATGAAAGATACAAGGCTAAAGTCAAAAAGCATGAATAAAGTCGTAATAGTTCTCACAATACCTAGCGCTACTCATACTGATATCAAACCAGCCGACTTAATGTACGATAAAAGCTGGACTTGTTTGCCCTCCTCTTCGCTTTGAGGACATTAAAGACAGACACAAAAACACTACATTCAATATCGGTTGTGCTCATCCAAGGACAAGCGTCACATACAGTACAAAGTGATTCAGACATCCGCGGAATGAAGTCTCAGTGCACAGAGGAGCATCAGAGGACACCGCAAAACAATAATAAATCCAGGCAGGCTCCATGAAAGGCAGCAGCAGCCTCTTATCTGAATGTACCAGCGGGCACCCAGCTCGGCTCACACACGCGGAGGTTATCGCCGCCGCGCCCGCCCCCTCACAGATGGAGCGCAGAATTAGGCCCTTGACACCGGCACAGGGCCCGGCAGCAGTGGGCTTCAAGTATCCCAGACACTCTCAAACTGAAAAGGACAAAAGCTTCTCTAGGTATTTCCACCAGATCAAATATGAGTTCAATTCATGTGCTGCAGAGATTATGTCCGCCTTAAGTTAAGCTTGGACAATATGTTTATGGCTCTACTGGGAGATTTTTGTAGGGATTTTGGCCACCACGTTCGCTATACTGTTGTGTCAGATGCCCTTCCTATATCAACTACATTATGTAACTGGCAGTGTAAGTCATGTGTATTGGCCAAGGACACAAAATATGTATGTGGTCAACGAGGTGATTTATGTATGACCACAACAAGGATAACCATTACACCTTGAGAATGCCTGATCTCATCCTAAAAAGAAAGCTAAGCCTGGTTAGTACTTGGATGGGAAACTACTGAGACTAGAGTATACAGGGGTTCCCAATTTTTTTTGTCTGGAGTACCTCCTAAGCATTGTCTCAATATCAGGGGTACCCCCAAACTCACGTACAAGCCATATAAATATATTTACTATAGTAGCATATTTTAATTGATTACTATATTAATGTACTAACATTTATTTTTTTTATATATTAAAACAGTATTATAATTTTACCTTTAAAGGACATTTTCCCTCAACAAAACATACCTGGAGTTGCATTTAGCTTCACTCACGCTTGTTTTATTAATCCTGTTTATGATGTCCTCTTGCTTTGAGCCTCACAAAAACACTTTTCGAGGTTTGTTATATACAAATCCAGACATCTTCAGTGCAGTTTTAAAGTCCATAAATCATCACCATACTCATATTGAGTATTCATTTCGTCAAATAATGTTCATTACAGCTGTGTGTTAACATTTGGATGTCGGGGAAAATTCCCGAATACTGCTTTGTAATTCCCTCTACTGCCAGTAGACGGAGTGCTAACTTACATCCATGGTTGACTGCAAGATTTTAAATGATAAATCCACCTGCAATTGAATAACTTAATTAGTTTAAGGCCTTACTGTGGAACACTCTACGCATAGCAATCAAGTGGGAGCTCTCCATCAGAAAAGCCATTAAATTATACCATTAAATATCGTTATGCTGCATTCAGATGTAAGAAAAACTAGACAGAACATTAAAGTGTTTTATAATTACAACATTAGAGACTTGTTTCATGTCATTGGCTAAAACGTAGCTTGAGTTAATCTAACCAGGGTCTTTTTTAGGGCAGTAATATAATTGAGGAAATCCAAGGTGTGTGTGGATATTGCAGTCAGAGCTTTATGAACATCTAATCTGAAATCCCACTATGAGACGTGACCTCAAACATGGTCCAGCCCAGCGGAAGTCTCTGCGGGTCAAATCCAATCAGAAAGGCCCAACCAAATCACTGCACTCAATTTACTGTGAATATTAGTTTTACAGGGATGGAGTCTGAGTCAAAGCACCACTAATACAATCATTTAGAAAGCTTTTATCTCTCATAGATGGAAATATCCTACGTCAACTGTCTGTAGTTGCTTCTAACGTGCAGATACAATGATTTACACTGCCAATATATATATATATATATATATATATATATATATATATATATAAAGCTCTATGTTTGTTGCAATGACTTGAATTTATACGTATTAGAAGTTATGTATTGAGTATGTATGACTCGGTTTCAATTATGGTAAATTTATATATTGGTATTTTAACTTTTTTACACATATTTCAGACCAGGGATGTGTATGTATCTGTTATCCCAATGGCTCCTCTGATCACTACAGGCGCATTTCGATTGATCTTATTTAGTGAACTCTTTGAGGGGTCTGAAAGGAGCCGTGAGAGGCACTAGCTTGCTTTAGGCCTGTGGAGCAGTTTAATGCCAGATTATGGGTCAAGAGAGAAGAAAAAAGAATGCAGACTCAGGTGAGAATTAAATGGTAAAAACATATATAAACAGAAAATAATCATTCCTCACCAAACGCTGGCTTGATTTGTATTTCTAGTGATGATAACTTTACTTGTTGAGCCGACAGATTTAGCAAAATAAAGCTAGTGCCAGTTAGCATCCGCTTTTCCTGTTTCCTGTTTATGAAGCACGGTCTTGCACAGTCTTGGGTCAAGATCAGTGCATAATGCATCTCTATACAAACAAAATGCAGCATAGAGGTGCTGAAAAGTGAAAGAAATGCAGAAAAAAGCTGAGGAGTAACCGGAAGCAAACTATAAATAACTAATTAAACATATTTGTGTTAATCCCTGAGATTGGCTTTATGAAGATAAAGAATAATTTGGGTATGATTTAGATTTTATTCTCTCATCCCCCATATCACACTTTCCTCTCCTGTCTTTGTGAATGTTTGTATCAGACCCCTGCGAGCCAGGCCATTGTCAAGCAAATCCAATCTGCCATTAACAAAAGCGGCCCGAGATGCTCCACAGTGAACTGGTCTGAGGGGTCAGTTAGATAGAGTTGACCTAAACAGGAGAAACCAACATGAAAAACAAACAATGCAGGCCTCCACAATAGTTTTTAGATCACATTTGTTGGAAACGAGCAAAGAAAACACAACGAGAGAATCAAACAAATCATCCAAACACTTTAATTGTTGAACTTTCACTGTGGAGCTGTGTTCACCACTGTCCCCAGTGGTGAACACAGCTCTGTCGCTACATAGCTACAAGCTCTGAGGAGACGAACCTAATGACGAACAGAACAATATAGACAGGCAACAGAAGCCTCCATGTGTAAACGTATGCATTTGGAATGTAGATCATATAAATGAGACTTTACACACCACATTCTAATAGTAATGTAATCTATAAAGTCTGATCATCTTAAA